>NW_003805472.1:0-523800 GCF_000255335.2 Galendromus occidentalis | reverse complement strand
TTATCACGTATTCACCTCACTCAGTCGGTACCCTGGAATTCCCGGTCGAGCACGCAAGAGTCTCTCCATCTCAGAACCTCAGGCTATCCTCAACTATTGAAGTTAGAGGTTTGCAGAATAGCATGCCAGAAACATCCAGGGCAGCAGAATGTGAGCCCCTTCGACTATTCGTTCGATCTTACCTCGGATGAAGTCGCGACCCTCGCACGCATTCTCTTCTCAGCACGTCGTGACGGCTGTGTGATCGGCGAACTTCGTCTGCCTTGCACGGTGAGAGACGTCTCCGGACAAATGGTTTCGGTTTCATCATGGGGAATGCGATTTCAAATTTTTATTTAATTTCGATCGTCTCTGACTCCTCAGACTCATCGGTTCTAGCAGCCCTTTCCTCAAGTGATGACTTGGATCAAACGCATCAGGCAAGCGATGGTGAAATCGAGTTTCCGGATTCTCTCTTTAAGCACATCCATCTCCTCCTTCTCCGGAGATTTCTTGCACTTGTCGCAAAGTCCATCATCTTGCGGAGGGTTCTCATCATCATCGGAAGAGGCCCCACTGCCTCGTAGTCCGAATGTTTCCCCCGTGGAGTGTAGTGGAGCTTCATCTTCATCTTCATCGAGAGTCCTCCTCTTCTCACTGGTGTCTATGCTGTCCTGTAGGCAAAAATCCTCTATTGGCTTCGGCTATGTACAGAAAAGTGACCTCATCTCGTAGAATGGAGCGGCCGCTTTCCCGAGAAAGCTCTCCCTGTGATGGGACCTCGCTCCGAAAGAGGAGAATGAGGTACTGAGAGAATCGAATTTGACCTCCCAACCGGTTCCAGGAACGCGCCTCTCACTCACCAGAAGTTGCTCCTGAGAATTCCTAGACTCGCACCGCATGCGTTTCCGGGACCGTGGGCTCATTTCAAGGCCTGTTTTGAGAAATTCGTTGTCGTCTAATCGTGATATGGCAGACTGTGATATCCAAATATCCCAGCTCAAAATTAATATTCCAGGAATCTCGCAACGGGAATTACAGATTCCTCCAGAACGGAAGGACTTTGAGGATCGAAGGATGGAAAACGATTCAAACGTCGAGTGAAGTTCGGGGAGCTCCAGTCGTGTGAAAATCCATTATCGAGCGAGCCTCCTGAACTCCTGATGCGCGCGCAGGAGGGAAACATCTCGATTGGGTCTGCAGTCCACTGGCATCGGAGACCCAGAAAACCGTGGGGAGGGATTGATTCTGCGGCACCTGACATGCTCGCTTGAGGAGCAGTCTTGCTTGACATTTTATTTTCTGGCCGGTCCCCGGTTAGCCGTTGATCACGACCTCTGCCGGGAAGTTGACACTCAAGCGTCACCATCACCGCGATTTCGAGCCCTGTGGGGGCCCAGGACAACTCTCGGAACGTCTACGAAGACCTCTTTCCGTAGATCGACTCATAGATATACATACAATCGTGCAAGGGCTGACTCCGATTCTGCATTCCAATCACCTCTCGCTGACAGATCATAGTCAGCGTCAAATATTTCTCGAGATATCTAATTCCATCCATGGAGGCGGGAAGTCTTGTCGATGTCTCTTCTATCGACATGAACACAATCAAATCCTATTGTCGGCACCAATAGTACATATCTCTAAGATTGAGATGATTGGAAGAAGGTAGAATGCGGCCTCGATATTGATTAAAATTATTTTCATTGAGACGCACTTCATCGAAGCCGAGCATATATTCGGCCCCTGCCTCCTCTGAGAGCGATGCCAGGGATGTTCCGCGCCGATGCCTGATCACTGAATGCAGATCTCGTGAGAGAAACTATTCGATCCCTATACGCTGCCTCGGATCCATTGATATAGAACTCGAGCTTCAACATCCCCATGCCTAACTTCGAAATGATGACCAGGTGACTTTCTTAGATAACTCAGCATACTCAGCGGATTCTTGTACAAGCTTGGTTCTCGAGCTCGCGTGGCGGAGCTTGCGCTCAATCCAACTAGTCTGAGTTTATTCTGCGGTGGGAATATCTCACTAGAAGTTTACAATCGCCCATTGTCGCGCGTGAGAGCTCAGATAGAGATTCGAGGTAATATGGAGGCGTAGACTACGCAGCGGGATCTACGTTCCCGAATATGAAAGCGATTCGGGGGAATAAATATACTTGTTCAATCATCCGAGGGCTCAATGAATCTTCGTCATATGAAACTGCCGTGCCTTTCTGAAACGGATCTGTCAGGAAATCTTCGATAGGGGAAACGCTCTTCCCGTTTTTGTTCAAGAATCTTTCCTGGGCTCCGGGTAGTATCCTGTGGCGAAAACGTTCACACCGACGGCTAGGCCGAAAAAAACCAGACAGAAAATGAACGAGATAATTCTCAAGATGCGCTCGGTTTTCCTGACGACCAAATTCCGTAAGACGACGACTCCGAGCGAGAGTCCGACGAAGGCCCCTGCCAAATGCGCGCTGTAAGAAATTGGATTCCGTCCCGGGCCTCGTGAGTAACGCTCGTAGACGGCAACAGAAAAATCTGTGACGCCGAAAACAGTCAGGATAGCGAGCCGCAACCAGCCGAACTCCATTTCCGAGTAGTTCTGCAAGGCGTCAGGGATTTTTAGCTTATTCATGAGAGAAATAATTGAGCAGCGAGAAAATAATTCGAGCAGAGCCATCGCTACCGTACCAGGATCACCGTCGCTAAGTGCGCGGCGATGAGTGCGTAGACTCCACCGGAAGCTCCTGCCAGAAGTGTTCTCGGATCACTGAGGGACGACCCTAACGATCCTGCGCGGGATTATACTTCCATTAGGATCGAGGAGCAGAGAGGGATATCATTAATGAAGAAGATATGGGCACACAATTATACAGCACTCACCTGCTATAACGCCCATGAAGTAAACGATTCCCACACGATACCACTTGTGAACCATTTCGAGAGGTATTCCTAACATGAGCTGCATTAGAATGTTGAAGAGTATGTGGTAAATCCTGGAACGGATGCAAGTTCGCTTGAGACTCCCCGCAAACGAATTCTTCATAAGTCAGAAAAGTCCGCAGGAAGCTCCATGAGGGCGATCGAGCAGATGATGTCGCCATGAAACCGCTGGAAGGAAAACTCACCCTATATGTATGAACTGATACGTGAGGAATCGCCAAACTTCATATCTCCTGTATGGAGTGTAAATTAGGGGCGAGCTGATAGGTGTGGGCCCATCTGCAGACCACTCCCCCAATTCTACGCAATAGTAGATGAATATTGCGATCTGTGAAAAAACACACGGAGCTTATTCAATTTACTCGGGAGGTGCCGCCTGATCCCGATGCGGCTGTCAAGCCATTCCTCACTCGGGCGACTCGTTCGAACTATATCGACAAAAAATTTCAATGATGCGACGTTAGTCCTCACTGGCCGTTGCGGATCACAAATGTTCCACAGATGCCCTCGCTTATTGGGATTCACGCACCTGAACCAAAGAGACCAATAAAATGAAGAATGGCGGTGGCATACAAGAATATTCCTCGATGTAAGACCTGACGAACGTTGCACGCCGATTCGTCGCGACCTGTAATCCGAAGTGATGATCAGCTCTGATCATTTGCGAAGTCTCTTCGTATTCACGAGTCATGAACTCACCACAGTGGACGCAGCAAATTTGACCAGTGTGCAGAACCGGGGGTAGTTTTTGTAGGCCACGGCGGTTCGCATCATCCTCTCGAAATCCTCGAAATCTATCCTTCCATCAGCATCCCAGTCACACCTGTATCGTTTTACCACGGCGTCAGACGGCGAGTGAATTTCTGATCGGAAGGAATGGGCTACCGCTCAGGGGATACCGATTCTAGATCGACGAACCTCTCGAGAATCTCGTCTAGGACCGGGGTCGGGAAATCGTGCACGAGCAGACCCGATTGCTCCTGCCATAGTTTCTTCAAGTGTTCGATTTCCACGATTCCATCCCGGTTGGTGTCGTACTGAAGAAGTGAAAAATATACATGAGCACGGTGTTCAGAACAGGTCGCTGCTGCCGCTTCCAGGATGAGCCGAGACACTTACTTTGTTGAATGTGGAACGCCAGTTGCTCTGTGGGAGGGTGAATATATTAGTAGGAGCCAACTCACGATCAGCAAGGATTGACTTCATTCGATGCCCCACTCCCCAAGGGCAGTTGACGCACCTAAATACATATGTTGCGTCCGATAGACAAAATAACGATCTTTCTCGACTCTCTCCATCTTTTTCTTCCTTCAGCACGGGGGATTCGGAAGTTTTCTCGTCAAATCTACTCCATGACATATTGATATCAAAAGGGAAATCGGGCTTTACCGCATCGCAGACGTCAATACAACACTGATCCGCAGAGTCTGGGGCAACGTCGTCGAGGTCGGGGTAGGTACGGCCCTTGGTATATGCCGCAGACATCTCCAGTTTCCTCGGCTGAGCGGGCTCAGGCACAGGGCTCTACCGGACCGAGAACGAGCAATATCAGTTTAACGATGGGCTCGATATTGCCTCGCGTGGGATCTCCAGAGAGTGTATTCGAATGGAATGCTACGCCCGCGTCATCGGGGTTGCGTCATGAGAAGCAGCTCTTATAAATGCGATGAAGCTTAGCTTATCGATCCATGCATACCTTTCGGTGAGTATTGCCTCCTCTGCTGTCGCCGCCACAATACCAATGTCGTGTTTACAAATATTCGTCTGCTGAGGTGGCGAGAATGATCACCTCGTGAAAGAGGCATCGCGCGCTAGCATGTAGGTCTCACTTACGATTGATCCCATATGAGCCCATGCGATCTGAGTCCATATCAGAAGCAATGCTATAACGTTCAGGCATCCTGCTGACGCACAAATTCAATGGAAGCCGTGGAGAAAACAACCTGTTGAACGGGCAGCCTCTCCGAGTCACTGAACGTCGTCGAGGGAACTCACGCCGGGGCGCGGCGTTCTCGGAGTTCATCGCTTAGTGCGAAATTTGGTCATCAATGATGGGCTCCGAATCTGTCGCGGTATATCGGTCCGCGACGGAATCCGTGATTTTTTCGGAGTGAACGAATCGACGAATTGGGGAGTTCGAAAATGTCGCCCCGGTATGAATGAAACTCCGAAATTCACGCCGTGATCTTTCAACGGCCGCGACACGGTCTCGGAGTTAGCCGCGACTGATTTCGCGGTTTATGAAACGGGAAAACGGGATTCCGTGACCGATTCCAAGCCCCAGAATGCTTGCCGCAGAGATGCATTCCCCTATGGCTGTCAAGACTCAACCCCACATGAGTGTAGGCGCGTGGCACGTGAATCTGCGTAAAATTTTAGGTCGAGAGAATGATCAAATTCTAAACAATCAGTCCGAATCGAGGCAACGTGATCGGGAGGCGTGCCCCAAGTTCTGCTAAGCTCGAAAATCCAGGTCCTCTCATGTAAGTCTCGATCAGGCATGCTCAGCTTGCGGCCCGCGGGGCATATGAACGGAGTGAGTTCTGGCTATCGGAAGCACCTCTGAAACATCCCCGATCTGGTTGGATCCACAGAAACTCTTGTGGGAGGTGGATCTCGATTGAGTACCGAAGGGAATCGTTCTATTCATGTCGATGTGGTCGTATTCGCCCATAGTTCGCATTCCTCACTTCGAGCGAGGCGTCCAACGGCCCGGGCCTCACGAGAGAGTGGGCAATTAGAGCGGGTAGACTTCAGACCTGCCTTCGAGACTCCGTCGAGGGAAGGGGGGAAGGAGGGAAATTACCATTCGAAACATTTATTTCTTTTGCGCTTGAAGGTCCGAGATACTACAAAAGTCCCAGACCTTCCTCGCTCGGTTTTGTCGTGCATCCGCCGGAACGCGAGATTCCAGCTTGGCGGAAATCTTCTGAAGATTAGGCCCTGCGTCATCGTACGTGAACGTCGATGATGCTTCAACATCTGACAAGCGATATTCAACCGTGGAGAGGAGGAGCAACAGCCCGGCCTCGCTCGAACTGTCAGCAAAGATCATCGGCTCGAGAGTATCTCCGCTCTTCCCTCTCCCACAAACAGATTCCATTTTTGTTCAATCCCACCACTCTCGTTCTATTTGCAAGGGATTTCCCAGAGACTTCACATACGCACGGCTGTGCGGTGCCCCGACATACGTACGATTGTACGGTACCTTGGCCGTTCGTACGATCGTGCGGAGAGCACGGCGTGCGAGCCCCGTGCCAGGTCCGGTACATCCCAACACGTCAAAAGCAGAAACGGAGTTGACGGAGAGAGTGCAGCACATCGCGGAGCCCTGCGGTGTGGCAAGTGTTCCATTCCTGCTGATGGTGTTGTTGTTGTGAGTGTGCTCGTGGTGGTCTGGCGTGTGTTCGGGCGTGCCAACGTGCGTGGTGCCAGCCGGAAAGTGTGCGAGGTGCGTGTTTTGAGCGAGAAACTTCGCGGGATTCCATCGGAATTCCTGGTGTCGTGCTGGACCTCGTGCACGGGATTCCCCGCCTAGGTCGCCGCCGATCTCGCCTCGTCGGATCCGGACTACATCGACGTTGGCGCTCATAGTCAGCTGCTGTCGAATCTGCGTCAGAGGCGCTGTCGTGAATCGTGCTAAGACACGGTGGACACTCGGACGACCTACCGACAGACGGGAAGCCCACCAGATCGATTGAACGAATTCCAGACGTTTACGTCAAGAATCTCAACAACACCGACGGCAACGGAGACTGAAGAAAATAATAACAAGACGACGACCGATATTGAGAATTGCGAGTGTCAATATTGTTGTTGTTGCTGCTGGAGCGCTTTTGATATCTTATCCTCCATATCGTCATAATCATCACCGAGAGATATCCCAAGCAGAGCTTTGCATGATTTCGACGTTGACGACCGAGTCTCCTCCGTCGAGCCAAGCATTCTCAGTGGTGGTGGTGGTGCCTCCTGCTGCCGCTGCTGCTGCCGTAGCTGCTGCCGCTGCTGCTAGTGCAAATAGCAGCAACAACAACAACAACAACCACCACAACAACAACAACAACAAAACAGTCACTGATTGTGCTGCTCGCATCATATCACCACCTAAGATGCCTGCCGTAAACCGTAAGGTCGCCATCATGGGCTACCGGAGTGTCGGTAAGTTTCGCCGAGCTCGCTCGGTAGTGAGATACTCCCACATTAACCTTTCGTTCCTCCTCGAAATCGCTGTGGTCAGCTGTGACTGTGACTGTCTGCGTTCGATTCCCCGTCACTCGTCACCAGCTCCAACTCCCGCTCCTGCTCGTTCCTGCGACCTCTACCTACCTGTCCGTCATACGCGTGACTCGGACAATAATTCGCTGTATTGACTGCATCACTTACATCCCAGCCCCCGATTTCATCGGCGTGGATGGAATCCAGAGGAAAGCATTTACTTGGCGGCGATCACGGGACCCTGCCGAATGAGTCACCCCCTAACCTTCACGCCTTTATGCATCGAACAGAGATTTCCTCTCTGTTATGCGACGCCCATCCATTGGCCGTAGATGCGTCAATCAAGCTAATGCGTCATAAGTGGTGGCATTCTCAATCGAACGGACGGAGAGCTACCTGCCGCGCCAGACAGCCCCGCTGCCGGCGCCGTTGGATCATCGAAAGGGCGCGCAATAGCGCTTTTTGCGCAGTTAGCTCCTGCGAAGCGGCATCGTCAGCCGTTCAGTGAGCGGGCTAGCGGTCGACGGTCTCTTGCCTCTCAGCCGCTCGTTCGCTCACTCGCTCGCTCTGACTGACAGCCTTGCTCAGGTCGGAGCGCCAAACGAACGACCCGAGGGGACCACGACGACGAGGGCTCGCTCCGGCAATGTCTTATTCGTCTCCAGCATGGCGGCCGGCGCGAAGACTGCCATCCATGCCATGCCGTCGTCACCGCGCTGTCCTTTCGTTCGAACGAGCGAGGGAACGAACGGGCCTGCCGACGACCGAGCGACCATGTGTGTCTCGTGCGAGTCGTTGGGTCCGTCGATGCGTCCATGTGGTGGCGGCGGGGCCGCTGCTGTCTATTTGTCGGTCGCTTGCTCTTCCACGGCAGCAGACGGCGGTGTGTGTGTGTTTGCTCTGTCTGTGGTCGGTCGGTGCGTCCGTCCGTCCCTCCGTGCGTCTGAGCCGCTGCTGTTGTGGCGGCCAAAGAATTCCCGCCACTGGCTGCTGACGTCCGTCTGATGCGCAGTCCAGGCTCCGAGGCACGTTTACTCAATTGTCTGGCGTGCCCTTTCCAAAGCACCGTCAGACGACATCGAAGCGAAAGGATGAAGGGATGGATAAATGGATAGATGAACGAACAGCCTCCAAAGCACTGGGCTCGCCATCGAATCACTGCGCACTTCATTTAGCCGCTGCTTTGGATGCCTGCGATATGGATTTTACGACGTGTTTGCGAACTCCGGTGAATGCCGCGCTGAGCAGCCTGCGCCTTTGGCATCCGGGCGAACACGTGGTCGACTCGTCTCCGAGCGAGAGGGTGCGGCAGGTGCTGGGACGAATCTTCGGAGCCTTCGGCGCAAAGGGTTCTCGAACGTGGCGAGCAGATGTCAGGTCCGGCTTCGAGTCCCGTTGTTGACTCTCTCTCCGACGCGCTAGTACTAAAAATTCGAATCTTGAGGAGTTAGGTTGTCGGATCAGATTGAATCGATCCTGGGGAACGGAACTCTGCCACATGAGCTGAGTTCCGCGGCCAACGTCGGCATTCTCTGAGTTTTCTGCCCACATTCGAAACCTTTATCGATGTCCGGAATGAAAAAACTGCGAACTCTGGATCCATTCAGGAATTCTAGTTCCAAGTAACGATTCGATTGCTCAGTCTTGGAGTGGAATTGTTCAGTCAGACGCTGTGAAATGCCCTGAAGCTGAGCTGACTGTCTGGCTGCAGACATCATCCAACTAATCCTTGCCAATCTTGGCTGAGGAATGTGATAATTCCAAGAGATTTTGAGCTGCGTCCACTCGTACATTTTAACCTACATATATTCTTCCACGCCAGCGACAGCGATCAGCATGATATTCGGTTTGCAGCGATTGACTCCGTGGTTGTACCGGACCAACGGAAGGGTCGAGATTGCGTCACTGCACGTCATGGTTCCATAACTTTGGGAATAGTCCACCCTTCTGACCATCACGTGCACTCGACTGAAAAACGCTCATCATTGATCGTGGAATTCCGCCATCAGTTAAAAATGATTCGAATCAAAGTTTCGTCAACTGTCCATTGGATGGGAGATGATCTATGCAGGTTGAGTGAGATACCGGCACTGCGATTAATTTTTTTCATGGACTACACTCCAGCTTTATCCAATCATAAGACCCTTGGAGTCGGTCTGTCAAGGTGGCGGTCTATTCGTTCTCTCGCGACGATGTCAGTCGCCATGCGCCGCTGCATGAAGTCTTTCCGGGTGACGATCGGCATGAGACACCCTTTCCGATGCAATCCTTCTGTGTCCCCGCATCTGAAATCGGTCGGACACCCGCGCGACCATATCCTCAATGGATACTCTTCGAGCAAAGGGGCTGCAGACGTCTGGCCCTGCGCGGAATGTCTAACTCAGAAGTTCCTCTTTAGACCCTGTGTCGTCACCTCCAACCTCAAAGACTGGTGAACGTGTCTGGTCTACGTACTATTTTTAATCATCGCGGACGTTCCGGTAGTCTCGCGAAGAGGCGGCTCATGACGCACTGCTTTCGTCATCGGAATTCCCCGCCAGCCACACTATTCTCGGCTTCTGTGTAATTCGTTGGAACGATCCAAGATCTCTAAATCGCGAAATGCACGTCTCTGTGACGCTGATAGCCTGGCTTGTTCCGACCTAGACCGGTCTTGGCCAGCGACGAGAATTTTTCCGTCCTATGGGTTTCCACGGGCGACGAAGCGCGGTCTGTTGCAGTAGGATCTGCTCACTCGCAGGATGGCTGGAGGAATCCACCGAAATGACTGTCGACGGAAAACTTCACAAATGACTCTATGGCAAGATACACGGCGTAGAAGCAACGCCGCTCCATAGTTGTGGGGACCCGCTGGCCTTGGGCACTCGCTTCGGCCAAAATGCGACTTTCGTATCGACTTTCGCATACTGAGGACACTTTGATTGACGATTGGGAGATACCTCAGCTTCGAAACGATGCACCCATGAACACCTGATTTGAGCTGATCCAGATCACACAGTTTCTCCAAAAGACGACATGCCGATCGGTCGATGCCAATCTACCCGCCTCCGTTTCGTCTGGGCTCTCTCGCAGGGCTCCCAAGGAATTCTGTGCAATATTCTAATCGTCTCCCAATTTCCGTTCCAGGGAAATCCTCGCTGACGATCCGGTTCGTAGAAAACCAATTCGTAGATTCGTACGACCCCACCATCGAAAACAGTGAGTTGTTCGAGACAGAGCTATCTATGTAGAGTCTGCGATAATTTCGGTCGAGCTCTCTACAGTTGTGTTTCGAAGGTCGTCTGGTGACGACAGTAGCTGTTTCTCCAAGAGCATCCTCTGAGCCGAACGTGATTCGGAAGCGAGAAAAAAAAGGACTGAATTCGTTCCCCGGCGAATCATCGGGAGATTTCTCTATAATCGCTGGCAACGGTTCCGAGAATCTCTCCCTTTGTGATCTCGTACTGGACTCGTTCGTTCAAGCCAATCGACGATCGAGTTTTCAATAATCAGGCGTCGGGGAGGAGACTCGTCGGGGACTCGCAGACCCAGTCCCGATCGCATGACCGCGAATTCACAGCCACCGGAGAGTTTTGATATACGAGTCCATCGTCTAGATCTAGATGTCCTCCCATAATTTCGGGTTAGCGGTCTGTTCAAAAGTATCAAGGACAGGCGCACTCCATGATTCTCTCCATCATCTGACGTCGTCTCCCGAGACGACCCTGACATTGTTATGAATGATAGTCGCCCTCCTCTTCCTTGCGTGTCACATTGAAAGCTCGATAGGTAGCTCATTCATTGTCTATCTCCGATGATGACTCCATGATGTAATTTCCAGCATTCACGAAGACCTTCAGAACCGACGGCAAGGAAGTTTCATTGAAGATCATCGATACGGCCGGTCAGGTGGGTAATGGTTACATTCTGCTTTCCTGACAAGAATCTGTTTTCTTCCGAGAATGGCTCGCCACCTTCCTCCTCGGCTCTAGCTTTTGAATACTCACATCATTCATGCATCTATCCTGGTCGGGGGACAATCATTTCCTGAAGAATGGTGAAGCAAACATCGTTTCCGTATTCCAGGATGAATACTCTATTTTTCCTACCGGTTACACGATGGACATCAATGGGTATGTTCTTGTCTATTCGGTCACGTCAAGACAAAGTTTCGAGGTCGTGAAGAAAATCTATCAGAAGCTTCTGGACCAGACAGGAGTGAAGCAGCTTCCAGTGGTTCTAGTTGGAAACAAGAATGACCTTCGAAATGAGCGTGTAGTAAGTCCCGAGGAAGGGCGCGAACTCGCACGTTACATGAAGGTAGGCCACGCATCGGGTCGCGCCGAGCCTGTCGTTCGGATCGTAGCCCGGGATCTTTCCTGTATAATTTCAATCCAAACTCTGTGGCTGACTGAGATCTGAAAGCTAATACTAAATCTCTATTTAGGGTGTATTCTTGGAGGCATCAGCAAAGCAGAACGATTGTGTGTTGGACATCTTCACACAGCTCATAGGACGAATCAATGTTGTGAATGTTCAGAGCGACAGTTCAGACAAGGGGTCATCATGTGTTGTTTCTTAGCAAATTGAGAAAAGGTGAAAAAAATGGTAGGCGGGCGCTCTTGGAAATGAATCAAATTACGACGAGTACCGGAGGAACGGCTCGAACCAAATTCTGAGGTCGGTCGACGAAGATCGCGCGGGAAGCCCGGTCGTCCTGTTGAATTGACGTTATTACGACCGGCTGAGAACTGCGATGAGCTTCGTGCTGACAAGCGACCCTAATTCCCGAAGCAAAATATCGAAAGGAGAAGATTCTTTTCGCTTCATAATGCGTTACCGTACTCAACCATGCACACGAAGGTATGAAATTGCTCGAAGCAAAACTTACGAGTGGAAGCTCATCATCTGCCGAAGTTCGAGTCGGATGAATCGGCAGAAGAAGGTTGAAAACTCGAACAAAGCTCAAGTTAAACCCTATCCGGTATAAAGTATTGTAAATAAAAATCAAACGGAACAGAGAACCATCTGTTCGTCGATTCGTCCGGAGTCCCCAGAGCACGGTACAGTTTCGTGTCGGAATCTTCTTCTCAACAGATAAGAATCGAGACCGTATTCCTGTGTTTGATCAGGGTTACTGAACCGTTCCACCGAGCCGGAGCTGGGAAGCGGACGATAGGCGTTGGATATTTATGGATTAGAGAAATGAGTTTTGTAGTCAATTCGGAAAACCAAGAGATCGATTTCTAATGACGACTTCTAGCAAAGACTGCTACTGTAAGATCCGTCAGTCGAAAGTCATACGATACTGTTGGAGGGTTCTGCTCAGAACGGGAATGCCTACACTCGGAAGCTGTTTCAACTGGAAATGATCGCCTTGATCATGAAGGGAAGCAGACGAAGAAGACGAAAACTTCATCAAGTGAAACAAAGAATGTGCGCTGCGGGAGGCGCGCCGAGGTCTTTTTAAAGGACTCGGTATAGGAGATCTTTCACGGATCTTCAAGCGGAGGAAGGAGACACAGCTCTCCTTCTGAGTTGTTCTTCAGAGGACGACACACCCCAGTTCCTAATCAAAGGCCCTCCTTCTCTTTCTGACGATACTTTTGGATCCGAGTCCTCCCCACAGTCCCCGAGGGATACGATCCCCGGCACGACCGCGAGCAGGAAAACTTGATTTCAGATCTGTGTAGACAATTCTAGTTGGAAACTTTTCATCTGGTCCTCCCGGCAAGACGAATTCCGAGAACCTTTTGATCCACGCAAAAATGCCGAGAAATCTCCAGAAACTCCTTCCCGTACAGTTGGTAGCCAAAGCTCGCTTTTCCTCATTTCTACGGGATGGAATATCGAATCACCCCTTATCCTTAACAGTTCCGGCCCGGAAACCTTCTTTCTCTTGGGTCTTGAATTTTTCAAGACCTCTCTTTCCGGTGGCTGGCCTAGATCATTCTCCTATTGTACTGGTGGCCTGAGAAACATAATGACAATTTTAGCGAATCGGAGCATTGTTTAGGTTACAATTGAAAAGAACGCGCCAAACGAGCATAATCTGAAAGGTTATGGCGGAGGCAAACAATTATTAGGACTCCAACCTATCGGAGTCGTCGATGTTACCGTGGTGGCCTCGCCGGAGAGTTGGCGAGTCCGTCATCCGGGCGTCCCCCTGCATCAAGCCCATGCAGTTGCGCAACATCTGCCCATCGGCGACAACGACGACGATGATGATGAGAGAAAAAAGGATGAGAGATTGACTTGGTTTCATTCGTCGCTCGATCCCATTGCATAGAACGAGACAGAATCTTTTCAGTCGCGAACGACGATGACCACGACATTGTGATGAATTTCGCTAATGAACAGAAGTCTCGTCAACGCGTTGTATCGAACCCTCATGTACAGGGAACACGTTAATGAATGGAATCGTCAATCGCCGTGGCCGGCCGCATACCGCGGAAGGTATTTAAACAAAATGGATACGAGAGGCACAACGTGGTGTCGGCGTGAGTCACAATTACGCCGATACGAGAGGAAGGAAGGAAGCGAGTGAGGGAGAAAGGAAGAGGTTCGGAACAATGGTCGATCGTTCGATCTAGGAAAGAGTGAACAGCAACAAATTGGAGTTTCGATTCGAACCGATTTAGCAGAGTATATCAATTCGAGAAGATACGATACAATGTATATCAAAATGAAATAAACCCAATTCTGCATAACTTCTTGTTGTCCTCGACTCGAATCCCTTCCGTCGTGATTTCAATCTGATAGACAGGAGTTTAGCGTCTCCGAGCAACTTCCTTGGCGGTGTCTTATGGCGACAATTCATTTCTCAAAAAAGGACCAGTGTGAACTCTTTTTTTAATTTATTCTTTCCATCGCTTCGAAAAATAACCCGTTCCCCTCGGAGAACTCCCTCCTCTATAGCAGACCTCATCGCCTCCGTAGATAGCCCGCTGCCCCACATTAGTATACCGTAGCAAGTTCCCAGATCCTGTCGTTGACTCCGAATCTCTACATGAGAGTCTTGATGAATCTGTCACCGCTTATGATGCTCGTAGTCAAGACAACGAACTCGAGCGAGCAATCTCCCTGTTGCGATAGCCATCTGGAATCGAGATATATTTCAAATGTGAAAAATCAGTTTCTGGCTATGGATCGAAAAAGCCTTTCATCTGGCTCACTCGGGTTTGCGAAATGATCTTCGAACGAGCATTGAACCATTTTTAGACAATTAGAAACCGACCCAGCACCCGTAAAAGGGCACGACACGCCCGGCCTTTAAGGCGAGACGACCACAGACAGAGACGGAAAGGTCACTCACCTCAACGCAGTGATCTCGGCGAAGGTACAGCCTCCGATAAACACCACCAGGCATAGCTTTTTATCTTCTGATCCATGACCGGATTGTAATGACTCTCTCGAATTCCGTCGTTGAAGTTTCGTCGCAGCGGCATGCTGATAATCCTCAATCGTTGCCCCGGGAAGTACCTGGAAGAGCGTACCGCAGTCTAAATCCAAGAGGATCCATGTCTGATTCCGGCGCTCCGGGACTCGTATACGTAGATGAGTAGATCTCAGTCAGAGGCGTGATCGCTGCGCTATGTACATACCTCGAGGATATCCGTGATCGCCCGCCAACCCGGTGTTCCGTAGAACTGCAAGAGACGAACACTGAGAGGCGCGTACATCTGGTGCACGAAGGCCGGGTCTTGCGGCTCCATGTCGTTCACGTTATCAACGGTGAGCCTCAGAGTTTTCAGCATCATGGAATACCTGCAAGCGTGATGAGGATCTCATTTGATTTCGCCGCGAACTGGATTTTCTCTCTGGAGCGTATTCCTTAATCGGATCCCTCTCAAAGATTCTATGGTACCGAAATCTCTCACCCTTTTTGTGAAGTGACATAGGTTTTCAAGAGACCGCACTTCTCGAGGTTTTTGAGGAGTGTTAGAGTTTCGATTCCGTATTGATGGACCACCTGCGAGGGGAGTCTCGATATCAGAAGGCTTAGGCGGGACCGTCGCGGTAGCCCTGTTCACGGGTTCGCCAACTCGGGGCAGACTGCCCGAAGGGGAACTCCCCCTAAAAGACACGAACGGTTGCAATCGAAGTAATTTCAATATATATATATATAAGGAGAACCTACTTCACGCTTGTAATGCTCCATGAGTTTTGGTTTGAATCCGTTTGCGGTCAGAGAGTGCATGCAGATCAGACGGATCACCTGTAACGGCCAAATTTTCGGTGACCTCTCCCCGAAATCCCGCGACAACACTGTTCAATAATAATTGAACAAGGGAGTTTGAGCTCACCCTGAGTAGAGGCCTGCCTAATGCAATGCAGTTTTCAATGTGAGGATGAATTTGGTCGGGTCCATATTCCCCCCTCAGGAACTCCTGCTCGCAGTAGAGATCCTCTGTGAAATCTGGATTCGATATCCGCTGCTGCACCAATTCCGACAGGGTACAATCTGAAAACGATTCGCCTGTAAGTGAGCCCTAGTTCCGACAGGCTGTCACTCTCGTATATCATGAGCTGAGATCGCCGAAATTCAGTACGTTTCGTCAGACTGCGTTTCGTCTCCTGGATCTTCGGGAGGCGAGACACGAAATCTTTCATTGCTGATATCGTCTTCGCCTCGTGCCTCTCATCGTATTGTTTCGACAACTGCTTGGCCATCTGGTTCAAAACGGGTCCCACCTGCCGGCAAGGACGACAATCGTTACTGGAACAGCGCCCCGTGGAACCTCGTCAAGAGCTGCGTTAGTATCCTGCGAATCGAGATCGCCTCCTAGAGCGAGTCAAAACCGACCGTATTGAAGTTCCTGTCCCGAAGTGCAACGTATAGATCCTCGGAGGAGTTGAGTTGGAAGATGACAGTAGTCGGCTTCTTCTCCGAAGAATTGGGAGTCTTGACATGGAATTCTTCTGGTATGACCTCCGCGGGAAACTTTATGAAGCTGTCCTTGATCCCTGATCGAGCAAAAAATCTTGGTTATGTCGCGTCCGATATTCTTCATTGGCCGAGCTCGCGTGAATACTCCGGAGCGGAATCGTGGTCCATCAGTGTGAATTGGAACACTTCCGAGAACTCCATCGCAAGGACGTCATCAGGGTACACCGTGGAGCTTTCATTCTCTCAGTATCCTCGAATTATTATAATTCGGTTTCCCGACGCGGTGGAAAAGCAGTCTCTAATCGAATTGCTCGATCCGGCATACCTCGACTAGCCAGCAATCCCTCCACTTCGAACAAGTCCCCAGCACGCGAATATTGTCATACATTGTCGCAAAATGACAAGATTTTACGGATCGTGGGTCAAGTTCCCGCTCAATCAGTACGCAAATCATTCGAGGCAGATGTCGTCGATTCTACACTCTCCAGTGTGCTTATGTTGTACAATGCTGAATGGCTGAGGCCACTCTGCGATGAGAGGCGATTCGGTTTAGTGCCAATTGATCGGAGTGTCGGGCCTCCCATACGTCGCTGATACGATTTCGGACATCGAGTTCTTAGAGAGAATTGAAGGCGGTCTCGACCATCGGATTGATTGGGTGAGCGTACGGGCCGGCCAGCGGGATCAGCTTAAAGGCCTCCCTGTGACAAAGTGGGAGGACACAATGGGTAACTCCGCGCCGAGAGGGCCGCGGAGCAGCCGACAGCGATTTATCAGGAGAGAGGGTGAGGTTTCTCTTCCTTGTACCCATCACCGTCGTCGTCGGCATTTACTGCTGCTGCCGCCGCCGTTACCATCGCCGCAGCAGCTGTGTGAGGGTGTGTGTCTTCCTGCGAGAGTCACTCGACCAGAACAGGGAGAGTTTCACTACGAAGCGGTCTCGAGGAGGGAGTTTCGGCAGAGTGACTCCAGCGTGTGACACAGTTACCTCCGCTGGTCTCACTTGTTTAGTGGAACGCCTCATTCGGAGACCATGTCGCATCAGACGGGCATCGTTCCCAACGAAGCCTTGCTTAAGTTCATGGCCAAAGCCCGCGATTCGAAGTGTCGTGTTTTCAAAGTGGTCATTGACAGCGAGCAGCTCAGCCTCGCTGATAGCCTCAACATCCAGGGCGACTGGAAGAGCGACTTTTCAAAGTGAGTTCCGTCCGTGGGAGAATTCATCTTCCATCCGGGATGGCAGGGAAAACCCTCAATTCCAAGGAATGACTCCAAGTGGAACGTCCGAAGTCTGGGAGCTAGTCACGACTACTCCTCTCACAGTTATTGTATTCATGGGCCGATCAAGGAATTAGCTCGATCGGAGCCCGTGTTTCGAAAGTTCAGAATTATAATTTGGAGTTTGCTTGAGAGCCTGCTGGGCAGTCGTAGAGTGATTTGCCGGCGTGAGGTTGAGGTCTCTCGAGAATGCTCGTTACGCTCAACGCTCGTGCAGTCGAATGGCAGCCAGAAGCTATAGCTCGACATGAGTCGAGTGCGATGATATGAGCATTCACACGATGATGAATGTATACAATGTCGAGCAGATGGACCGACAACACGACCACCTTTGGTTCTGCACTACGGGACATCACATGACAGTCTTGATGTTTATAACAAGGGAACGTTCGGCTTTCAACACAGCAACTTTCTCCGTCCGCCAGTCGGGTCTCTCTCACTCTCTGTTTCACCGGACGAGTCATGCTAGCCACTCTCTGGAGTACTCGCGTCAAATATTGGGACGGATCGGCGGATCCCAGCTCCATGGTTCACCGATCCAGATGAGGTTCTCGTACGACTGGGCTGAGCGCGAGAGCTGATGCACGAGATGAAGATCGAGAGTAACTTCGGAAAGAATCTCCAGATGTGCCTCTCGTCCACAAAAATCGGCGAATAGCGCTCCCATTATTTCATTCGTGAGCTCGACGTGTCGCTCAACAGAAAACTCGATCATTCCCATCTCCCAATCCCGCTTGCATCGCGCTTTTTTGGAATGGGTAATTCGTGGCCATCAGCTGATCTTTGGGAGAAGTCATCGAAGAAAACGGAAGAAATGAGATGTGCGAATCTGACGCGGCACAGTCCCTCGCATTGTACCGGAGCGAGAAACTAACCTTTCTTTTCTGCTCTCTCGTGGCTTGTTGCAGATATGTGCCCCAGCTGACGGAAGAGAAGCAGCCATGCTTCCTGATTTTCCGTCTGGACTCTCGAGGAGAATGGCTTCTCATAAGTTACTCGCCCGATAATTCACCGGTGCGTCTGAAAATGCTCTACGCTTCAACGAAAGCCACAATGAAGAAGGCTTTCGTCACCGATTCGGAATACGTCGCCACATCGAAGGTTCCTATCTCATGTCAAGACGAATACCGATCCCGCATGTGCAGAAGTCGACATTCGCGAATTCTTTCTCGCTAGGTGCGTTTGATTAATTTCTTCCCCGCTCCCATCTTCCAGGAGGACGCGACCTTGGCCGGATACGAAGCACATTTAAAAGCGGAAAACGCTCCACCTCCGATGACCCATGCCGAAAGAGAGCTCGCCGAGGTATGAGCCATTAGTCTAATGACAACATTTCCGAATGTCATCGATCACTTCCCAAAAGCGGAAGCATGCTTCGAGTGGTAACGTCTATCGTTTCGTTGATCAGGTTAGGCTTCACGAAAGCTTTGCTTCGGTTGGCATCGACACGAAGCAGCAGACATTGAAGGGTCTGGAGCTGCCGATATCCGACGACGCCATCGATGGCTTCTTCTGTTTGAAGGAGGGCAAAATAAATTACTTGCAAATCGGCATCGATATCCAAAGCGAGCAGATCATCGTCCACGACCGGGCGTTTCTCGATTCCGCCGATGAGCTCAGCGGCCGAGTACCGCAAGGCGAACCACGCTATCATCTCTTCAACTTCAAGCACATTCACGACAATCAACGGGTGAGTCTGTGCAAATAGGAAATGAAGTCGACCGCGCGGCATGAGCTTATTCTCCGGCCAGGCCGTCACGTTCGACTCTCTGAGAAGTTCCATGTTCGTCACGCGAGGCATTCCACGGGGTTTCTCCCACCGCAGGTGATTTCCACGATCTTCATTTACACGATTCCTGCCGTCAAGTGCCCGATCAAAGTGAAGATGCTTTATTCCTCGTGTAAGGCGCCGCTCATCAACGACATCCAGAACAAGATCGAAATCCCTCTGGCGAGAAAGCTGGAGCTCGACGACCTCAAGGATCTCAACGAGGCTTTCCTTATGGATCAGCTATATCCAAAGTCTGGGTCGGGCAAGAACGTATTCGCGCGACCCGCTGGACCCACCGGACGACAGGGCGGCCGGCGGCTGGTTAAATAGGATAAGGCCGGCTGCTGTCATTGCTAGATGCGAGATATCTCCGGGGGACTTCTTCGAGAACAGATCACACAGAACGAATGAATAGGAGATACGTGAGTCCAGAACACGAGGTCTTCGAGAAGTCCTTCGGGTATGCAGGTGCTCCGAGAGCTTCCGGATTGTCGATATACAACGATTTCAAACTTGGAGGTTTTTGAATTCCTTCCCGATCGGAAGTGTTTCGCCCCATCCCGACGGACTAGTTCCCAATTTGAACAGCCGGATGCTAAGCCGCTTTGCGATACATATCTGCAATGTCCTTCCCATACGAGTCTTTTCTTCTTGAGCTTTTTTGAAGCAATAATATCTTCCTCCAGTGATAGCTGAGAGATTGAATTCGAGAAATTTCTCGGTATCAGATGGCCAATTTTTCGTCTGCACTTCCGTATACAATGTCCGTGGAAACGCTCCGTCCCGTATTCTACGTCCACCGTGGATTTCTATCCGTGAATTCCTGTCCGAGAAATTCACAACGTGTCGGGAAAACTGAGCGTAATCGTCTCACTATCCTTTCGAGTATCGACTAACCGCACTTCGAAGACAGCAGCACCCGTTTCCCTTTTCTCGGGAACTCTTCTCCCCGCATTCCTGGGGCCCAGCCTCGGGGGAGTCGGAGTTGAGATCTCGATTTAACACTCGCACCTAGGCCCCTATCACAGATCAGTGACGCAGCCTAATAACTAATTATAATAATACATTCACCAAAACCTTCCACATCGTCTGTCGAGGCTCTGAGCCGCTCGATAGGCAGAAAACTAGATGAACGGAAGAGTCGTAGTTCCGATGCCGGAACTTCCATAGGTCAATCGAACGTGATATTCGCAGCACCGTATAAAGCTCGCGGACTAACTCCACGCTTAAGAAAGACACGTCTGAAAGAACCTGCTCAGCGAAAACGCCCAACGAGAGAATCTGAGAGGCACACTCAAGGCAAAGTTACCTATTGTGAATCCTGGTGGGTATATTGCAAACTTCCTTCGTCACGGCAAATCGCATGCCAACCCTTGATATGAATGTTCAGAAGTGAGCGATTCTATTATAGTCTCTAGATCATTGATATGCTGCGGATTTCCGTCAGCATCGTGCTACTGTGTTTTTGGGTGTTTTTCGCCCCCTTGGATGATTCAACCTACTGTTTGATATTCCGAATTATGATTGGGGGAAATATATTGCGATCCTCTCGGAACTCCGATGCTTGTGACAGGAGACACGGGAAACACTTGACGATATGAAAGGATGTGTATCCGTATACCACCGAGAGAACGCGATAGAATGAGAGATTCTGAATAAATTTTAGTCGAGTTCGGGAAACATCCGCTCTTCCTCTCTCAGCTTCGACCTCAAGATGGCGCGCAGGGCACCAGGAGATTTTTTCAGCAAAGGTCTGTCCCGTGGGCGGTTGCGGTAGGAAATGGAGGCCTGTCAAAATGTCACTCACCGTACATTTCATCGAGGAGACCCTCATACGTGAGCTGGGTTGCCAGCGGCGAGAGGAGATCCACGGACCTATCCAACAAGAACAACGTGTCTATCTGGGCCACTTGAGGACTTTCTTTCCCGGACAGCTCTTTCCTGCAAGGGAACGCTTCAGGATCCGATCATTTTGTTCCCAGCGGGGCTCAGGGAGAACTTCCGACGTGAAGGCTCTCGCTTGGGGCCAGGTATCTCACCTTAGCCGAGCCATGAGCTCCAGAATACGTTGGGCCTGGACGCCTTTCCCACGTACGTACGGGATCACCCCGAAAAGAGACTGGAGCATGCTGAGTGCTCGGGCCACAGCTAGCAACTGGGATGTATCTCCATCGACGTAGCACTCCTGCACGGTTTCATGTTAATTCGATATGATTTGTGCCAGATAAGTGAATTGACAGAAGTCCCTCCCGAACCATTCGAACTCACCCGGAAAAGACCGTCCAGGTCCATCGACATGAGATCTGGATCCAAGGGGAAAACTTCGATGAGGAGCTGATGGATTTGGACCGAGCCGAAAACTCCGAGTTTCTCGAGTCTTTGTTGACAGGGGAACGAAGCCCTCGGTACGAAGAAAATGTGGAAATCCACGTTCTTAGTACTGGAAGTAGACAACAATCGTGAAACCTCTCCCGAAACGATCAAATTCCAAATGGAAGTTGATTGCACAATTTGGGGAGACGCAGTCAGAGGGGGCTCGCTGTCTTGCCCACAAACTGTGGCATAGAAGTGGAGGCGACGGTCCCACAATACATACTGTTTGATGCAATCTGCGACTACGTCCATGTACTTGCTCCGAGGTCGAAGAATGAAGATGACGTTCTGCGCCACGGTCGCTATTTCCATCCCCATCTTACACGATTGGATCATGTATACAACGCCACGTGCCTTTTGTACGACATAATTTTATTATATGTACCACATACCGACGCCGAACGGGAGGCATCCCCGGAAATTCCGAAACGACCGAGGTAAGTCGGGGCGGTGACTGAATCTATTTTTCCTGTATCTCATTGATCCCCGATACCTTCTCCAGAAGCCTCACCTTGAGGATGTGATATTCGATAACCGTCGCCACAGGACTGGTGAGTTCCTCGTCCCATATAAGGCACTTCGTTCCACCAACAGAATCGAGAAGGTTCAACATATCCCTGACATAACTTTCTCGGATCTGAGCCAGGTTTAGCCTCCCTGATGACAGATGACCTGTGGACACTGCGAGAGAAAAACGGATATTTGACCGGATACTCTTTGGGATATTCTCCGCGAATCTCCCCCCTCTTCCAGCGGACGAGCGTTCGGAGGATGAATTTGAGGCGACACTTCCCCTCGAGCGAAACCTCCGGAGGTTTTGAATTTTCCGGTCGCCCGATTCCATACTGCCCTGGGGACTCAGAAATGGCTTCGTTTGATTCGTCCGAAACAAGAGCGACTCGATGAAGTAAGGATTGCGCCTATGGCAAACGTTCAAAAGCTTCGCAAGCTGAGGCAGGATAGGGGACCCTTCCCTTCGCTAGGTGAACACTGTTTTCTTCCGGAATTTCCGGAACGCTCGAGGAATGTTGACCAGGCACATGGTCACGTGCATTCGCTATGAGATCGTAGTCGCTCGCGGCTGTAGAACACTCGATGTTGGATACGAGGGACACCATAGTGGGGCGCCGGCACCCGATAGGGAAAAAAACTTTGAGCCTTCTGGAGACCCCCAAAGTCCACGGGAAGCACATCAGACGCCTGATCTGATATCTGATCGAGATATCCGATAGCGAGGAGGAGCGTCCGAGGATACAAAGCGTTTACTGGAGTCGAGGGGCGTTTGAGTCGGCACCGATACCGAACAGTGAGATTTTGAAAGCGACTCACCCATTTTCCCAACAGCAGCGGCTCCTCGCCTGACTTTACTAGAGTCTTCAGCCCCTGAGGTTCAGGCTACAGAAGTCTCCTATGTATTTCACGGTATTCTCCGAGGAATTCGCAGAGAATAGAACACAGCGCTTTCCCTTCCAGCTGATCGCGTCGTCTGCTCGTTGAACAACAAAGAGCTGTCAGAGGCGCGCCGAATACTCCAGGAGTCCGTGCGGCGACTCCTCAAAATCGTCCTGATCCATATGCGTAATCGACCGTGTGTTTCCAGACGAATCTGAGCCGATTCCTGATACGAGTTCCGTTCAAGTCGTGACTCCCTGTCGTTCCGGAACGAACCGAATCCTCGCGTACAAGGCTTCCACGCTTGACGTCGGGATCTAGTTGACGTTGCACTCACCACTTGACAACTGGTCTCCTGTGCCGTCGCTCGAGCAACACACTCCTTACATTCACCATGGAGTCCGAAGAGCAGCATGTTCTTCCTCTCGCCAGAACTCGTTTCATTGGAGTATTCCGGAGCAAATCCGATGCCGCAGATGCGGTTTCGAGGGAACAGGCCGTCACGGAACAGGCCGAGATTTGTGAGCGACTTTTGAAAAGCGTGAAAAAAGAGGTAAAATTCCGTTTCGAATCCTATCGTTTCAATCGAACCCGACACGAGACGGAGGGCTTTTCTGCGATTTGACTTGATTCGCCGATGCGGTCCCGAGTTTGGAAGAGCCGCAACGACGTCGGTCCCTCGTTCAGGAATTCCTATCAACGCGTCCGAACAGGGCCGGAATTTCAAGGTTGAGCTCCTAGCCGTCCCCCCAATGAGCGACCTTCTGGTACGGAATCATCGAATTCGAATTGAGTGTCTGTCGATACGCCAGTCGGTATCTGCGTTCGAGTGGAGTCATGAATCATTCCCGAGAACATGACATATGTCGTTTTTCTATGCAAGGCTTACAGCCTCCGAGCACGCGAATACACTGGGGACACCACCTGTTTGGGAGCTCCGGACTGTCGACTGCAGCTGTGATGTGCAATCGTCAACAACAAACTCTGTGGATCGAATACGAGAACAAGCGTGAAATTGTTCCAGGTGAAACAAATCATGGAAGAGGCTGTGACGAGGAAGTTCGTGCATGAAGAGAGTAGCAGTATCACTTCACTTTGCGGTAAGTTGTTTCCGACGGTGACGATCAGTCGGCAAGGGGGCGAATCGAATACAAGCCAATCGCTTCAGAGAGCGTCCCGAGCAGTGCGGACGTGGATGCCGTAAAAGCTCGGTCGCCTTGATTGCGTGCAATCGAGTGACCTGGCTTCATCAAAGCTCAGCCAGTCGCCTGATTTCGGCAAAAGACCTGCAGTCGGGACAGAGAGTTTCGCTGCTTCGCGCAGCTTTCGGACTCGCTCCTTGGAGGAGGAATAAGGAGAAAAATAATGGAATATACTGGACCTGATCTCGGGAAGAGAGACGAGAGAACGCGCGGGAATAACTCGAGTGCACTCGTGCAGTTTGTTGAGCAAATATTTTCGTTTTGTTACAGCTGCTGTAGACGCGTGCCTTTCTCACGGTCTCCGCCGTCGGGCGTTGGGCTTGTTCAAAACCCATTCGACGACGGCTCTGCTCCAGAAAATCGCTAAAAGCTTCTCGCCAGCATACGAAGTAGTGCAAATTGTCGAACGCATCGAGCATATCCAAGACGGGAACAAGTGAGTTATCCCTCTCGCGGCAGCGTGTTTCTCTCTTCACTCCTACCCGCCTCTTGCCCCGGAGACGAGAAGGGCAGGGGGACACCCAGCCTACTTAGGACACCCAGCCGACAGGCTCTCGCTAGCCAGATGGCTCCGTAGGGCTTTCTTGACCTAGTTTTGTCAGGACACATCTGTTTTTCCCCGGCGGACATTCGAGACGAACGGCTCTGTTACGTACTCGAGTCAGTGGCTTCGATCAGATTTCACGAATGAGAGGAAAATCCCTTGTACCGGGCGCGAGAGGATATAGCTTTTCGTTTTATTCAAGTTATAATTGCTATTGTACACATGATGTATGGGTGTTGGGCTGTTCTTAATTTTGCGTCGTAGTTCAAGCTCTTAGAATGTTATAGACCCGGGGCATCATGACAAAACCAACGTAACCACACGTGAATGCGATGCAGATGGCGATGAAATTGAACAACTTTCTCTCCCAAGGTTCGAGCATGTAGATCGACGTCAGTAGTTCCCACTGCAGATAGAGCCACTTGAGTCGTCCCATGAGCGAATGGTCGAAGTACTCCGCCATCTGAAGGGAAGAGAGTAAAGCGAAATAAGATAAGGCAGATCCGTTTCCAAAACTTGCCTTGGACTTTCCATCTGCTTGGCAATCCCTACGCGTCGAGATCTCGCGACAGCGCACGAAGAAGATAATCTGGCTGAAACCTCGGATCTCCGAAACACTATCGCGGCGTCTGGGCTGGATTTCCGTGCACGTAGGGAATGGCGATGGGAGGCGGAGCCGTGGCATCCGGTAGCCGCAAAAGAACCACTACGGTATTCGCTTCGTAGGAGTAGTGTAGACCGGAGGCTGGATGTTTGTAAAGAATGTCGGAGAGTCGCTGGTTTAGAGTGCACGTAGCGATGCTGCGATAGACTTTGCAATCCGAGATGGAGCCGAGCAAACGGAATTTATTTCCCTCACAAAAGTCTCTGATTCAGCGTTTCGAGTCCCACACTACCGAGTCCCCTTCGAATATCTGGAGTGTCGTTGCCATCATTATTGCTGCTCGAACGATCGTTGAGTTATGAACGACTTCTCCGACAGTCACCTCAGCCGAACGGGTAAGAAGAGTTACTCCTCGGCTGACCGAGAAGAACAAAGAGAGCCGAGCGTAGGGATAGAATTTCGGTTTAGCTACATCGACCCGCGGGACGATTGGAAATTTCGTGAGGAGAAGTCTACTCTAACGATACGACAGGAGGAAGCAAGACGCTCGACAAGAGCGTCTGCTGGTTTCGTAGGATTGCGGTTAGACAGTATCCCTCGCGCAGAGATGGGAGTGTACACTCCTCGATTGACGGCGGGCATCTCGACAAGGTGTCTCGAGAAGAGCGTTTTCCGGACGTGGCATCTCGAGTGGATGAGATTTGAGACCTTATGGAGGGAGCTTGAGGCCCGCGACCTGTAGCCATCCGCGAGCTTCTCGTAAATAATGCAACGAGGACCGAGCTTCCGAGGGGAAACATTGATTCGGTCGCTATCGCTTGCCAGAGGACGATACGGGTGGAGTGAAACAGATCGCTTATGGGTTAGCCGACCAGAAGGCCTGGCCGTTCAACGGGCACGTTTCAGGGGGATCCAACTAGTAGGCGAGCATGAGACTCTTCAATCTCGAGCGTATCGCCCTCTCCTTATCGCGGACATAGATAGGCGGAGCTCAGAATGGCTCCAATGACAACCGAATGTGTCAGTGACATCTGCGAACGCGTGTGACTGTCCAAATGCGACGGGAAAACTCCCTTTGTTTGAGCTGGAGCAACAATGACTCCTGCACGGAATCATACGAAATCCCCGCACGCGAAAAGCCTCTTTTATTCGTCTCGGGCATCGCATCAAGGAGAGGCGGCAGGGAGCGAGGGGCGGGCGGAACCCTTGAATTGAATGATCTGGCCTAGCAAGACGTCGATAGGCAGAAAAGCAAATCGCCGAAGGGAATGAATCGCCTCAGCGTATGTCCGCCTTTTCCCTCCCACATGCTGTCGGGGAGCCGCGGCAGCTCGTTCAGCGGATCTGGGCCCTCGAGTGCGGAGCCTCGTCCTTGGAAACGAGCGTCCGGAACGAGTCGGTGTACGGAGCAGCGACGGACACCGAGTCCCGGAAAGATTTATCATCGAATTAGGATGTACTTCTATCCGAGGGAGAGGAGTGTCCCAACAGCAACAGCGACCGGATATTGCGAGGCGATTGCGAAAGTCTGTCTGATTCTTCTACCTCGATTCCACTCTAGACCGGAAGAGATATTCGCTCGTGGATGTTCGAGCTAGTTTCTCAACATTGAATCAGATGTCAAACGTCAGATAGAGTTCGCGGACGGAGTGTCTGGTACCGGTCAGCGCAGCAGCGGATTTTCATCTTCCGAAAACTCACCCTAATCGTAGAGCTCCGGGATTCAGGGGGAGCTCCTGGAGGCTCTAGACCGAGACACTGAAGTTATACGGAGTATTTGGATACCCTGGTGGATGTCAACGATATGTTTACCGAACGCACAGTCGAGCACCTAAAGGAACTGCGTAAACCACATGGGAGTGGACAGTGGCAGCCCCGCGGCTCCACGACCGGGAGGTCTTTAGGACAGGCTCTCAGCGAGGAGTTCCCCGAGAGACCCCTCACAGAAATAAGGATCGGAAGGATCCGCGATCGGAACGGATTGGCCGCTCTTCCCGGTATACCGATGAGATTGGGTGATGGTGAAGAAAAGAGGAAAAAGCAAGGATCTAGCTTCCGACTCATGACGTCCCGGCACAAGAGCGGGAAAATGATTTACTTCCAACGGACCGAGGGCCGGGCAAGAGGAGACCGTTCCAGTCGAATGGACTCCGACCTCGGGAGAGAATTGGTGGACCCGCGGCCTTATTATTAAATGTCGTGATGATGAGCAATCAGCCAAATGATGTCAAACTTTCCAGACGGTCGTCATCATCCGGAGATAGCACCACCGGGACCCCTCAGCGGAACGCCAGCATCGGCAAACGTCCCGCGGCGAGTATAAGGTCAGTGGGGCGTAGCGATCGGGAACGATGAGATTGAGAGCAAGACTCGGAGCTCCCTCTCATCGAAAGCTGGAACTTCATTCGAATTCGATTACACACCGATGTATCCGATCACTAATGATCAGTGATTCGTATCCCTTATGCAGATACTTGTGGATCCGCATTGCCTTGTTCGAAAAACATTTGACCAAAATTGTCGATTATCTCGTTGAGAATGCAAGGTACGTGGCGTCGTCTCGTCTGAGCTTTAGTATCCAAAGATAGGATTCTGCAGCTCGCTGCGGACACATCTTCGAGTTCGACTCATTAATTTCATGTGGGGATCTACGTATATGAGATCTTTTTCGCTTGGGAATCGACAGTAGATCCATTTAACTCATTGAAACGTGCTGTCCGTCCCCATGCAATGAATTCGTGTGCGCTCGCTCGTGCTTGACGAACCAAAACGATAGATTGCAAGAGAGCAGCTCCACTCTCACTGCACTCTCAGAATCTCAAAAGGTCTTCCGAATCTCAGATCCATGAGAGCCGGAGATGAGCGAAAATTGAAAGGGAAATCGCCGTTGCGGTTTTTTGATACTGGAACCGATTGGTTGCACCGATAACAAGCAATGATGTTACAGCAAATATTATGAGAAGGATGCTCTGGTTGCCGATCCCGTGTCAGGCCAAATTCTCGCCTCATTACTAGGTGAGTTCATGTGGAGTAATTAAACCGATGCTGAGGACACATTAATGTCTTTGGATGTAATCAAGCCGAATTAGTCGTATCACAACAACGCTCCAATTACACTACGCGTCGACGATGCATTAACGATCGAAGGCTCCGTCTTGTCTGTCCGACCGACAGCCCTCCGATCCGGCCTAGGCGTTCAACGAGAGCAGTAGTCAAGATGAAATTGGAATTCTTCGAAGGAGGACTCCAAAACTCTCTCTCCCCGTGGGAGAATGTTGGCTCGGAAATCTCTCCATCTAAATTATTCTTGATCTCCGAGCTAGGGGAGGCGAGAAAGGGAGAGAAATGGTTCGCCCATTGTTCCAATGATGATTGCTTGGAGTGAAATGCGACATTTGAGCTGCGAGGGTAGCGTAAGATCTACGCGCGGAAAACGCCATGAGTGATTCAGAGCTTGTATGTATTTGCCACGAGTCTGGAACCCAGTTGAATAATTGGAATAGGACGTGCTCCGAGTCGTGCGAAGGTCTGATCGCTTGGACGAAATAATTACGTCGGCGTGTTCCTGTTTGCGCGGTGAACCGCTCGAGGCCTCCATCCTTTCCATCTGCCACAAAAACATGCGTCGACGAATGCCTGAGACAGACGCTCGATGCATATCATCGGCTCGTTCACGAATGAATGTCGCGCAAGGTCGTCTCCCAATTGAGATCGGCCCGAATGAGGAGACTGTAGGCCCGCGTCGCAGGGTTAGAGCTCTCCCCGGGCTCATTTATCCCTTCTACTTTTCTCTTTCGGAGAATCGATTTTTCGATGTCCAATGTGGGGATCCCGAACTCTGGTCGTCGATTTCAAAAGAGGCTTCTCCATGCTCAACTCGGCGCTTCTATTCGGAAGCCTCTGACGAAATGAATTCCGCGACATTTCCGATTGAACATAAAATAAGATTATCTCCGGACGTCGGGAAGGATTCCAATCTCTTTCGTTGCAGTGGGTCCATGCGCTCTCGACTATACTAGGATGAAAACTCAGGATCACTTCTGGACGGATCCCCCGGCAGATGAACTTGTGCAGCGGCATAAACTTAGTAATCCCATGACGCCATCCCAAAAGACTTCGCACCCAACGCCTTCGACACCTCCCACGACGAGCAAACGACCCACGCTCAGCGTAAGTTTTCGATGACCTCTCACAAGAGCTCCGGGGTCAGGAGAGGCTAGCCAGAGTCTTCGGTCGTTCTCTCGAGCTCGCGAAATGCCCTGAACGGTTTCCCTCGGGAGCGGGGAGAGTGCTCTCTATCCGCTTCATAGGACCGAGCAATAGATTACGCGAGATACGAAGACCTCCCCACGACGTATTCAGCAGGGACAGAATTTCTTTCGACGAGATTCCCTGAAATTTGAATATCCGACATATGTTTCAGTATCGACGAGCCGCAGGGAGCAGTTCGGAGGACTCGGTGTCGCGCTACCATTCCGCGGGAAGTCTCGGGTCCTCTGTGGGTGTCAGTCAGGCCAGGGACTACGTGGAAAGTCTCCATCAAAATCCTCGCTCCACGCTCATCTATGGAAAGAACAATGTAACCGTGCACCCGGTGAGCGAATCCAGTTCGGAGTCTTTCGCCCCGACAAGCACGAGGAATGCGAATGGAGATGGAAATTTCCTTAACCGTCATTCCCTTTGCCATAGCACGACTGTCCGGAACCTCTCCGGGGATATCTGTCGCTTCATCATGAACCATCCGCCGCCGGACTGGTCTTGAAATGGACTCCAAACCAATTGATGAGCGGGAGCAATGACTCCACGACCTCGGTGACAAACCAGGCCGAAGGCACACCGCACTCGATTTATTGGGAGCATGCCATCAAGGTGAGTTTCGAAGTTTCGACGACGGATATCATTATGTTGAGAGGTAGGCGCTCAACAGCCTGCCCCGGGGCGAGCACAAAATGGGTTCGCGGCGTGCCTGCGAAATTCCCGTCGCCTCCATCGGAAATTCGAGAAGTGGCTGAAGACCCGACTCGCAGGCAGCTTACGATGAGTCCCCGCGGGAGTTATGGGGAAGGTGCTCCCGACGGAGGAATGACGAGCTCGAACTTTGTTGTTGCTCGCGGTGGAACGCGGGACTCGAACCTGAGAATGCGCCGAGACCCGGCAGCATGTCTTTGCCTCCTTTCCGATAGATCGTATGCGCTCCCGTCGAGAATAATTATTCCTTCAATGAGAAGCTTTTCGGAAGTGCGGGAATTCAGTGAGCACCGGATGACAGCGAGCTTTCAAATCCAGGTCAAGCTCTCAGAAGTCGTATATCTGCACTGCCATCAGAAGGCTGATCAAGGCGGAAGCCTCGTCCTCGTCGGCCAGGATGGAGTCCAGAGGTCACCAATAATTTTCCCCAACGGAGATTCTCATCTGATCCAGTTCTTGACATGCCTTGAAGGCGCTTTACTGCCGCACAGCCGACTAGACCCTCCACTCTGCATACCGGCCAGCCAAAGCGGTGAGAGCTCTCGGCTTGAATGACTCGTGCGAACTCCTGATTTCGGGAGCCGATTTCGAGTGGTTGAAGTCTCAATATGTCTCCCTGGTGATTTTCGCCATGGATCAGCGCAGAAGGGGACCTGAGTACGCATCTAGTAATCTCTCGTGCGCGTGTTTCCTCCAGGAGGATCCGTCCAACCAAAGCTGAAACGCCAAAGCATTTGTTCGAATCGAGACCAGGACCTCGTATTCAGAGTGATTCACGCAGGGCACAAATCATCGCTTGTAAGTTTCCGGGATTCCGCCGTACCCGGAACTCCCTCAGGTCGAGATATTCTGGACGTGCTGCCAGAGAATTCGGGATTCGGTTTCAACATCTCATCCCGGTCTCTGGATTTTTCTCCCACCTCTCATCAGATCACTCAACAAGCTAGCGGGAGCACTTCCGGCGAATCTGTAGAAGAGAGCGAGTCCGACAATCTGCTCAACGGGAAGAAGGTTTGAGGAACTTTTCGACTTTCCAATTTCTTCGAGGCAAAGCTCAATTCCGAGGTCGGAAAACGGGGCGTTGGAATCGGCGAACAAAGCGTAAATTCTTGTTCGTTTCTGCCCCCTGTGGCTCATTTCAGAAGTGCATTGAGCGCCCGGATACGAAGGATTTCTCTAAAAACGGAGGCGAAACGCTCGAGGCTTTGTGTTCCACCATGAGAAAGCAAATCCTCAGCAGAGCTTTCTATGGATGTGAGTCGTCGCGGATGGATACGGCAGTTTGTTCACTTCTCAGGACGAAACCATCGAGCCTCCAGAGTTTCATTAGATAGCCTGACATTCAGGGGAATATGAGATTTGCTCAAATTTTCCGCAGGGCTTGCTCACTGTCGGCACCTGCGCACAGTGCGAACCCACCTTTCTGGATTAGTTCATCACAATATCGTTCCGAGTACTGAGGAGAAATTGACACCTGAGCGATGGGATCAGCTGGTGAATAATGACGGCTCAATCCGAGATCCACAAGAAGTTTTCCGTCTCGTGTACTTCGGAGGCCTCGAACCCAATCTCCGGAAAAAAGTGAGTATTTGAAAGAGCTCCTCCGAAATTTGATTTGCGCGAAAACTTCCTTTCAGAGATTAAATCAAATGAGATTCCCCGTCGTCGCGATTCTCAGCCTGCTGCGAGAGTGGATCCTTAATTCGAGAACAAAGTCTATTTTCTGTGAGATTCTCGAATCTACCCCTCCCTAACTTCCCCGAAGAGCATCCCCCTCCGATTTCCGGCTCTTTCCTCGCATCATGGACTCTGACTTACGGCTGGACAATAATATTCGAACCGATTCACCGTAGGTTTGGCCTTACCTTCTGGGTCACTACAAGATGAGCTACACATATCAGCAGTGCAAGGAAAAAGATGATAAAACACACGACTCGTTCGAGTCTACGATGTCCGAATGGCTCGCTGCTGAAGCGATTGGTCAGTAGGGGGCCCACGTTGGTCTCGATTCAGATAGTACCTGTTTTGGTTGCCGACGAGATCCGATCGGTATCACATCATTGCTTGTCTTCGGGTTGATGTATTGCTTCGCAAGAATCCCCAATCGCGGGCTCGAGGTTCGGGATCCGAAGCAATATTCGAATTTCAGTTCGTCAACGAGACAAGGAGACCGCTGCAGCCCTGAGACTGTCTTCCGGAGGATCGACGACCCAATGTTCGGAAATATCGCTTGCGATCCAGATGAGGAGTGATAATAATGACGTATTCGACGACGAGACAGGTAAACGTAGATCCCGAGGTCGCTGCCGAGAAAATTTGAGCGCGCATTCAGCGGACTGAAACCATTCTCGGAACTAATATTCACAGGAACCGAAACTACCCTCGTAGATCAGCCCGCGGAAACCGTCGTAGTAAGCGGAGAGGTATATCGACTCCATTCTCTTTTGCCAGAGGAATTTGGCGGCTCTTAGACAGTGATGAACAAGCTCTCTAGCGGGAAGAAACTTTTTCTCCACAGAACAATACGAGCAAACTTTCCTATTCGGAGGAGGAATATTTTTGTCAAGAAGATATGCATCACCTTCCGAATTCGCTTTCTCACAATGAGCTAATGGTTGAAGCTCGGAGCGAATGCCCATCACCCGCCTCTTCTTCTGGAGCTGCGTTTACTGTGAGTTTCCGCGGGACTTGTCTCGATTCCGGATTCGGGAATCGCAAGCAGAGACATCATCGAGGTCAAGAGGACGAGGATTTGCTCTTGAATCCGAACGGCTGCAGAAGAGGGAAGGGTTCGGGCTCTGCGATTGATTCTAATGTGTTCTGTACGCTCCGATTGCAGTCCGACCTTCTCGATCTGTTCGGATTGAATATGCATCGAATCGATAAAGACGTGCGTCGTTGCGACCGGAATATCGATTACTTCGTCAGCAATGACAACCTCGATAAGCTGCGGAACGTCATGTGCACCTACGTCTGGGAGCATTTGGACGTAGGCTACGTTCAGGGAATGTGCGATCTAGCCGCACCTCTTCTCGTCATATTTGACGATGGTATGAGGACTCAAATCATTCTCGAAGTAGGCGCCCTTAGAAATTCGCAGATCCGCTGCCTCCATCCATGGAAATTCATGCGGATTAGACACGCTCCGCGAGACGCGGAGGACGGTTCCGCCCTATCTCCCCATTTGAGCGACTCCAAGAAAGAACATGGAGGGGTCGCGCAATTGATACCTGATTGTTTCGATATTTTTCCTCCAGAGGTCATGTGTTATTCGTGTTTCCGCGAACTCATGAAACGGATGGCTTCGAACTTCCCGCAGGGTAACGCCATGGATCAACACTTCGCCAACATGCGTTCTCTAATCCAAGTATGTCCATAGAGGGAGAGGAACTTTCCAGTTCTGAAACCGGGAACGGAGAGGGACTTGAGAAACTCGGCCGTGGAATTTCGAGCTCCGGGGCTTAGCAGCCGGCTTATCCCTCCCTCCGGCCTAACGGGAATTGATTAGATCGATCCCTGCTCGGGCCGGGAAACAGGGTGCTGAATGTCTAACTGATGGCGTCTTTGCTCAAGATTCTAGATGGCGAAATATTCGCTCTGATGCAAAAAAACGGAGATTACACGCATTTCTATTTTTGTTATCGCTGGTTCCTACTCGACTTCAAACGGGAGCTGGTCTACGATGACGTCTTCAAGGTCAGTGGGGAACAGGAAAATTCTACGACTTCATCATTACATGCTGAGTTGAGGAGAGATGACCCGATACCTAAGCTGCTCGATACTCAGGTGTGGGAGACGATCTGGGCCGCTCAACACGTCGCGAGCTCTTCGTTCGTCCTCTTCGTTGCCCTGGGAATGGTGAAATATTATCGCGAGATCATCATCGATAATCGGATGGATTTCACAGATATCATACGGTTTTTCAACGGTGAGTCCAGAACCTTGATCAGGTAGTTTGGGGAGGAACCAAATCTATATAGGTTTGGCTAACGGTCCGGAAAGAGCGGAAGTTCGGAGAGAATGATGCGAAAGCGAAATTGAGGGATGCAGAGCACGAGACATGCAGACCGCGTCTACGAGCCGCCGAACGACAGTGGGCTCCGTTCATGTCAGAGTCCCGCGCCCCGATTCCCGCTCCGGGGGTCTCCCAAAGAAATCCTGTGGAACGCGGCGTCTGGAATACTTGTTTCGAAAAATAATGACGCAGTGGATAGATCAATGGAAGAATCATCAAGTTTTATTCATTCTTGTTTTCGCGGTCGAAATGAGGATTTTTTTTCAACAATTTATGCTCCATCTGGGCGGAGTTTGCAATCTTTTTCTTGTGTTTGCTCTTGATTAAATCGGATCTCCTCACTTTGCATGACGAATATAAGGATTGAATTTCTGCATCTGTATTCGGGTGATTACGATCCCCGCGTGCCACTCTTTCCCATGCGATCACCTCAAATCGAGTTGATAGAAGTTTTCGGAGGGATAACATTCGAGGGTCTGCTTGATATATAATTCGGTGAGGATTCCATCCGGAGGACGACGTGAAAATCTCGGATGATTCGGCTGGAACCATTCTCTTTTTCCGCTGCCGTAGCCGGAAAGAAAAGAAATATTCTGGTCAGCAGAGAACAAGGGAATCCTGTGCTCTCAGCCAAGACGATCGGACTCGTTGGCGCGGACCGAACAAGAAATTTACGGATCGTCCGTAAATTAGGAGTCCGAATCGGAAAACAACATATTTTTCCTCGATCGACAATGGAATTGCGGCAGAGAGTTGGAAAGCTATCATTGTTTTTTTTGGCGCAACCCCTCTTCCGAAGGCTAAGGTCCGTCTGGAGATTTCCTTTGATATCGAATCTGTAAGCGTACACCAATCTCCAGATTTCGGGTTTATAATTTGAGGTGCCTCGGAGTTGCAAATCGACAAACAACGCAATTCGGCGTTCTCTCAGATTTTCGAGCCGGATCCTCCCGAATCTCGGATTTAATCAAATCGAGCATTCGCACTCAAATCATATTGATCGTTCTCATGGATTTTCCACGACTCGAGCCTACGGTGACCATTATCGATTTCCATGCGAGAAGAAGACTCTGCGATGCCTGAATTCCAATAGCACGCTTGTTCCTGAAGCGGGGCGCAAAGGCTGCCTCCGCAATGAGATCATTTGATGGGCATGGCGACTTCCTCACTCGCGGCGACAATCGATAAGGTTTCCGTCGATACCGTACACGTTGCTGTTCTATCATGTTCGACATATCATTCCTCGCCTAGTACATCGTCCAGCTCGGGAAAAGCTTTCTTGACTGACTAATTGTTACAGAGAAATGGCACCTATAGGTCGCGTTGTCGTCGCATAGACCGCTCTGTCATCGAGTGGCCCGGCGATGTCTATGTATGTTCTTGCACTACGGCCCCTGTGGGTTATACGTTTCAAACAGCGTATCCTGGCGTCGTTTCTCTTAGCGACTCCTCTCCGCAAGCGGGAGGGAGAATCGGGTTGGATGTGCGAGAGTATTAGGAGGGCCGTAAAGAATAGGTCGGTACAGGGATTCATATTTAAGAGATGCCGTGAAATTGTCGCGGGGAAATAGGGAAGATTCGGGACGCACTATCGACGCGTGTCGTTCGGTTGGAGAGACCTCATTGGAGAAATCGATTTCGAATTCCGGTGACAAAAACGACAACCGGTTTCTCGCGTCCAACGGACGGAAATATCATCATCGTTGCCACTGTCATGATTCATGATATATAATTATTTATTTACATTTTATGAGTAGGAGATGTCTCCAGGCTTCGGGATTCGCGTCTCAGATGAGGGTTAACGTCTCAGCCATTGAACGTTTCGACGTCTCCATTTCCTCTGAGCAAGAACCTTCGGTCAGCCGAAGGTGATTGATCATTAATACTGCACAAAATACACCGGAGCCCTCGAACCCGTCAGAGCCAAAAATCGGCTGAATGTGCTATTCGCATGTGTGAGTGTGTGTGTTCTCAAACAACATCAACAACATTAGAGAGCAATGCATGCCCAATATCGGCTTGCGTGTCCTTCTCGGGCTGGCTGTGGGGCTCGTTGGCTATCCGATCTCTGGATGAACGCGAAAAGAAATTTACAGACTCCGCCACGAATCCGATTCTCGAGCGATCGCCGAGAATCGGGGGCGACGTGTTTCCCTCTGTTCGCCATTGACAAACATTCCCGTCGAGGCTTCGGGTCGAAACTCTAAGTCTAATCACACGCTTAAGTCACATTCCCGGCTCCATAGATCATTATTCTCGAAATGGTACTCCACACCAAAAGAATTCCGATCAGTGAGTTTCTTCCCATCTACAATCGAGACAAGGGGCGTTTTCGGGAAGGGCCTTGGTCATCATCGTCGTCATCGTATAGATACTTCACACCAACAACAAAACGTTATTTCTCTCCCCATTTCAAGGGAGGAATGCCCCAATTAATGTAAGCTTCACCGCGGACCTTAGACGGTCCTTCTGGATCCGCTTGGGGTCATTTCACAAGGTTCCAGGGAACGAGGCTAGGGAATAGGAAGTTGGTGGTCATGTCGAGTGAAATTTCGCTCTGCTCACATCGTCGGAGCTATCTTTGGGCGAGACAAGGAAAAATGAAGCTCTGACGATCTCAATCCAGACAGCCACAGCATTCATCGACTCGAGCTGCTCGGGGAATTCCACGAATCGGTGTTGTTCTCTCAGGGAAATCTGTTCGAGAACAAGTGCAATGATTCGACATTTGATCATTATGAAGATTCTGATTGGAAAACCATGAACAGAATCAAGTGAAAGGATTACCACGGACGCTATTCGCCTTCCTGCGCGGCTCCTCAACCGACTCAAAATCGATTGAGTATGTCGAAAGGGAGAACGTCGAAAACAAAACAATCGTCTCTTCATTCAAATCAATCGGATCCGAGTGGAAAGCTTTGGCGTCCTTGTCGCCATTCGGATTCCTTTTTCGCAACTCCCAATCCGCGAGAACTTCCAATCGACTCCATCGCTTTCGCTCTAATTGCGTGTCATCGAATGCGGAATGAGCACTGTCAGGAGGAGAGCTTCCCGGTAGGGGAGCCACTTCAAAGGGGGAAAACGCTATCACCATCCCTTCACATATGCATTCGACAATAACATGATAAAACCAGAGGTCTCACGAAGCCAGGGCATTGCACTCCTTCACGTACGGGGGCGAAAATGAGGGGTTCCGTCTCGACTTGGCCATCGCAGATTATTTCGGGATTTTCCACTCATTGTCAGACATGAGATGAGAGTTGCGGATGAGGGTGCGCTCGCATTTTTCTTCTCCAATGCACACAGCTCATGCGCTGGGCAACCGTGTTCGCTCGTCTGTATGTCTGTCTATATGTATTCATGTATTTACGGCTCGATGAGTTCGAAAGTATGCTATCATTCAGACGTATGGATTCTCCAAGATGTATGGATGCGATTCGATGGTTTATAACATTGATGTTCGAACAATTGTCTCAGGAATTGAAGCAACTGATCGATCGATCGTTTTAGGTCCCGTGACCTTCCATGTAAACGTGCACAGAACGTTCGAAAATGTGTGTTCCCGGGTGTGTCTTAGTGTATCATCCATTTACGGTTTGCGAGCGAAAGTTGTTCGCTGGCTACAGTTATCGAATATTTCGAGCAATGAACGGTGTCCACTTGTAGCTCTGCGTTTCCATTCTCTTTTGGAGTGAACGTTTGCTTCACCGGCTTCGTGGACCACGAATCATAGTGTCGTTGTGCTCACCGGACTTCTCCCGCCTCTGTTGAAGTATTCTATGTCTGTGTGTTGGTCTGTATCTTATTCGTTTCGACTCCGCAAGGCTCCAATGAAATTCGCTCGACAACTATTCAGTCTACTCGCCTGAGGTCGTCATCATGATCATCAAGAGCGGAGCTCCTCTCCATTGTCGAACTTCTTCATTGTTTTCTGTCGAGCTTTCGCGTCCGCTATCATCATCATCATCATTAAGGTATAATTTTCAAGTCCATCTCCTTTGATTCTTCGCTAATGACGATCGATCCGACGTCATCATCATCATCATTATCGAAATAATCATCGCCATCGTAATCGATCACGATCTCACTAATCGTTCCGCTTCGTATCTTCGAACCGTCGGGGCTCCTGTTTTCCGATGTCACCTCAAAACTTACGCCGACTCACGCCCTGCACGTATGCGTTGTGTATTTTCGTCAAGAACTCGTCATCCGTGTCTAACAGATGCAGGAGCGCCGATTTGAGTTCGAAACGAGACAACGTCTGCGGCGGAGTTGAGGGTCCCTGGGAAAGGGACTCTTCCAGCATTTCCGGCGTAATTAGAGTCAACTTCTTCTCGAGTCCATTACTCTGTATAGGAGCCTTGAACGCCCGTAGGAGCGCTTCTTCCGTCGTTGGGCTATTTCGAGCCATTTCGGCTTCCCGTTGGACCTTCTGAGCCGATTCGTTGAGTTTGCTGAGAATAGACGCCATACAAGGATTCAGGGGTGTGAGAACCTCAACTTTAGTCTCCACCAAAGCCACACTCGGCGGCGGGCTTTCGAGAGAGGATCGTGTGAGGTCACCCAAAAGACGTTCCAGATCGCCGCCGCCTCCACCGTCCTGAGCTCCGCGAGGAGTTTTCGGGGTGGACGATTCCGGCACCGATTTATAGATTTGCTTCTGTGGCTGATTCGCCGCCGCCGCTGCCGTCGTCGATGACGAACCCTGTTGCTGGTGATGCTGCTGCTTTTTATTTTGCTGTTGGTGCGGACTCGCAGCGGATTTGAACAGCTGCTCCACCGAAGACGGGAGGGATTTCGTAGGCACTGGCTTGTGGACGACGGGTACTCCTGGCGTGGATTCACCTGTTGCCTTTCTATGGTGTCCATTCTCCTGTTGTCTGCCACCCTCGTTGTGGCTGTTGTTATTGTTCGGGGTCAGAGGTTGCTTCTTGGCCTTGCCGTTCTGATGCTGGTGATTCGTGTTACCGTTGTGGTGGTTACTGCTGCTGTTGTTGTTGCACTGGTTGCCACCAGCTCCGTTTACTTGTTGAGCGGATCCGCCCTCGGCTTTCTTTAGAAGACTCATTATGTTCGCACCGCTTTGAGCGTCACCCTTGGGCAGAGCGCTCGGAGGAAGCAGATTCTGAAGTATTGAAATACCCTGTCGCTGGTTCTTATCGGCTTGTTGTTGCGATCCACTCGTGCTCTCGTTCTTGCCACGCTTCTTGAGGTACGACACTAGCCGACAACAGAGATTGCCGATACGGGTGCATTCCTCTTCGACGTAGAACCAGGCCCCGAATATCTGACCGGCTGTCGTCTTGTAGATCAAGAACGGTGTCTTGATTTTGAACTCGATGTCGGCCCTGATTGGCTCTTTATAGTTCTTGGGGGAATTCCGGTTCAGTATAATCAAACCTCGCTGATGAGCGTTCCGATGTGCGTATACATACAGCGCGCCCTCGACCTGATGAAGAGAAGGATGAAGCTCTGTCAGAAGATGCCCGGATTCACGGGCGTCGGTGGAGAAATCCCTCCCGGGTTCGGAGATTCGCTCAATCAAGACTCGGCTATTCAACCTCAATCAAACTACTCACCTCAGTTTTTGCCCACTGTCCTGTTTGTGTCGAATACTGATATAGAGCTACCTGCGCGGCCGAGTCAACGATCTCGTTGATTTCTGGGTCGACTTGCTTGAGGGCGGACAAATTCATTTTCGATTCCTTTTCGCTGGGCATCTGGAAAGAGAAAGGACTCTTCAGCACTGACCCCCGAGTGAGTCGCGCGGGACGCATACGCCGTCTTAGGGTTGCGGATCTCGACAGTTCTCATCGATCTGCCGCGAAAAGCTACGTGTGCTTCACCGAGCCGTCTCTACCGCCGTGCGCGCCTTCCCTTGAATAGGATTTCGTTCTCGAATAGAGCGATAAGGCTCACGGCTGAGACTCTGAGCTCTCAGCTGTTTGGAACGTGGATTCCAGGTGAATCTAGATGAAATTCCCCGACATTATCGAACTTCGCATCAACTTCGGGATTCAGAACACCACTTCCCGCAATAGACGATCGCGAGGGACTTAATTTCCTCGAATGATCCCGTAACAGAGACCCCGCAAGCAATAGAGAGCGCGGACGGAGAGGCTCCAATGAACGGAAGCTGAATGCCAACTCACGGATATTTATCAAAACTGTTTGTGTGGGGAATGCGATCCCTGTACATCTCTCGGCTTCCTGCGGCTAGATCGCTCCAGCGCTGCCGGCACCGATACGACTCCCACGCTCAGAGTCCGCGAAATGGTTGTTTTTCAAAACAGAGCCTGGATAAGCTAATATCGGATGGACCTATTATTACTATCCCTAGACCGATTTCCAAGAGGATTAGGGAACGAGCATCCCCCGTCTCCCATTATCAGATCCTTGTTCGCATCACCGTGCCGATAACGTGTTGGTGGAATTTGCGCGTTTCCTCGCTGCTTACAGGATCTTCTCATAACTTGGAAAACATTTCGACTGAATTCAGCAATGAGTCACTGCCTCATCAAACAGACCCGATCATGTGTGACGGTCTCCTACTGCTTATTGAGTAAAAGGAATCCAGCCACTACTTCGGGATGATGGAAGCTTCAAACGAGCTATTGGTTTAAGGTTGCTGAACCATGTCATTGCACTCGCTAGCCATTATTATCGAGAGAATGTTTGGCCGAAGTTTAGCTCTTCTCTCAGCACCATGAACACGACGTCAGTTGCAGCTGGACTCATTCAAACGGATTGGATCTCTCGATGCGAAACCCCTTCCCTCGGATATCGATGAGAGCAGGAATCTTTCGTCCCCTCTCGGCTCAATAGAGTCTCACGCAGATCACACTGTCCGAATTAAGTGAATCGATGCTTCCCGCTCAAAAGCTAACGTTGATCATGAAAGGACACGTACGTACCTTTGTCTTCTCGTGAGACGAGTTCCGAATACAGAAAGAAACGCTGAACAAAGTTTGACGAAGGGGTTCTGACTGAATAGCGAGTTTGGAATCGCAATGAAAATCAACAGAACTTGAGAAGAGTTGAGGTGGTCGATTGCAAGGTTGGTTTTGCTCGGCTGCCTGCTTGAGTAGATGCTGCTGACTGGTCCAAATCACCGACTTGGAGATAAGTTTCAAGACTCCCACAGAGCGCGAGTTTCCCAATTACGGATTCAACTGGTTAGATTCCGTCGCTGCAATGCTATATAGATTTGTGCAGTCTCCTGCAGACCTAGCACCACAACATCAACAGCCTTCACTGCTTCTCGCACAATATACAAATAGCACTAACATTCAATGACGCCATCTTGGAAAGGCGCTCGCTCAGCTGGACGTGGGTAGCGGCGGCGCTGCTGGCAGCCAATCGCTACCGCAGCGCCACAGCCGCTCGCTGCGAATCGCGACACCCCGTTTCGCGCGGGAGTCCTGGTCGCATCGGGAGCCCTGTACGTAAGGTCTGAGAACCTTATGTTGCCGTCTACTACAGCGACAAAGTCCACCGGATGGAAGCTTGGTAGTCGAGCGATTCGATGGAGCTGATCAGGAGAACTCTCCGAGGAGCCCCCATTCGAGGAGCCCCAGCCGTGACGACCCTAGAGTTAGGGCGTCGGGCCTTTCTCCGGGAAAGGATCTTCAGACAAGAAAACCGATCTCGGAGCTGAGAGAGCCCCTCCGTGAATACAAGAGGATGGCAGCAAGGGTCATCAGAAGAGGTGGATTCACGTCAAGGCTGAATGAATTCGAGAGCCATTTTCGGAAACAACGTCGACCTCCAAAGAATCTCTCAGAACGCTCCGCTGGGATACTGCGCTCTCTGACAGCATCGAAATTTCTTCCCCATCGGCCCGGACTCAAGCAAGCGACCAAACTGTGTTCAACCGGATATTTCCCAGAGCAGGTCGCCCTCGACGGTTCGCCTAAATGTACCCGAGTCGACCGAGAAGGAGTCCCGAATAGATTCCCGGCAGCCGCATGCGATCAGGAGGGGTCGATGAGGGAACGTGGAGCTTGATGCCAAATGGAAACGAAAACAAACGGCAATCCTGAATGACGGGCTACCGGAAAACCCTCCGCGGAGACCTTGAGGGTCGACCTCATTGGGACCACGAAGGACATGCTCTCTATTCGCTTATTGGAGCGGCCTGCTCCCGCTCGATCCGCATCTCCGCGAGTGTGCCCAATAATTAAAACCCGAGATTGCGAGTCGTTCCGGGATATGCGGCGTATCACCGACCTGAGAAGGAATAGCGTACCTCGATACTTGACGTGTCGGGCGATTCATCGGCTGAGTCAGATTCTCCCGTGGTATCGGAGACTCGTCTGTTAAATCTGAAGGCAGAGGAATTTGAAGTATGGTTCGGCCATTCTGGAAAGCGGAGCTCATCTTCGGGATCTTCAGCCGAGTCCGAATTGGTGATGTTCTCGTAGGCGTCGCATTCGGATAGATTGCACTCGCTTCCTCTGCAGCATTCCGCGTCATCGCATTCAGGACAGGTACTACATTGGGTGGAGCATACGGATGAACTTAGCGAATCGCTGCCACAAATTTCGTCGCGAGTGTCTTCGTCCTCAACTGTCGGTCGATCCTCAATGTGGTCTGGTGAGTTTCGGCGAACAACGCGCTTCTCCTCGCCGGATTCCTCAGTGTTCGTTGAGTCGTCTTCGAAATCACCGAAGTTCCCGTCCTCCCCGGCGTATTTCAGGTCCTCGCCTTGAGACGAGGCGTCAGTGGTGCCGTTTCCTTCGGCATCGTCCGGACTCTCTATAGACTCATCTTCTCTCGGAGGTTCCACATCGCTATAGGGCGACGGGATAGGACTCTCGCGGCGTATCGCGGCCAGACCGCTCGGCGCGATGAAGTGATTCACATGGAGAATTCTTTCAACTCGTGCGCTCTCGCTCAGAGCCATTCGCTCTAGCTTTGCGATTACGCTCGAGTCGTTCATACTGGACCGAATCTGTGGAAGGAAGCGATAAGATGGGAGCTCGAACGAAGTATGGGGACCAGCATTGGATGTTGGCTTTGGTAAACTTTCACTTACGCCTTCAGTCGAGTCCGTTCTGGTCGTAGAGCTCCCCGAGTCGGAATCTGTCTGCTTTTCCCCAGAGGAAATGCTCTCAGCTTCCGTCGCCCTTAGCATTCTAACCCGGAGGAGGCGTGACCGCAGCGCACGGCACGCGTCCGGCAAGGTGGAACGCTCATGCGGAAGGATTTTCAGGGTCGGCTTGGTCGATTTTCTCAGGCTTGGCGTATATTTGATGCACCATTGACAGGGACACCCATTTTGGTTACTCCTTAGGCTAGAGTGGCTAGATCTCTGTGGGATTTTTCATCACGGTCAATCGATGATTCGATGTGGTTCCGTATATTCCTCTAGGGAGCGAACCCCATCGGGAGTACTCACATTCGACATTTTGCAGAGAGATGAGTTATCGTCGACTCTGTCGTTGAACGGATTGATTTGTTTTGACAGTTCTCGGTCAGCGTCGATCAGTCTGTCCAGATTTCTTTGTGTTCGAACATCGGCTCATCTACGTGCAATGTTGCCTTCAGAGGAATGTGGATGATTCACGGAATCGACTAAGCTTGTCGAGATTCCCTCGCGATCTCAGATTTCCATGCCGGGTGGGCGGACTTAAATATTTGTTCTTGCGAGTCGTCGACAGTCGACATGAGCGGGCCACGGGTATTATCGCCGGACGATTCAGGATTCGTTTGAAAAAACTCCGACCGGATCTTGTTTACCACATGCGAATGGATACTCGAGTGGGAAATTGCAGACAACAGTTTGGAGTTTGGATCCGAGCTTGAATATTCAGGTGGAGACTCGAACGTCAATTTATCAGCACCTCCTTCCTTGACTGCTGTAACGACCCGAATGCCAATCGGGAGCCCCCATGCACAGCTCGCGAGAGTTTCTCTGGGATAGGGTTCGAACTCTTTGGAGCCTCCATGGTGGAGAGGAGGATGAGATTTTCCCAGAGAGCAATTTATAAGTCTATTCTCTTCCTTTCAGAAATGGCTGAGCGCCACGATGTCGATGCGGTTCTCTGCACGGCGCGACGTCTCGTGCTTGAAATTCAGAGCCTCATTGACACCTCGAAGTGAGTCGTCCTCGGACGGGAGCATTTCGAGCCCCACGTCCCGGGAGAGCATGACAGTTTTGTACTCAATCTTGGCCCACGGAAGGACTTCGGAGAGATAGGTCCATCGCAAATGTCGAAGTCACCAACCGAGGAGCTCGGACGCTTCTTCCATCGACAGGGGTGAACCGATCGTGGTCGGTGGTGCATCTGGAAACAGAATGGAGAAATCTTCGAGCCATTCCGGGGTCGTCAAACTCTCTATTGTGGCCGAGCTTAGGCTCTGGATAGCTTTGACAGGAGGATAAGTTTCGCGGAAATCGGACTACACCCGTTTTCCTTAGCGGGACTCTCGGAAATCTCACACGAGTTCAGGCACAGAGGTCGGGAGTTATCCGTGAAGATTTGACTCCTTGACTCCGTTTACGACTCATTCCTGGGGGTTTTCACACAAAAGATATGGCCCTGTCCCCTCGTGGATCAATCCTTTATTCAACACGGCGAAACGATTGGGAAATGCATCGATTTTAAAGAGTGCCAAGATCAGGGAAGCCCCTGTAAGAGAATTGGGATCGGGCATCGGGCCCCTTTGCTAGCTTCATGATCTCCGAGATCGTTTGTCGACGGATGTTCCATTTCGATGCATTGCTGGGGATCTCATAGGGCGATCTTGTATTCGTGACAAAGTCTCTTCTGGGCACTCCAATTCCTCGATCATTGTTGTAGATTATTAGGGATCCTACGGCACCTCCATATGGTCTCATTTCTCGGTCCGTACCAGTTCTGGGGTTCTAGAACGACGGTGCTGTTGAGCGAGAACGAAACGTTGAGAAGTCCCGGAGATCACGCTCCCCGAACGCCGGGGCTCCGTGCGGTCAGTCGAGGTCTTCGATACTGACTCTTCAAGGGTAGGCAGAACAATTTGATGATCGGATGCAGGATGCAGCAGGTGATCTCCGAATGCAGCTACTAATTTTCCTCCCTTCTGACTATTCCAAAGTCCAACGCCTGCGCTAAAGATTCTTGCTGCAGGCATACAGTTTTCAAACTGGTGGGGAAAAGTCCCACGATTCCTTGTTGTCGACTCCTCTGTGAGGTTACGATCCCGGGATTTTCCGATCGACCCCGTCCAGGATTGGAACTCCATCGGCATACCTCGCATTCGGAGATTACCTGTGTCGACAGCACTAAAATCCGGTATCGAGACGTGCATGGCGTGCTGTCCGAGATGATTGTGATCAAAAACGAGTCACCGAACACAGAGCTTGATTCCCTGTATAATCATCTATCCTGAGATTGAAGGCATACATATAAGGATATATTGGGAGAATATGGCCAGCTATTCCGTCCGGCGGATTGGAATGCAGAGACGCATCACGGGTGTCTCGGCGGAGAATCTTTTTACTGCTAAGGAAACCCTTCAGAACCTCGGGATCTATCGGAAGGGAGAATATTCACGCTCGCTCCGCTCGGTGTTTTCTATCGATGCCGACGATGACGTGTATCACGATGATCTCCTGAATAGACACAAGAAGGCTTCAGAGAGAAGTCCCCATCGGTCGAACTATCGATGTGCAGTCACGTGCAGGCTTCTGCATCTGAGGGGCAGACATGCTCGAGGGGAGGGAGTCAGGATTGGGGGGCGTCGAATGGGAATTTCCTCTCGTGCAGACCCAGAGATCCATCCCGTAGCTCCAGTGATGCGAGACTCTGTTCCTCGAGACCTTGCTCTCGCGGAAAAACGAGGATCCTCTCCGATTTAGGAGTACATTTTCTTTGTGGGTCGCATCTAGATCTTTGAAGCTTGCTGGCGGTCCAAGCCGGTCTTCTAGTCCTCTCGGAGACGGTTGAGGCCCCGATTCCGCTTGTATCTGCTGTATGAAAAAGTGCAAGAGAAGTTATTGTTGTTATCCTTCACGAAGTCAGGATCGAATCGAGAGCATGAGAGTAACAGATATAAACCGCGGGCCATCAATTTACCCTGAAGCGACGAGCAGGTCTCATTCTTTTCGCATGTTGGCCGGGTAGTTTCCAAGGACTCACAATTAGTTTCAGATGACCGGTAGATGTAATGTTGAATAGCCTCCAGGAAACTCGGACCGACGGTCAAGGATGCAAACCCAAGAGAGAACAGGCATCTTATTTGCGAAGATCTGGTTCTCCCTGTGCTGTAGATCATCCTTCTCGTCTGTCGTTCCGTATCCGTGTTCGGATTGGAAACCATGAGTAGGTACTTGAAAAATTCAGCATTCGTCGGGAATCGTGTTCTTAGTCACGTACTCGAATGTTCGGGGATTCTCCGCATCTTCTCGGGAATCATCTGCCTCTACCGCATGTCATATCATGTCGGGACACGAACCCGGCTCGATGCCTGATACGAAACGAACCTTATGATGATCAGCCTCGGTCGCTCGGATACAGCACCAGCGTTCTTACCTCTAAACTATGAAAAGGGTCTGGCGAATCGATACATCCCTCTTGACGATTTCTCTGAGTTTCACAGACCATCGCAAATTTCTGAATGAGGAGTGATTCTGCCCGAAAACCATAAGCGCTTTCAGGAGTTTCATTCGAGTAGAATTATGATCTAAACTGGTCCAGCTGGTGAGAGAAGGAAGCCATCGAACGGAGCGAATCAGCGACGTCGTCGCGGGGGAGAGTGCCCGATTGATCGGATCCGTATAGCCGGAAAAAGAAGAGGGACAGCCCGGTATACTTTGACCGCAATCATATTTTTCCGCGAGGTACCGCACCCAGATGCCATCGCGGAGCGATCCGTGCATGGTGTCAGTTCGGACCTTGACTCGGATCTCCTCGGTTTCCCGACTACTCGTGATCTCGCTGTTCTCTCAGGTTTTGCTCAGCCGGATGCTCGATTTCCCGGCTCGAGCATAAGGGCTCATGGGGGGATATATTCGTTGTAGCTCACTCTCGATTTATTGAGCAGAAATGTACTCTGCGGCAGTGGCGGATCCAGGGGGGGGCCAAGGGGGCCATGGCCCCCCCGAGAGCCTAAGGTATACATACTATATCGGTTGAGAATGGTCTCAATTGACGACCAATTCCGGCAGTCTGCCCCGGAAAGCTTCATATATCCTTTGAATCGATAACTTTCGCGTCCGAGAAGAGCCCCGCAGACTCACACCTATGTGCAACGACGACATCTAAAATTGTGTTTACGTTCAAGACACGCACCTCGCGTTATCTGCGGTCCAAAGCGAAATCAGTGTTCGAATTCATCGTGATGAAAGATGAAGAGACAAGAAAAGCTCACAAATTTCTTCTCCACGGAACCGGGAACTGTGGCCGAGGGAGACCTACAGACGTCCTCGACTCAACAAGACGGAGCGGAATCTCCGCCTATAATTGAAACCTTGGACGAGTGCGATTCGAATGCGTCTCCGGCCGTGAAGAAGCCGCGGTTGGCATTCGATCCCATGGATATTGGCCGCTTCGTTCGGAAGAGTTCCTCTCTACATGCTCCTTTGACGGAGGAGGATCGGTTCAAAGCGCTGACAGATTGCTGGAAACCCGATGAGCACTATCAGTTCCCGAAAGTTCTGGAGTCGACTCGCACTCGTGCTTTCCAGCATCATTATCTCGTGAAATGGCCGTGGTTAGCCTATAGCGAAATGCATGGCGGAGGGGCTTTCTGCAAATACTGCGTCCTGTTTGCGAGAGAAACGTCGGATCAGAGAGGGCCCAACTTCCTCGGTGTTCTGGTCGCGAAACCTCTCAACAAGTATAAGAAGGCCTTGGATATTCTGAAGAACCATGAGCGTTGCCAATATCATTGCGAGGCTAAAGGAAAAGCTGAGAAATTCCTCGATTGGTACAACGATAAGGTCGGCCACGACCTCAGGAACCGATTGTTAGCCGCACGAGAAGAGCAGGTGAAGAAGAATCGACAAGGATTGGTATCTATAATCAGAACGATTCTTCTCTGCGGGAAGCAAAATATACCACTTCGAGGTCACAGAGATGATGGGTCTCTTAGCGCCGTCGACGGAAATAATAATGACGGCAACTTCAGAGCTCTGTTGCGGTATCGACTCGATGCCGGGGATCGGCTTCTGGAAGAACACCTCAACAGCGCCAAGAAGAACGCGACATACGTTAGTCATACGTTCCAAAACGAGATCATCTCAACGATTGGGAAGATCATACGACGGAGAATTGTCGCCGAGGTCAAGGTCGCCAAGTTCTTCGCCGTGCTAGCTGACGAATCGAGGGACGTGGGGAAGACCGATCAACTGACCGTGTGTCTTCGTTATGTTGGCGGCGAAGATAATCAGCACGTTGTCAAAGAAGTCTTCCTCAAATTTTCTGATGTGGAAGAGAAGACAGGGTCTGGGTTGGCCCGCAGCATACTCGGTGTTCTTCAAGAAGAAGGACTAGACATCCGGAACCTCAGAGGTCAGGGTTATGATGGCTGTAGTGCGATGAGAGGGTCAAACAAGGGTGCGCAAGCCGAGATAAAAGCCGTCGTTCCTCAAGCGCTCTACTTCCATTGTGCGTCTCATTGTTTGAATTTGGCTTTGGTGCACTCCAGCGAGCTCGCCGCGATCCGATTGGTAGCTGGCTCAGTGGCGAATGTATGTGCATTCTTTTCGAACTCTTCAAAACGAACGAGAATTCTACAAGATCAGATCGAACGCTCGAACTCATCGAATTCCAGAAAAAAGAGACTCAAAACATTGTGTATGACGCGTTGGGTGGAGAGCCACCAGGCTTTCATAGCTTTCAAGGAGCTTCTTATACCGATCGTGCAGTCGTTGCTGGAGCTGGAGCAAGAAGTTGGTGAAACCGGAGCTCGCTCCTACGAACTTCTGAGCGCGATTTGTAAATGCCAGTTCGTGACGTCTTTATTCATCATCGAGAGTTTCTCATCTCTTTTTTTGCCCTTGTCCGTGAAACTTCAAGCGAAGGAGCTTGATATTTTCGCGGCACTTGACTTAGTGGACAACGTACTCCTTGTCTTGAGGCGGAGGCGAGAAGCTGCGATCGATGGATTCCAACAAATTTTGGCAGAGGTTACAGAGGTTTGCGACTCCCTCGAAATTGATATCAGAATGCCACGCATATGTGAAAGACAGCTCAACAGGGAGAATCATCCCGCAGATTCAAGTGAAGAGTATTTTCGAGTGACGAGTTACATTCCGTACCTCGACAGCTTGATCGATGGGTTTATCTCACTGTTCGCGGATGCGAGACAGGGCGCCCTGAAGGTCCAGTGTTTGATACCCAAATTTGCAGTGAGAAGCTCTGTCACGGATCTGCATCCAGCGATCGAGTTTTACGAGTCCGATCTAAGCTGTAGTGTTAACGTCGCAAAAGCCGAATTCGAAAGGTGGCGCGCGAAGTGGATGGAAGTCCCGCAAAACGGAGTGCCTGCAAGCGCCATAGATGCACTGAATCACTGCCCCGCAGCTGATTTTCCCAAAATCAATATCCTCTTGAGAATACTCGCTACATACCCAGTAACCACCGCTTCCGCAGAACGTACTTTCAGCAGTCTTAGATTGCTGAAGACGTATTTGAGATCTGTGATGGGCGAGGCTCGCCTGAATGGATTAGCCTCGATGAGCATCCTACGGGGCATCGACGTCGATCCCGAGGAGGTCATCGACTCCTTAGCTTCGAATGCGAGGAAGCTAGATTTTGTCTTGTAGCTGAATCGAGCGAAGCTTTGTGCTCGCTTTTTATCACCTGATCGTTGTGCCATATAAGTTAAACTTCATTTCACGTGATTGTAATGCGTGAATCCAGCTTGACTGGATGAATCTAGTTCTAGGGCTGAGTGAAACTTGAACAGTCGAGCCATATGACCGAATAAATGTGCTGCTCGGGAAGCAGTTCATAATATAAACTCCTAAAGTTATATTAAGCTATTAAAGTTTAAATAATATGCTCCCAACTCATCCATCCACGACCAGACGGGGCTTTGGCCCCCCCCGAGAGAAAATCCTGGATCCGCCCCTGCTCTGCGGCTAAGCAAGGAACAGACCGACCGCCCGCGCGCCCGTCGGCCGGCCGAGGACGGTGGCGCCGCTGATTCAGCAGCCGGTGCCGCCATCTTGCTCAGCGGTCAAATGACGCAGACATCGCTCCAACAACAACCGATATGAGCGGCTCCAACTCTGCAAAGCGGCATAGAGCATTCCTCCAGACTCTAGACAAAGCCGGTGCCGAATAGTGATTGTCAAGTCCGCCGAGCAGCCCAGAACTTCTGAAGCCGAGTATACATTCCACGTGTCGGCCATGTCCGTCGCGTATACCCCCTCGACTACGAAGTCGCCCCCCTCAACCAGTCCAGGACCGCAAAACAACTCTGCGAACCAGAGAGGTCCCCCGAACGCTGCTCAAATCCAGAGGGTGAGTCTCTGCCGGTTCAACAGCATTCGCGATGTCGCTATTGTTTTGCTCAGAAAGATCGCTCCCGGAAGACGGCGGGATGTCTCCGAGGGAATCCGGTGCTTCATCGACTTCATTCGCCTAGGCTCCGACTCGAGGTGATACGGCTATCATTGGCATTGATTCGAGTTTCCAGCCAATCGCGGTGATGGGAAGGATGTCGGAGGAAGCCGCTTGGGTTGCAGGAGCGCGAAGGGGCCGATCGATGGCGCACGGAATGAGCGCGTGTAGGTCCCGTCGAAGTTTTCTGGCAGTGCCCTGAAGGAACACGCAAACCCGCGATTTCCTATCCCTCGCTGAATCGGGAAACGAGCTGGCGGGTCCCGGATTCCCGTAACAGACTTCAATGCTTCATCAGAAATTATTTTCCTCCGTCGATATGCTCTTCCTCCTCCCGCTTAGTGTCTGCCAGAAGGAATAGGTTATTCATTTATTATCCAAGCCGAAGAAAATGGTCTAAACACACCTCGAGGTGAGAGTGTCTGATGGATTGCCCCGCAGACGCGCCGTGGCGACAATCTCGATTTCCGAAGAACCCCCGCGCTTGAAAATAGAGACAGCCATGCATCTGCTTAGACGAGATGCCGGTCGCAACCTCCCCACCACGATAGAGCTCTCGGGACAGACACGAATGTTGATCGCTATTTCTTCCTGTTCCAAATAAAACTTTATTTCCGTCTTTTCTAGATGCTCGACGAGAATGCTCAGCTCATCCAAGCGATCGCTGACAGTCAAGCCAAGGGTAAAACCCAGGAGTGCATGCAGTGAGTTTTTGCTTAACACCTGATACATTACGATGGCATCGAAAATGAACATAAGTCTTCGGAAGCTTGCCTCTTCCCATCATGGGAATCTGTCGGATAAATCTATTCCAATGATCATAAGATGATAAGTGATGCAGATGGCATCACGGCGGGAGGACCCGGTGCGCTAATTTCTTATTTCTAATTCGCCAGTTTCTAATTTCTCTCCATTTCTCGCAGTCATCAGAGCATCTTGCACAAGAACCTTGTGTACTTGGCACAGCTCGCGGAGGTGGCTCCACAACAAGTCATACAGTCCATGCTACCGGTGAGTTTTTTTTTTCCTCGGCCCTGAGTTGGGCTGCTCCTTCGATGTGAATAATTATCGAGTTTTGATGTAGTCTCCCTGGAGAAGGGATGCGTAACTTTTCGTATTTGTTTTTCGAAGCCTCCCGGCTTGACGCCGTCCGACATGCCGAATGCTGGATCGCCAGGATACCCGCCCGGGTTTATGCCGGGAGGCTATACTCATAATGGGCCTCAGAGACCCCCGTACGGTATGGCTGGAGGACCAGGACCTGAAGGACCGCAACCCGGACAACCCTATCCGAGAGTGAGTTCGAATGAGGTCTGGGGAAGCCTCAATTTATCGATGAATCCGAGACAGGTCGACTCGAATCGGGCCTGCCAACAACCGATTCAGCCTAATGCGTTTCGGGAGATTTCAGACCTTGATAACGAGCATTCTCTCATTCCAGCCCGGATTTCCTCCTGCCGGATTCCAAGCTGGATACCCCGGAATGCAATCAGGCACACCTTACCAGGGTCACTACCAGGGCCAACCCGGTCAACCCGGTGGGCAGTATCCCCCGATGAGTGCTATTCAGAACGGGCCGCCACCTCATTTTGCTCAACAGAACTCCGCGCAGCCATCACAGGGTCCTGCCGGTTCTCAAGCTCCTCCTGGTCCTCCCACGGGACCAGCAGGAGCACCCCAGCAGATGAAGAATGTAGGTGTTGTGGTTTCGATTCGATGACATTCATTGATGAGATCTGATTTACTGTATGTGCTTATGAATCGGAATGACTTCCGTCCGATTTTCAACCAGCCGTCGAGTTCCGAGTGCATACGTCGAGGTATGATTGTGTGGAATGAATTTTCATGCAACCGCTCGTTTCAGGGTCCCTTACATCCTTCCGGTCCCGCGAGATCTCCTGGCACGGGACCAGCACTGCAGCCAGCTGCGAATTCCCCTGCACCGTCCGCACCCCCACCAGCGGCAGCGAATCCTCAACCGGCATCGAGTCCTCCCAATCCGGGCCTGGGGAACTCAGGGCCCCAACAGCCGTCCATGCAGCAACATCCGCAGCTACCGCCACCTCCGCAGCAGCCAACACATCTCCCTCAACAGATTCAACAGCAGCAGCAGCAGCAACAACAACACCCGCCTCCGCCTCCTCAACAACAACAACAACTCTCGCTACCGCCACAGCAACAACAGCTCCCCCAACCACCACAGAAACAACAACAGCTCCCACAGCCCTCTCAACAGCAGCTACAGCAGCAACAGCATCAGCAACAACAGCAGCAGCCCCCTCAGGTTGTTCAACAACATCAGCCTCCCCAGCTCTCGCAGCCGCCCCAACAGCAGCCGCAGCAACAGCCCCCACCTCAACAACAGCAACAGCAGCAACCTCCTCAGCAACAACCGCCGCCACAATCGACTCCTGTCGCACCCCAGGCGCCGCCGGTTTCATCTCCCGCGCCGACACCTCCAGCAGCATCGGGACCGAGTCCTGGCCCACCAGGACCGCCCAGCCAGTACGCAGGACCCCCCGGCCACATGGGACCGTATCCCGGCCCTCCAGGACAAGCCTATCCACCAGGGGCATTCCCGCCTGGACAAGGCCCTCCGCCTGGTCAACAATATCCGCCTAGTGGGCCCCCGGGACCCTATAGCGGACCTCAGCAGTATCCACCGGGCGGCTTCCCGCCGGGCCAAGGTCCTCCAGGTCAATATCCAGGTCCGGGTCACCCAGCGTATCCGGGTCCACCGGGTCCACCGGGTCCTCCGGGTCAACAGTATCCCAGCGGGTTCCCGCCCGGCGCATTCCCCCCGGGACAGGCTCCTCCCGGGCCACCGGGACCTCCCGGGCCCCCAGGACCGAGCGGACCTATCGGCCCTCCTGGACCATCAGCGCAGCAGTATCCGCCGGGCGCTGGACCTCCTGGTCAGTACCAACATTATCCCGCTCAATACCCGCCACCCGCCGGACACCCGTATCCCCCACATGGGCAGTACGGTGGAGGCCAGTATCCTCCTCCTCCTCAAGGATACCCTCAGCAGTATCCTCCTCCCCCTCCTCCTCAAAGTTACCCTCCGCAAGGTTATCAAGGTGGCTACGGGAGGTAATGGTGATGACTGTAAAAAATACGTTCTCGAGCACGAAATATCTTAAGGGGTTAGGCCCCCGAACATTGACGAAAGATGGAGTCTGGAAATATATTTCGAACAAATTATGACTGATTGACAATTGTGAGCGAAGTTGACTTCGGAAATGACGTTGATTTTACCAAGAAAGAAGAATTTCTCGTCCTTCACTGCTGCGTTGTCTATAGATCAGGGTAGCCACCAACGCGGACGAATCGGCTTCCTCATCAACATTTCTGTCGGTCCCACTCTGAGTTTCGAAAATGCTTCCCCTCCCTGGGACAAGCCCGAATTGCAAAAAACACGAATCCCTGGAAGAGGTACGGGCATACTTTTCTGAATGTATCATAGCGCCATTGAGCGGGATAGTAGCCCCATTTATACGTTTGGTCCTTTATAATTCCCACCTTTGAGCCGGTGTGTCGTGAGTCATGCGGAATCCGATCAGAATCCGGACGTTCCGCCCGGAAGAGCCGTCGCGAGGTTGGTCCGCATGCGTGGGTACACAAATGGTAGGCTCGACGAGACGACCATCTCGTCCGTTTCGTCAAGGCTCGAGTACCTGGCAGGATCTGGTGTGCGTAGACGGAACTCTGGAAATTGCTCGGTTTATTCGGCGAGCTCTGATATCGTCGCCAATCTCGATAGTTCATGGTTCCAAGAGGGAAAGTGGTCTCGACTCCTTCATGTGGTGATAATCGACCTCAAGCGATGCTCGATCTGAGCACGGCCAGCTCAGGACTTGGATTCGATTAGCTCAGAGGGTTGAGACCTTTCCGCTCCGGACGAACTCTAATGCGCATCGAGCTGTGGGTTTTTTTTCTTGCGCGGCGCATACCATCGGGCGGGGAATGGGAACGTCCCTGTGACGTTCGGCCACATGACCTCGATCTATTTCGAATGCTGTCCGCGATAGATCCGCAATGAGCTCGCGTGGATTAAGTGATCTGCGATCGCTGTCGATTCGATTAGCTCCGGCAATCTTCGTGCTTACAACACGATGATAGGCTGTGGCGCCTGCCTTTCCATCGATACGTCGCGTCTTCTCCTCAGCGACGGACATTTTAGGTATGAGGGAGTTGGCCTCGATTGGGGGAAGCTCCGACCACGACGGGGATTCGATGCGATGTTCACTGTCGTATGCTCGACTCCTTCGGCTCTTTCATATTTGCCAGGATTCCTATCGTGCCAACTTCATCAGCTCCGGGAGGTGTCGCATCGCCCGCAGACCACAACCCCTCTCACTCGCCGCGGCGGGTTCTCAGGATTGCAGCACTTGCTCCGCTCGTCGGACATGTTGTAAACTCATATATGGGATCGAATGAAGTTCACCTCAAAAAGTTCAGATGTTGGATGTCGGGGCGGAGTCCCTGAGCTCGACGCTATCAACGCGCCGTTCGTCAATCGGCCTCGTTTTCCACGGAGCGCAGCTCGGTCCTCTGATCGAGCCACCGCAGCGAATTTCCTCTTCTGCGTATCCGTCACGGATCATAGTCTTTCCTCGACAGCTTTTCCCACACACTGTCCAGTCGCGATCAGCGACCTACATATTTATGAACCCGAGAAAGAAACGCATAATATGAGCGCATTCCCCCATATAGGCCAGTGGAGTCTGAGCGCATACTAGGGAAAAGTGGCTCACATGTGGTTCTCTACAGAGGTCTCGAGTTCGACTGGTAAACTCGAGAGTCTTGCGTCGGGCCAGAAGGCTTCCAGGGCCGGTGTTGGGACAATTGTTCAAGCAGGAAGGAGTTTTTTTCGCGCACGCAAGGAAATCCTCCGCACATCCACGCAAGAGACGGTCCCTCATGTCTCGATGATGTTTGTCCGGGACCTCCACGGACATTCTCCAATAATTATTGAGGACTTTGTTCCATCAGATTCATCGTTGTTGAATTGATTAAAACATGATGGCCCACCCGCACATGCGATTACGCAGCTAAGTTTTCATCTTTCATAGTTTATTCTTCATCTCTCATGTATCAATGATGGTAATGAACGTACACACATGAATGACCATCTCATATCATGGATCTCAACTCTTACATCGAACTCGAGACAAAATCCACCGAAACTATTTTCCTCAGCTTCCACACCAGGATGATGAGCTCCGCGTGTACGCAGAGCCCTCATTGATTATTATATCAGAACCTCCATGAATTCCATCGCTGGGTAACGTTCAGATTCCGAAGGGCGACAGCGCTCGGGAACCCTTACGAGTTCGTTTCGTTCAAGGAATCCGTGCATTCCCACTCGAGTTCCTTTCTACATCTAATCTTCAAGTATTTGTTGCAGCGATGTGGTCACATAGATTGCTATACAGAAACTTCGATGTGAAACCATTATTTAAGTACAAACTGATGAAGCGCATTTCCATCCAACCTCTATGCCGTAAACTAGTATGAAAATATCCAATGCTTTTGATTCGTACGTACAACATACACACTATGTAACCAGCTCCGTATCCATGAATTTATATATATGTGTATATGTAAATGGGTGTGTCGATGGCTCCGGTCCATTGCTGCAACAGCGGGATCCGAGGCCGACTTCCTACATTCGGCGTGAGGCGAGCCGATCGCCACATTTCGAAGGAGCTTCGGAGGGGAGACGCTCCGAGGAGCGGATTTACGCCCATGCAGAACTACGATGATTTTTGAGTGAAGTAATCTACAGCCAACCATCTCATGCGTCACATCCTTCGCGGATAATTCTATATGGCTCGAAAACTCCAGCGATGACTGAAAGGACCTGTCTCCGGCCTCATGCTCTTTCAGACTCGATCAGATCTAGGCTAGCTGGAACAGTAAATGGCCGAATGGTTTTTCTTTTCGCAGTTCCCTCGGATTAAACTCGAGAGTTCAGAGAGGGAGTTGCCCGGAGCTCGGGAAAACTCGGGTGGTGGAAAGTTCTGCTCTTCAGAGAGCCAAGGGACAGGGTCTTGCAATGCAGGCGAATACTTTTGACAGAAGGAGCTCGACACGTGCGACCGGATAATCAAGTAGTGTATGAACTCTGTGATGCATCCATCACTCCGGTTCCCATCGATCGCTCACGATGAAGCACAGGCAGTAGGTAATCACAGATGAGTGGTTGAAATTCCAGATCGGTCACAAGAAAGTCTGCTTCGATCAGCTGTCGTACAACAGGAGTCTTCAGATGCCGCTTGGAAGCTGGAAGATGAGCAGGATTCCCGGAATGACTTTCGAAAATCATTCGAAGGAACGATTCGCTCGGGTCTACCGCAGACACTCAATTAGATGTAATTAGGGCTCGTGAAGTCGATAATCTAGCATCAGTCAGAGTTCCTCTTTGATTCACCCCTGGAGGGGCGACATACGGACGTTATTGAGCACCCTCTCGCTTTTCCCATCGATCGGTCTCCATCGAAATGCCCGAATCCGGGGCATGCGACCCGCACTGAGGTCTTTGGCTCACCAACTCGCTCTTAGTTTCCGTCGCCGCTCTCCGCGGGACTCCAGTGTTTGATGCGTAGGGTTGCGTCGATGATGCTGCCTGGTGATTCAACGGCTCCAATAGAGCGAAGTCGTTTGACTTGAATGAGTCGTTGGGTTTCAGTGGTTTTCTCTTGAGATCCCGTCTTGGAGCTCAGTCGAAAGGGAACCTGACCATGTCATGACGCTCGATCTCGGGTCCCAGCTGATGGTTGCATTATCCGAAGGTTGCGCGAGGGCCAGTCGTGTAACGCAGACGAATCATTAGGAGATATGTTTCTCGACTCAAAAGGAAAGCTCACATTTCGATGTTGACTGACAACCGGGAAGCCCCGGACTCATTCCATCGGGAAAGAAGATTCAGGGTGCGAACAGAGAACTGGGAAAGAAGTCGGAGAATATCCTTTCTTCGATCTCCACCAATCCCTTCGAGTCTCTTCTCCGGACGGAAGATTCTTGTTCCCCGGCTTGGAGACGATCTCTTCTCGCAGAGCATTCACTCAGATGCTCTCAGCACGTGATGTCAATGAGGACGGGCGATATTAAACTTGTGTCATGCCCCTTTGATCTTCTAGAACTCTTCTTCCGTAGCGGGCCCGGCTCTCCTGCGAGGACACCGATAGAATGCTTCGCATGACTATCCAATGATTGATCGATCGGTAGATTGATTGGGTGTTTGCTTGATTGATTGACTGGATGGAATCCAAGTTGTAATGAATGACGCATGTGAGGTTCGTCCGTCCGAATTAGAAGTTCGCTGAACTCTGCTGAACTCGTTGGGTTCGAAGCGGGTTTCAGTATGTTCTCGGGTGGCCCTTCGTCTCTCTTCGAATATAAATTGATCACAGTTCGCTATTTTGTGTGTTATATGAAATCCTAGGGGCGATTGCCTGTCCTCCACAAATGATCGGAAAACTGCTTCTCATTTCCTCCGCAGTCGGTTCGCGAATGCGTCCGCTGACGCCGAATCTGAGTATTCAAGATCCAATGCAAAGACATAATTTCTGAAGCGTCGCGGGTCGTCCTCTCGTCGCGGAGTCGTCGGTTCGTAGGCGTTGACGAGAGAAACGTGGTGATTTCGCAGACGTGAGTGGACATTTCGGAGCTTCCTCGAGAATTCGCGGCGGACAGGACCGACCCCTCCTTGGGTACGAGGCCTGCTGTCATTCCTCGTTAGCACCCCAGCCATTCTCCTTGATCATATGAGCCACTTCGATGATGTACTTGCCCTCCTTGTATTTTTGCGACGTCTCGAACGCGTGTTCCTGGGGAAGGTGAAGAATTTGTTGAAACCGAGTCATCCCGATTTTCGGGACCGGAGAATATCGAACCGAGGTTTTCCGACTTACGTATTTCCATCCAAGGGTCGTTTTACAAGATTCACAGTAAATATCCGCTACGGCGTGCAAGCCAGTCAACAGGTAACGTTCTTCAGCGATGCCGCATCCGATGTTGACGACAGAGTTGAACAGATAGGCTCGGCCTTGACTGCCCTGAAAGTCGATAATCTAGCATCAGATAGAGTTCCTCTTTGCTTCAAGTTCCCTTTTCCACTGAATCGTTTTATCTTCCCCTTACGGAAAAATGCCGTCCCTCACCCGGCTCAGCGATTCGAGCCCGGTCTCACCTGGAACGATTTCGAGATGAGCTCATCGTGACTCGCGAGATGAGCCCGACAATGGATACAGGAGTAGGTCCGATGGCATTGCTCTAGATACTCGTGGAAGGTTTTCGCCATCTTCGGATTCTGCGCGGGCTTCTCACTCGTACTCGAAACTGATGGGGGCCGGGAGGACCGGGAGAACAGGGCCAGCAAGGCGCGAACGCCCCGGCTGGTACTCACGAGCGCTCCAATCTCGAATGAGTTCGTGATTTGAGCAGCCAGCTTCACGATGGTCAGCGACCCTTTAGAAGGCCTGTGTTACCAAGTGAAATGACGGCCCTCTGGATTCTGAAGCTTCCGTCTGGAAAAAGAATGGAATGGGATCTGTTTAGTCAGGGATTCGAAGAAGCCTGCACGAGTAACGGGAAGGCCCCAAGCGGAACGCCAAGATTCAACTCCACTCAATTCTCCTCGGAATTCGCGTGTGGGGCGTGGGTGGTCACAGCGCAGTCGAATGCCCCTCGGTAAATGGCTGCAGCGTATGAACGCAGAATTCGTGTCCGAAGTCGCATATGCAGCCGGATATTCGATCGATTTACTTAGCCAGTTCAATTCACTGAAGGGCACCACCAGCAACCGTTGCGGTAGAGATAGTACTTGCTGTTTTAGACGCATCACCAAACCAGAAGCACTGAGGAGCAGCAGCATAGCATTCGCTCTCGATCGCCTAATGTAAGCGGCTTACGACATTTGCGAGCGTAGACGCTGACAGCTCTCGCTTCAACCGACCTCTTATTGCTCGAACGGAGCTCGATCTCAAACTTCCTCGGCCACCGTCAGCTCTTGCTTAATTCCTCGTAGAAATATCGTCTGTCAAGTTCGGTGTCGCCGTTTGAAGAAGAAGTCAAAACAATGACAGTAGCTCCGAGAGAGTTGCTCTCGCCACGGCTCGATACGTTCCATAAGACATATCTCAACAGACGGCGGCCGGTCCATGCAATCTTCCGGCTGACCCTTGAGCGATGCGTTAGTCGGATCGAATTGCCTCAGTTCAAAAATCCGATAGCAGTCGATAAAGTCCGGACCATTTTTTCCTTGAAGGAAGTCAACGATGCAGTAGTACGGTCCGAGTATCCGAGAGCCGTCCCGCTCGGAGGAGCATAGATATCATCAAATTCTGAATCGCACGCTTTGCCGGCCAACGAGACGCACTTTTCGTGGAATTTCCGGAAATATTTTCCCTGTAGGGATGGCAGGGAGCGAAGACGCAGATTTGCGTCTTACTGACTGATAGCAGAAGGAATCAGTTAGCGGAGCTTTCGGATCAACACAAGGTCCCGCTCCGTGGGCCGCTGCCCATCAGGGCACGATTCTCACAGTCAGAATCGATTCGATTTCTGCCCTCTGATTCATCGCTCCCATTCGGGAATCCCAATTAAATAAATCCGCACCGGGACTTGGAGCAGGCTCTACTCTATCAGAATAGGTTATTATTCGAGCGCGGCCAGACTGTTATCAGAACCATTACATGAGCTACGCACCGCGTAACTTTGTTCTGAGCCGCTCCGCGATATTTATACGCAGTGAATTCATCTCTGAACCCTTACGAGGCTCGCGCTGTCATCGCGGCCGAGCGTCTCCTTGATCCACGTGCTGTGGATCTTGGTCGACACGGGGATATTGCGGTGGAGAGAGGATGTTTGGAAGGATAGTATTGCTTGGAGATAGCCAACCGGCGGCTAGAATCGCCAAGAACACAACGAAAAGCACCGCGGTGCACCGGGACAGACAGCTCTCGGTTCAGAGTGCAAGTACTCGACAAGAGCAGCTAGAAGCTGGCCAGCCTGTCGAGCGAGCGAAATCGACACCGGCCATTCAAAGGGTCGAGGGGAGTCGAGCCGCTCGTCAAACTGCGCGGCACTTCACTACGCAGAATTAGATGCGTGACGACCCAAGTATAGCCACAAGCGCCAGCAAAACAAGGGCTTTCCGTCCGTTCGTTCCGTGCTGGATCACGCACCCTCCTCCCCACTTCAGAAAAGGAGACTAGAGGCGCCCATGGTCTCGACCCTTCCGTGGACTCTGGAACGAGCAGAGTACGGCAACGGTTATGAAGATTTTGAGTGATCATTATTCGCGAACACGTAGCGAAGGCCCCCAAGCACGTTCGATTCCTGATGACCGCATCTGACCTCAGAGTCGGGCTGGCGAAGATTATTATACATAATAATTCGAGGCGTTCCTCGAAGCTTTGTCCATCTCGGAGATATCCGGGCGAGTGACCTCCGATCAGACTTGAATTCCGATTGGTACTAGCCGGTAGGAAACACCATCGAGTCTCACCCTGACCAGGCGGAAATTGATTGCTCAACCGCTCTCTCGTTCTCGATGTGTCGTCACGCAATCGATGTGATTGCAGATGGACGACCTTTTTCCTACCCGAAGGATCTCTCACAGAAATGAGAGACCCCCGGAAGCAGCGAGGCTCTCGATCTGTTGCCCCCCGGCCGCGGGGGGGGGGCTTGAAAAACCGCGGTTCTCTTCGACCCAGAATTCCCGGGACTGACTGAAGAAGGAACTGACTGATCGTCAGATGGCGAAGTCCCTCGACGAACTCACACACGAATGGAACAGAAAGTTGAACTCTGCAGGAACAAGTTGACTCCCCAGACCGTTCCATGCCTCTAAAGGCTTCTGGGCATACCAATCAGCAAGCGATATCCGCTATTGAGGGTCGGGACGGCGCAACAGGCAAACACACTACGGTCCCGACAATGAATCAATTTCAAACCAGAACGTGATTGACCAGGTGTCTCCTATTTCGGACGCCACGGGGAGCTTGCCTCACGCAGATGGGTGAATGCGGAACAGTCGAAATCAAAAGATCAACTTTGCAGATTTATCGACATGATGATGAGACACAACAATTAGTGAGATCAGCGGCCGCCAAATGCAGCATCGGAGTTGTTCTCCCGTTCTAAGTCTGGCATCGGCTGTCCGTTGCGTATCTAATCCGACGCATGTTGCTCTGAGCAGGCTGATCTCCAGCAGCCTCCCGATGAAAGTGTTTGAGCTCTGGAAAAATGTCCTACCGATATCACTATCCCCTGATGATTATGGTCACGTTATTTGGAAGAATATGTACGAAGGGAAACATGGGATGCTTGCGGAATAGCAGTTTCGCAATCAGTCTCCCTGGGATATTTGACCTGAATTCGAAAGTCGAGGACCAATCCATCTACAACGTGAATTCACTGAAGTCGGCTGCGTAGCAGATATTCAGAGACGATCCAAGCTCTGCGTGGAAAACCATTCGAGCGATCACTCGATTTAATTAAAGCTCGATACGTGCGTGTGTGAGTTCAAGCTCATCTCTCGCATCGGTATGTCTTCACACGGACAATCGTAGCGTGACATTCTGCTGACACATTTCTTGGATTTCCTTGGATTTATGCCCATAAATCTCGGATTCGCGCAGTATTCCTCCCACGACCTTTCGGAGCTGTCGTCGACGGACAGAGAAAGAAAAGAACGTTGTCTCACAACGGCTTTTCTGAGGCGTTTCCAGCGAGCATCTCTCCCTTCCCACAGCATAGGCTCGGGACATCTCGTGCGATCGTTGCTGGGAAACGGGCGCGATTTCTCCGGCGGAATTCTGTCACGGCGCGGCGTAGGCACTCGGAATTTGGAGAACGCAATTTGTCATGTTGTTCAAGCCAATGAGACGAAGCTCACGACCTTGCCCCCGATGTACGTGTTCCCTTCAACACTGTTACCAAGTCCCAAGCAAACTGCGATTCCGGGACCGTTTTCGAAGTTTGGGAGACTGCGCACTTGTCCGACATACGCGGAACTTACGTGACTGCCAATCGAGAGCACGGAGTTGGGCCGGTGCGAAGTGCGCACTTTCTCTCAAAACGAGCACTATCACCGAATCAGAATTGAAAACATCCGGGGATGATCCTCCGGAGCTCGACGTGACAGACGATGGGACGATCCGACAAACCACCACTGTGCAATTTTCTGGAAATTCCGAATCACCCCGACCCAATGCACCTGGGCATCGTCATGAAAGGACAAGCTTGACAGCCAGCTGTGATCACTGTCTCGAGGGAAGCGTCTCGATTTCGATGGCGTAAGGCCTCCCCACGAGAACGCAAGAAGAATCGACAAGGGTTTCAACTCTTCCAGCGGAGAGATGTTCGCCACAAAATCGCGTAGTTGTGGCCGCCGCATTCAGTTGCTAGGTAGCGTGAGTTGAATGACCGGCGGCTTTCGCGTTGCGTTCGTGAACTCTCTGGCGTCAGAAAACCAAGTCGCAGTCGTATTCCGCACGAATTCCGCACATTCCCCCAGAAACAATGCTACAACCGATCGAAAAACGAACTTTTGGCCAAAGCGTACCGCTCCACCGCCACCGTTCAGCGAGATCCGCTGGAACAGCTGATACGCTTTGAGTACTAGCGGCCGCTGCGGTGGTGGAGTAGAGTAGATCATCGTCCTTTCTGGCGTTCCGGTGTCGCCTACGAACGCACCGTAGCGTCGGCTCGATGCAGCTCGAGGCTCGGATCGCTCCTCGGAAGGTCCCGGGCGATGAGGACTCGGTTCGCTCAGCGACGCTCGCTTCGAAACTGTAACTACGCAGTGAGTCCTGCTTGGCTTGCTTGGAGAAGCGCTTCTCTCTGCACGTAGACAGACCTACCTCGGCCCGATTGCGATGCGAATCAAAGCGCTGCCCGCGGGATGATTTGTCTTGGAACTGACGAGGAATGCGTGAGGGGTATGCCGGATTTACGTCGGACGTCGTTCTGTCAGAGACATACGCGTGTTCTCGCGAAAACTACTTTCATTCTAAGTGAGCTTCTCACTTGGAACTACACACAGCTGATAGGCAGGAGCGTCCGTAGCGCCACCACCGACTAACCGATGTTCTGCCCTCACCCGACTCTCTCTTGCAGAGGGCTGCTGCTTGCTTGCTTGACGAGAACGTCGTCGTCGATGATGATGACGATCGGAGAAAGGACCGACCGACCGACCTCACTCAGCCTCCCATCGCGACGCTCCGACACCCCGCGAGAGCGAGCGGGTACCCCTTCCTATAATTCCTCGAAACTCGGCGAACCTTCTTTCCTGGTCTTGTCTCCACTCAAGGGGCTGTTGGACGATGCACCGTTACGAAATCATTTGGTAGAGCAACACTACACCCCCGAGAGCGATACGGACGCTTCCCGCTTCTCTGAGCGAAACTGGAAGCTCCCTGGTCGATATCTGATTTCTTCGGGATAGATTGTCAAGAAACTGCCGTAAGTCGCTCCACCGCTTCTCGAGAGCTCTCGGATCGCCGCGTGATTTGCTTGTGATGAGCGGAGGGATTCATTCGATTGAAACTCCCCTCGGATGAGTTCGTTGCATCGGTTTCGAGGAGTCCATGCGTGGAGATTTCAGAGACCAACGCGTATATTCGGACCTCTAGATCGACACGGGGCTCCTACAGTTCGCCTCTGGTTTGCGCGAGAGATCTCATTCGCCGTGGAAGCTGTAGCGGAAAGCCTCGGAAATCCGCCGCTCTCATTTTCGGAGTCTCGTTCACAAGCTGAGCCAGGCTCACCAACGGGAACTCTTTATTTCCGGATCGGAACTATCGAACAAGAAGAGTCGAGAGTTCTATTCTATTCTTCCTCTGACTGAGTGAGCGGTCGGTCGAAACCTCACCGGCAGGCAGCGTCGGCGACAATGTTTGAATTTCATTCTCAGAAAGCACCTCCGGCCTTTCAGCTGAATCGAGTCGGGAGGGCTGCGTGTTTATTTTCTCTCTTGGCTCGGTTTTTTTTTCGAGATTCATCACGGCGGAGCTACCACAGTCGTCTGATCGAAGAAGGATACTCCGGGCTCTCGTGCTTTCGATTTGTCAGATTTTCACACCTGACGGGAATCCGATCGAGATGTTTGCGTGAGTCTCGATGCGGTCTCGAGTGCTCTTTCCCTGACCCAGCTCCTCCTGATAAGGCTCGCGAGACTTTCGGGGAAATCCATTTCGGCACAGACTATCTTCTGTTCCATGATGTAGTCATCGAAAATACGCTTGATCAGAGATTCCGATGGCCGATCGCACAGCCGATACATCAGGCTTATCGTGCTGAGCCGAAGAACGGAATTCCAAATGTATTGAAAGGGGGTTCGATCATCATTCACGAAATTCACCTGGACGTTCGATGAAGCCCTCTTCGGGTCGTGGAGGCTTCGATATACACAGCTTTTGCGCCCGCACTGCATAGCGCGCCCATTCATAGAGCTCTCGCCGTGATTCAAGGGGAACACAGAGTTCCGAGCGCGAACAGAGCTGGTCATTATTCCGAAACCCAAATCGATCCATCCGAACTCGCAGATGAGCAAAACATTGTCGGACCGAGCTCGGAGAATAGAGACCGCTCGACACCGCCGTTCGAGCCAGGGGCGACCAAAATGAGGCTCAAGCTCATAACGACGACCCTGCGAACTACGATATCAGATCGCGAATATCGTTTTCATCGATGATATCATGATTATACATATATTTGTTCTTCGTGGAGAATTTGCCGAAAGGATGAAGATTTCGGTGTTCCGAGTGCGTTGACGCGCCCCGCGATATCTCGGAGTGAAGAATGAAGCGCCGCGTCGCCGGACTTTGGCGGCGGGAGCCGGATCGCGGCGGAGCGACGTTTTTCACCTGGCATCGAGAATTGAAGCTTCTTCTGAGTGAGGAGCGAAATTTTCTGAAACAACTCGGCCATCACGCTGACGAGCACGATCATGTCTCAGGTGGCTCCATATAGTGGCATTTGTTGTCCTATCTACCGCCGCTATTTGCGTTGTTGTTGTTGTTATGTCACTCTATCATAATATTCCTCGTCAAGGTCATCCGGACCACTATCCGAGATGGTGCGGCGAGCCCCGAGTCGTCTTCCTCCGTGCCTCTTCGAAGGGAGAAAGTGGAATTGAGAGCGAAGGAAGGGCGAATCAGAATGACGACCATGGAACTTCTCGCTGAGACGGAGAGAAATCGGTTGCGGATAATTGTGGAGCTACATTTATTATAGAGCTCCTGCGTAATCGGAGCGGTTATTATGTTGTGAACGCCGACGCAGTTCCCTTTCGTTCTGGGGTCCTTTGTTCTCGCGCCTCCGGACTCGCACGATGAGCTCCACTCGTAGTCCCTCGTATATGTACAAAATATGCTAAGCTCCCGCTATATGGCTCAATCGCTTTTTGCTCTACTTATCGGCGGAAGAATCGCCGCGATCCGGCAATTGGCGGACTGAACCTCTTTCGAATCAGCTATGATATATTTCTGGGTGAATGTTTGCAAGTCAATGATTGCGACGGGAGCAAAATTTCTTTCGTATTCACGCGACGTCGACTCGGCGGCTGCAGCCCTCCGTCGGTCAGCGTACTTGCTCCCGGTGAAAACCCGGTATGGAGATCTCGCTTTAGGAATCACGAACCTCGGGCTGGCGAGAAGCATCTCTCCTCGGACTCCGAGGCTCGGAGGCGCCCCGGACAAAGTTTGTAGACGCTACAGCACGCGCCATCTGGACGCAGCCGAAATTCAGGAGGAGAATATGCGATCGTGATGTTCTGGCAGCTCGCACGCGTTGAACCCATCCATCCAACTGTTCCGGCGGCGCATTTGGAACTTGACCAAGACCTTGAGAGAAGGGAAGAAAAAGTATAAAGCGTTGAAAGTTTGGACGGACCAGAAGGCCCGCTCGCGCCAGGACGGTCGGCACGCCGCCGTTGCTGAGAGCCGGGTAGTCTCGCGGCCTCGATTCGGAAGATATCGGGGAAGAGTTCTGGACCGCAACGAGCTCTCCGGAGATCGGCTTCCAGTATTTCGAATAGAGTTCTGGATCGCAACGAGGTTTCGGAGATCACTTTTCAGGATTCCGCCTGCAGTGACCGAATCGGGTGATGCTCCCCTGCGATTTCTGCCAACATGATTCGATTCAACTCGCCCTCCATGAATGAGACCGCTCTCGGTTTCCCACTTGACCTTTCCATCCCCGTAAGATGCAGCGAAGAAGTCGAGGGTGGATATCTCACCCTCCCGCTCAGTCAGTCGAGAGCCGAAACAAACGAATTCAAGCGCAGTTCCAAGAGCACCGAGGGAAATTGCTGTAGCCGTATAAGGTCCGGCTCGTGAGCGAAATCGTCATCTTTGTCAAGCTCGATTACTTCACTGCGAACAGGCTAATCGCGACGCTCGGGTCGTTCCGGGTGGGAAATCGCCCATCGCATCCCACCGTCGGAATCGCATCGCAGAAGGACGCAAAGATCCGCGCACTTTCGAGATCACTCAATATTCGACCCATACATAAAAAATAACGAGATGTCGCAGCGATGCTCAGTGTGGCAGCGCGTATCCGGAACATTGCTCTGTCGGGTGAATTCAACAGGGCAGATGAATTCTTTCCCTGCTCATGTTCCGGATCTCGCTCCGGATCTCGAAATTCGACTCTTTCCTTCTTCGTCACACTCCCCCTCTTCTCAACCCAAGCGGGGCCGTGCAATCAGCTGTTTGTGTCGAGAAAAAATGACGGGCAGTGGCGTCGCTAGGCGAAGTGGCGTCTAGGGTCGAGCTCGGGATTCGCGCCCTCAGCCCACGGGCTCATTCCGATATGAATCCATTTCCATTCCCCCAACTACGCTTTCGAATTTCAAGCCGGCGATTCTCACAGTTTGCACTGGCTTTCCGAAGAATTGAGATGCCCTGCGAAGCTTCATGTGCGGAGTGTTTCAGGTCCTCCATCTATCTCTATGTGTAGTGACAGCAGTTAGTCGGTATCAGCATATTGGCTAATGCGCCAGGATCATCTTGCCCAGGTAGCAGTGCAACGCTCGCTAAATCCGCTGCTTTTCTCGCTGGTCGGCGCTCCTCGTCGGGTAAGAGCGAGAGAGTGAGTAAGACCCGGTGCCGGCGTCGTCTCTGGAATTTTCGGGCATGCGTCGACCAACATCGTTCCTGTCCTTCGCCAGAGAGGTGGTTTGTGCTCTCTCAGTTCCCGGAATCCACACGCTCTCGGGGGCAAGCTTCGAGCCAAATCCATGGAATAAGGCTGAAACAAAGGTCCTGGAATCGGTCAAATCCCATGGCGATTCGAGGCCTCAGTCAGGCTCCGGTTTCGTGGAACGGGATACAGGCGGAAAATGTTCAATCCAGCGGGCTAGCTTCAGAGCGAGCGCATCGTTTACTCCGCGGCGGTGAGCCCGTACGGGCTAAAGGATGTCTTCCTTCCCCGTCTTTTCCATAAAACTCGCTCTCCCGCCAGAAAGTGGGTCAAGCCAAATGCGAGCGGGAAAGAATGGAAGCTTGAGGCCAGCTTTCGACCTCTTCCTGCGGATCCGCTTTCTTTCAATAGTCAGCTGTCGACTGTCCGCTCGCTCGACACAGAGACGCACGTCGTGTCCGCGAACCGTAAGCAATACGCCAATAACGTCTCGAACTGCGCATTCTCCTCCGGAAAGCTGGTCCGGCAGTCTTTAGTTTCACTTTTCGCTGGCTCGTGTCTGCGATGCTCGAGGCGTTTGTCGCTGCTTCTGCTAATAAATCTCCGCAGAGCAGCTGCTCCGAGCTAGCTCGACTCCTTTAATCGCTTTAGACAGCGACGACGTTGTCTCCGCAACGAACGGCGGTGTTCGCGATTGACAAGCCCTGGCTTACCCAAAACTCTATGCTCTCCATCATTCGCGCGTCGTTCGTGAGGGTATCCGGATATATACATAGATCGTTGGGAAAGAAACTGGTTCTGCAGATTACGTTCCGACAGTAATTCCGGGCCGACGTAGGATCAGCGTGAGAGGAAGCGGGTAACTGGTGGAGAATAAGTCCGGGGTCCCTGGCGGAGCTCGAAAGCGAGCTCGGGGCGCGACACCGAACCAGCTCAAGTTGTATAATGAATGATGCGCAATACGCGAACAGGTCGTTCGTCGTTTTACGTCGCGCACCTTCGAAGAAGAGAGCCTCCGCTCCACAGAATAGTTAAAACAGTGGATTGGGGATTATGGCGACGAACGGTACATATCGTAAAGCTTTCAAAATAGGAGCTTGTAAATGCATTAGCCCTACCATCGATTCCACGGATATTTTGGTGAATCCACTGCGCAGATACGGATAGGCTCCCGGTGGAATTGCTATTATGCAATAGTTTCGCCGTCGTAGTCACTACCGCTCCGAGTCGGCTCGAGAGCGAAAACAGAGCGCGACGCACTCAGTCCTTCCTCGAGCCGCTAGGAATCGCGAAAAGGGTCTGGGAGAGAGAAAGGAATTAATTCCAGAATATTTTTCTGATAAGTGACCCCTTACTTGCTAGTCCCCGATTTGGACTGAAACTAGAAATAAACTACGCAGAACCCCACGCGCCGACCAATGAATGCTCTGGGATAACCCGTTACCGTCGGCTGAGTGCAATGGATATCGTCGGTGACGAGGAGGTGTCCGACGCGCGCGTTCGTAGCCTTCATGTCACGCAACGAGCTGTTTGTTGACTAACGCTTTTATCGGCACGCGATGGTGTACAATGTTTTGATACCTGTGCGCAGCATGGAGTACCCGAGATGTTCGACTGCGTTGGACGGATCTCTCGATGATATCTCGCTCGATGACGATGTGCTCCGTTTCGCCAACAGCGTCGACGATTGTGAGAACGGTGGAGCCAAGCTGACCAGCGACAAAGATCCCATCAGTGAATATTCTGCTCCCCTGCTGAAGCTCAAAGAGGTCATAGAGTCGCTGAAGCTCGACCCTCGGAGCACGCCCCCCGAGAGCGATTCGGATTACACAAGTTTGACGGCATCTCCGGACGCTTCGTCGCGATTCGACTCCGAGAGCAACACGAGGAGGTCAGACCTCGTCGGACTCGACGGCTCCCTCGATGATCTGAACGTCGAAATCAGCGACGACGTAGAGCCAGACAACGCCCTCTCCGAACCGGACTCCGATATCATTGAGAACTTCCGCCAGTTCGGATTGAGATTCATCCGCAAGCCGAGTCAATATTCGCGATGCAGGTGCGCGGTTCCGCGAGAACTGCTCCAGTACCACTACAACCTGAGCGAGGTGGCGAGCGAAGTGAGTCTCGATACGATGCCGCTCTGTTTCCAGATGCGCTGGGCAGAAGTGACGCAGAACTTCGACGTCGACGTATTCGGCGACCTCCAATTCCAGGATTTTTTGTTTGGCCGAGAGCAACGCGGCCCTTATCATGCCATGGCTCATTTCGGGAACGAATTCGCCAATATTGGATACGACGGAACCTATTGGTACTGGACCCTGGTGGGAGACGCTGACGCGCCTTTCATAGAGGACAAGCTTCGGAATAAAGAAAACTTTGTGAACAGTTTCCGCACGATGGTTCGTCATCAGATCAGGACGAGGAAGGTAACAGATGCTGATGTCTGCGCCGCGACCGAGTCGAACCGATGGGATCTCGGCGTTGCTGAGAGCTCGTCGAAATAATATAATAAGAGCCTCCCGATCTTGGCCTAATGTTCGGTCGGTCGTCTCCGTCGTTGATTACCGTAGATGCATCGTCTCTGAGCTTTCAGACGTTTTTCAGGGAAGGGCCCCAGAATTGTGTCCACGAATCTTACCAGACGCCCACGTCTTCGTACGCTCACTGAACGACATACAGGGCGAACCAACAATGGAAGCTGACGACGGTCCCGTCGCAGGCGCCGTCGCAGAAAGAGCCTTGGGCAAGGACCGCAGCGTCGACAATCTCACACTTGAGGGCCCCCGCGAACTTTCCTATCTGCAATTATTCTCTGAGAGCTATTACGCAGCCCTGGCAACCATAACCCCGCGGTCTGGATCGCCTCTCGTTTTTAATACATTCGACCGTCGTGCCGGACGGCTTTCGGCGTAGCTTTTAGTAATAGGAATGGTAGGTGTATACTCCGCCGTCGTGCCGATTTTAAAATTCTCATTCCGTTGCATTCCTGCGGTAACGCGATGAGAGAAGAGGAAGTTCTCCGCCGCGCGAGTGTCTCAACCCGTCAGGTGAACGGTTTTTCGGTTGTAATATTTTCATTTAGCCCCAAAGTATCTTTCTCTCCGGATCGTCTGCAGACCCTCAGCTCTAGCTCGAGCCCTGAGCTAACACAGGAGGCTGGTTTCATCTCGGCGAAGACGGCGCGGGCGAAAGAAAAGTGGTAATAAATGGAAAACCAATCCATTGGCCAAGTTTGATTCGACTCACCGAGCATCTCAAACGAAGTTGAGGTTTCTCCCGTACCTTCGGGAAGGATTTTCGCAGACTGGGCAGAAGAGAGCAGCGTCTTCGGTGCTTCGAACTTTATTTTTTCTTAGAAGTCTTGTCCTTCGGAAATTTTATCATCTGATAGTTTCATTATCGAGAATCTGCATAGAATATATCATGTCCGAGTTGGATCCCGATTTCTTCTGTACAGTCGATGCGCCGATTCTCGCTTCGCTCCATCCGGGATATTTCCTACCCTCGATGAAACTTCTTCGTGCACTCCTCCCCGCCTGCTTTGTTTCTCGGGATAGCTTCGTTGATGATATCTTAGGTAAAATGGACAATGTTGGGACCATCTGGCTGCGAACAAGACAGTGAGAAAGCAATAGAAGCAATCGTGGACGCTCGATATTAAAATTCAATATTCAACTCTTCGCTGGTCTCTTCTCTACGCGCTTCAGCTGTCTCCTACCCCCCCCCCCCCTCCAGTCGAATCTAGTGCTTCCCAGAAAAATAATCTGACTCTCGGATGGATTTCTATCGCTGACCAGAGATCAGAGCTCGCTGAGAATTGCGCCGCAAGAGTTGCCACCGGAGGGAATGCAGAAGGCGACAAGTAGGTTTGTCGAACACATTTCTTTATTCATTCAATAGGATTTCTAGCTTGGTGGAAAAGCCCTATCGTGGTCGGATTCGTAATGAATGACAATAATAATAATCATCATCATCATACAAGTAATGATCCTTGATTGATTGACAAACATTTAGAATATAATAAAGGTTCGCTATAGATGAATGTAAATGCTCCTGAATGGATATGCTATCACATAATACGTGTGGGTATCCCTCAAAACCATGTGGGTCAATGCCTGTTGTGCGTTGACTGCCGTCGCTTTCGAATTTCTGATTATCATGCTTTACAAACTCTCTAAAGAATTCCTGTTTTCCAGTCGTGGACTTGCTCAACAACGTTTTGTATGCAGGACGTACATGGAGGCACATTATTCACTAAAGGTATTCCAGTCAATCGGAAGGATGGTCGAAAGCCCTCTCGGAGAGTTGAGTATGAATTTTCGGATGAGAGAAGCGCTCCAGGGAATGCCAGGGATACAGATATCGGGATTAGATGGGAAGTAGCCAGGGAAAGTCTTCGAGCTTCCACTCACCGGAAGCTCGGAAAAGGTCCGGAATGTTCTGGACCATGTTTACAGGCGGGAAGGATAGCGGGATAGCGGGATGGGGGGCGTTTCCGCGTGGGGCAAGCACGTGCGCTGAAGAACAGTTATTCGCTCTGAACAAGAGTTGGTGAAGGGATTCCAGACGGAATACTTTTTGGATGGTCGGTGACTGTATCATCTGAGGAACTGAACTATACAGGGCAACGGCAGACGATACAAACTTCGGAATAGATCGACGATCTGATCAGGGAATGGATTCATTGCCTCGATGAACTCGTCTAGGAATGCACGTGATTTTGATTCGATTCTCAGCTTTTGGGATTTCCAGCAAGTCGGGCAAGTTCCAAATCATCCGTAAGTATGGAGAAGTATGCATCGCCTTCAGGATTGTAACCCATGTATCCAAGGAGATCCTTCATCGCAGGGATTTGTCTTGGACAATTTACCTAGGCGCATAAGAGCGAGACGATTTCGGATTTTCGTAATTTTTAATTCTAAGTTTCCAGAATACAAATCATAATAACCGGGCAAAATTGGAAGATCCTAAGGGCAGGGATTTGACGATATTTGGCATGCTTAGCTGTTTGGTGGTAACATCATTCAGTCAATCGTCGTAGTAAGTCAGTCAATCAATCAATGAAATCGTTAGTCTAGATCGGATCTCGAAATCATTCTCTGTTCTGGATTTCATGGCTGAATGTCTCTGTCGAACTCTCTCGAATGCTCAACAGAAAAATCTGCTGTAATCTTCGATGTGTCGATGCCCGATTTCTGATCCGAATCGTCATTCCTTCTCTTCTTCGTCCTCTGTTTTCCTTCGGAGTCCAGATCGAAATCCCACAACGTTTGAACAATCAACAAGCACACTTACACTCTGAATAATTCACAAATCTCGTCGTCAAGGATACATAAGGAGGCAGTCGTAGCTAGAGGTCGAGTATCTAGAGTTTCATTCATTGAAGAAATTCTTCGGTTTGGGGACTCTTTGCAGTCGATGTCGAAACTGCAGTTTCTGTTGCCGTTGCTACCTGATTCGTTCTCGCTGTCACAAACTGGGCTTCTGAGAATTCGCCTTCGAGGAAAGCAAGCAGACGTACCAACTATTGGGTCGTAAATGAAATAGGATCAACGCGAATAATCGAACAACTACATTTTCAGTGGTTCCCAGTCGTGCAAATTGCCTGGGCTCGGATAGCTCGGAGTTTCCGTGGTCTCTCTCTCTCTATTCTCTGGCGTGATGAACATCAACCAACAAAGTATTCAAATCCGCAGATTGCGAAATCATACAACTCAGATATTCTGATCGGTGATCAATCGTTCATTCTCCCCCTACTCAGACAGTGAATCAATCAATTAGGCAACCCATCGATCGCGGTTCGCAAACTCCGAAATCGAACACGAGATGGAAGTCATTGGTTCGTGACAGCTTTGGCGCCGAACGACGCGATGCGAGCTCAATAACAACCGAATAACAAACAACATTGTAGAATAAGTATAAGTGGTTCTGCTTGAATCTAAATGCGAACGGGAAGAAAGCGCTGAGGACCAGGTGTGGAGAACACCGCTTCGACTGACTGACTAACTGACAAGCAGCACGTGATTCGAGCCTCGTTCGTCAACTTCAATCCGTCAAGGTACGTACGTCATGGATTATATCATCGGGAATGAGGGAGAGGAACTTCAAATTCGGACGCGAACAACGGAAACAAAAAAAACCGCAACACATGGAGTTTTGACTGATTCATATCTCGAGGACATGTGTGAAACAACTAAGGATGCGTATCGGATGAATGTACTTCTACAATATGTGTATCGAGAACGGCCCACACAACTTAAAACTTTCCTGTCTTCCTTTACAGAGGCTAGGGCTTCGAATACGAAATATGTATAAATAATAGTCGTAGAATAGAGAAAAAGGCATTCGTATGCCATACGTCTGTACAACCTGAATGAAATTTCATAACAATTGCTGAGGAAATCGCGCGGAGCCCGGTCCGGCGAATAAGCCCAGCGTCTAACATGAAGAAACAGACGAGCGGACGCACGTTTGAAGGAACGGCGGACGAACGCCTCAACGAAATATCTCCTCGTCGCTGGCTACCTATTAGGTCAACATACAGGCGCTGTTAAGATGGTCTTTCATGTCACCCGCGTTGAAACACTCCGTCTGGCACATTGGACAGCTTCTGGCACTCGCAGCAGCGCTATCCCCCGAGTCGGAGAATAGAGCCATTTCGTTCAAGAGGTCTGCGTCTAAGGGCATATTACTCGAATCCGCCTCCGCGATGAGGGGTCCACTGCCGGACTGCGGAAGAGCAGCATCGTTTGGTGAAGTAGGTGGCCACATCTGAAAAGTGTCCTCTATCTTAGGGATGGTGATCATTACGAAATTCGATCCTGAGCTCTCGGCTCCTAGACATGCCTCGGGTAGAGGGACAATAGCCAGTTTGATCGGAATCGGACCGGTATAATTTCGGAATCCCAGGGCAGCTCAATAAAATAATGCGGAGGCTCGGAGGTGCATCGAATTTTCAAATCAGTCACTCGGAATCCCGAACACGAGCTAAGGTATGTATGTGCTCCCTCCTCTCCAGCAAGAAAGCGGCATTCCAAAGCCGATCGAGGACCGGTGGGAAATCCGATTTTCTGAGGTAAACTCAGACGGGGAAATTATCCGGTGTCCGGAAAAATATCAGAAGGCTGAAACTCACCCGACGTTCAACATCCGCAGTGTTGCGGGGGCATCGCAACAATTGAACAATGCAGCTCGAGTCGGAGCTCGCATTGCTCGGCGTCTGCGGTCTCGTGTGTTGTTCGATGAGTCTCGACGGTAATCCCGAGTATCCCGGTCTGTCGGGAAACTCTACGGCAGATTGAGTTCTGGAACACAAAAAAAAGCTTATAAACTCACAATCCCTCGAATCTCATATCGATCAGGCACTCCATGGGAAGGGGGCAAGTGATACAAAACGTCGGATCTGAGCATCCAAAACCAACGGTCCTTGATGGATTGTTCTATCGAATTAGGTATCTACTCATCGAGAGAGATGATCTCATGCACTCATTAACCTTTGGGTGGGAGTATGTGAAGAACTAAGTCTCGGCGGTCCATTTGGAGGTCTTTCTACACCGGCTTGCAACAACTCGACGAGTGTGGGCTGTTTTGTCGCTTGTGGTGAAACTTTCACAGGAACGATTTTGTTGTCCCTGCGAATGTTTTCGTGAATCATTATCGCGCGGAGCCAGCCGATGATACACGAAGGAAGAAGGACCGCGCGGCAACGCCGCCTGGCACCCAGATTCGGATCGGCTCCGGAGAAACTTACCGTTCAAGCGCGCTATGGTCGGTGCTGGAAGTGACGATTTCCTCGCTTTGGTGAGGCTTTTCGGATCTCGTGGAGCGTGAGGGCCTGGAACTGCTTTGAGAGATCTGACGAGACGAATCGTAGGGGCCTTGCCTCCGTTTCCGGCGACCTGGTTCCCCGCTTTGCTGCTGCTGCTGTTGTAACCTCGTCTTCAGGTCTTCGGCCTCGTACATTTGCTGAAATTCCACGATCCTATGAGGCAAGCATTCCTCTCTCGTTCACTCTATTCATCTAGGTCGATTCGGGTGGCGACTGGCTCGCGTTCTTGAGAATCTCTATTACACTCTTGCAAAAGACTCGATGCTGTCGAAATTTTAGAGGAACATTCGACTCGGATCGATTCTCTCTCTGAGTGCAATAGTCTGCTCACGATAGCTGCCTCTTGTAGAGCCGCAACGAGGCTGAGGATGAGCTGTCGATCGTTTGCGTCGGGTCACTGAATACGATTGTTGTAATGCATTCAGTACGAAGCTTGGATCTGACTTCGCTCCCTTCTTCAAATTATGGCCGTCCGCCACTCACGTCCGGCTTCCGTCACCGATATGACAATCATGCTCACACAGATACGCGCACTGTGAAAGACTCTCCCTCAAGAAATACATCCAGAGTAGGTCAATTCCAGCTGACACGATTATTCAGCCGAGCGCTGAACTTAAGTCGGCAGTCCTGACGGCTGTGCGACACATGAGGACTGAATATTGTGTTTGTTTCTACTGCACAGATGCTCCTTCCGGAGAAAACATCTGCGGAACAGATATATTCACCTATACGAATGCCCAGGTAAACCTCATCAATGTCCTTGTGCGGCGAATGAACGTCGACCGCTTCGCCCCCACGTTCCCCCTTTTCCGAAATATTCCGTCGGAGAGGGAATCGGAGATTAATGAATCGATCGACGAAATTCACGTTTCGCATTCCCGGTTTCCTGGTGTCTCCGTTTCCCCTTCGGAAATCGTTCTGAGCTTTGTTGACGGAACACTTTATCTGTGACCCGGCAGCGATTCGTTGTAGCGAATCGTAGAACGCTCTCATTGACGGTCCTCATTCTCATTCCAGCAGCCAGTGTTGTTTGATGGGAATCTTTCCAGCCCCTCGTTTCATTCTCATAGTGGGACTATCGGAGCGAAAACTCTCTTCAGGAAGAAAAAATGTTCCTGGAAGCAAAGGGAACAAACCAGACGGAAAAATCAACCCTTCCAGCTCGGAGGGGAGGAAGCGGTGCTCAAGTGGTGACGCTTCACTCTTTCCCCCGGGGTCCCCCTCTTCAAATGTTTATCGTGGAACACAACCAGGATGATGATGCTTTTGCGCGGCAATAGCTCCGTGGTCGTAGTCGCTCCTGCTGTCGACTAAAAACAGAACGCCAGCTCAGAACGAGGTCAATCCCAGAGCGGATGTGCTTTCTTCGCGTCCGGCTGCTCGCCCGCGCACAAGAAATACGGAACTTGCTTTGCTGGCCAACTGGAGCAGCATCAGAAAATGTGGGGTGCCTCTGACGACACGAAAGGGGAAACGTCGAACTGGGTCGAATCGCACGGCCTAGGCGTTTCGATTCAATAGCCGCCCGCCGCCACGGAGCAGCCGCCTTTGGGAACGAGCTCACCCCAATGCTTGGAAGAGGCTGAACACGACTCGAGGTCGAGTCCCCCAGATAATTGTAATCATCGCTGTCTCAACTTCTTCTTTTCGGCTCCCCACCCATCAAATTTTACGTGAAGGAGCAGAAAACATCGATCACCATCAATGTTAGCGAAACGAGCAGCAGAAAATGCTCCAATGTTTTTTCCTGGTTAGAGAAAAACCAATCAGCGGAGATGCCTTGGCAGTGCGCCTAAGTACACGACAAGGTGAAAACCGCGAATGACGAGTCATAATCCACGATTTTACATGCAGGCGCAATGCTGTGCCCACGATACTTTTGTCAAGCTCGCCTTTTCGAGGAAAATCGAAGCGCTTTCCGAAAGATCGCCGTAAACTTGACGAGGTCATTTCCTCCTTGGGTCCTTCGCGCCGGCCGAAATTGAGCAACAGTCCGCGATCTTTATTAGTGGTATAAAGTTTTTGATTCTCCTCCCTCCATGTTTCGACCTCGACCAGCTGGACGAGTGACCAAATCGCGGCTCTTCAAGATATTATCGGTCGTTCTGCCGCTGATCGCATGCGATTGAATCGAGTATACGTACATGTCGTAAAAGTCGCGCAATCCACCCGCTTTCGGCAACGGAGCGGATCACAGAAAACAGAAGCGGAAGTGTCCCAATAACTCATTAGGAAACCCTCCAAGAATGTCTGTAGGGTCTCGGAGAACGAAAGCATGCTGTTTCTCGTTCTGAGAATGCATGTGAATGCTCCTCGACTCCTCGAATCAATCTATTGATCATGGTGACTCAGCATAAGACCCCGACAGTCTTGAGATGACCTACATTATTACCGGGGAGTGTGTTTGACCAAGTAATTGATCCGTCCACTCGCAATCAATCGTCGAATCTCAAGATCGGCGATTTGAAGGAGTTCCTCCGCACGAAGATCATGGTGACAGATATTGCGCCGCAAACAAAGGAACGTACTCGGATCCCGACCTCCCAATGCACGATGAACACCTAAAGCACATGAACTTGATAGATATGAACCCGATGAATATGAGTTCCGGAATCGACTGGCGCTTCAGAGGGTGTCGCAACGATCTCGACAGCGCCGGCGATTGATTCTTCGAGCCGCGAGAATTCAGCGCGGTTCGGCGGTTGCAACAATTGTGGTCAATCCAATTATCCAAGCGAATTATTTCGACGAACGGCTCTTTGCGAGCCTAAGCCGACGAGTCGGACGATGTTAAGTCAGAAGCATGGAGCCCGGAAGCCCATAAATGAACTCCATAACCCTATCGGCGGCAATCCTCGCTTCTCCACATCGACCAGGTGTATTTACCGGATCGCAGTTAAGCTTTTATCGGCTCTCATAAGAATTGGACTCGCGAGTTCTCGACAGGGAGCTAATATTCTCACCGTGTTCCGTTTGAGCAGCGCTGTCAGCAAAACGACCATGGCAGTCGGAGCGCGAAGTCCGGAAATTCCTCGGGGATACTTCCTATGGAACTATTTTCAGTGGACTGTCTCCAGAACTTTTTTACGACTCCACCCGGAAATTCACTGATCATTTGTTACGACTGATCCGATCGAGTCCGGACATTGAGTCACTGAGCACAATAGCACCGTAGAGGAAGAGTTTGGTGAAGTCCGACTCGAATCAGACGAGCAGGTGGAGCACAGATGTACTGGATAGACCTCACTCCACGAGCAATCAGCTGACGTCGTCCCGCGTGCGTGCGTTCGACTTTACATCCACAGATGGTAAATGGATCCTTGGGCTTCGTTCGACGACAGAGTGTTTTGCGGCATGCTCTTCCGCTTGCGCGGGGCGCCATCTAGCGTTGTGCGTCTTTCCACGTTTGGCGGCAGCAGCGGCAACAGGGCTGCTGTTGCTGCTGCTTCAATCTGACGCCCTCTCTCGGGCGGAACTCGTGTGGTGTGGTGGCCCGCTGACCTGACCGCTCGTGGCAGCTCGCTTTCCCTTTTCAAGGCTGAATGTCGCTTGCCAGATCCAGAGAATAGGAGACGAGGAGGATCAAGAGAAAAAAATATACGAACAGCGGCGAGAAGACGGGCCATCACAACGAGTGAATAAGGGAGTCCAACTAGCTTCAGTTCGGCACCGCGACGACCACGACGTCATGGAGAAGAAGGGGCACTTTGTCTAACTGTTCCTCCGTCTTCCCCACTGCAGGCGACCGTCCGACCGAGAAAGACAGCCAGCGAGCCAGCTCGCGAGGTCAATCGGACTGCTCTGCTGCTGCTGCTGTCGACCTGGGAGGAAACGGCTCCATCCTACGGTGTTGCCGACTTCATCGATGGCTTCCATGCGGACACCAAGCGCGGAAATCTCGTACGATACGATGAGAACAACGGGAGGAGCGGCGAGCGGAGCAGCCCGCGCGAGAAACTGCTGTTTCCATCTTCACATGGGAGCGGAAGTCCACGAAGGTCGCTCAGCAAAAAGTCACGTAGACGTCGACACGTCCCGTCGTCGCATTGCGGTGCAGCGCGGATTGCCTCTGATGGCATCTACGGCTAATGATCGACAATGCGTGATCTGGGCGCTCTCGACGGAACGTACCGACCTACCGATCGTATGCTTGACTGGCTCGCGGTCGCGGTCTCATGCCATTCGGATCTACCGACAAGCTTCCGGTGATCATAGCCGAGCTCGATTCTCATTCCCCCGATACTGTGGGTTGATGGCTCTGAAAAGAGTCGGCTGATCTTCCCGGATCTCCGAAAACGTTGTTTCCCTATTTTCAAAAAGCTCTCTTTGTCGTTGATGACAGAGCTTCGCTGGTTTCCGGAATAGATGCTAGTCCCCATTCATTTCTAGGTCTATTCGTCGGCGAGCCAACGGACGAGCGGGAGGATTTTTTTGCCCCAGATTCACTTGTCATCGTGCTAATCATTCGTTGCCTTGTCATCGATGGATTCGGAAATACCGAGAAGTGATGATTGACAGCAGCTATCTCGGCTTGCGCAGTATTCGCACGAATTAATTGAAAAACCGCCCGACGACAGGAGGACGTGGGTCGATTCTGAAACGGAGATGATAAATCGTTCGGTGATCGATTGGTGGCATGACCGAGTCAAAGCTCCTCTTCTTCAAGCTTCCTTGAGGGAACTCATGAGGAACTGCTTGGCTTGTTGCTGTAACGGCTCCCGATCTACTGGTCTTGATGTTTGCCGGCAGAAAGATTTGCTCCATTTGCTCTGGAACATCCTTTTCACCTACTCGTCAGTGGCTCAAAACAGGGATGCGCAGTTGCGCCGGCGGCGCGCCGTTGTTCCCATATGATACGCATATGACTAGAAGTTTGGCTTTACGCGGCTGGATACCCGTTATTCCCTCCCGGAATCGGGATCGCGGAAGCGCTGTCGTCGTCGTCTGACCACTCCGCTCGTCGCGAGGGCCATCGACGGTCATGCGCTCATTATCCGATTGCGCGTATTTATGCATGTATCCCTAGGATTTATGAATCACCATATAGGTATGCCGCAGAGCTCTAGATGGATCTTTTGTTCCGACGGCGGATTTTGTGTATGCAGCCCGCAGCCCATCGCGGTGGTATGACGTTGAGCTATCCGATTGGGGAAAGATCCGTCTGATTAAGATAATGGGATTCTAGGTATGTATCTGCGACCTGCTCCACGACCAGAGGGCTTCTCCCGATCAGGTCGGCAGGGCGTTTTCGTTTCTTCCGAGGCAAAGTGGAAGCCCTCCTGAGCTCCGGAACGATAGGGTGAGGGAGTAGCTCGCGAGCTCCAGTGACTCGAATTCTCACAATCGGGGTGAGCAAGGCATACTCGCATTCGATCCGAGGACAAATCGGGTGATCCGATCGGAAGATTGCGAGACATCTCTCTCGGGCGAGCGATCGATCGGGTGTCTGAGAGCGCCGGGTCAGCCTTAATACTACAAGAAGCTTCTTTGGAAAGTAGACCTGCGCCCAACGAGTCGGGGTTTCTTAAGGATGCGAACGCCAATTATTTACAGGTCTTCCGCGGTCTCAACTGTAAGGAGAGCGCGAATAACTCTCACGGTACGCCAGCGCGGTGATCGGTCAGCGAGCTAACAAAGCGTGCTTCGAACGCTCTTGTTCTGAAAGAACAACAAAAACCGAAAGCAGCGCGCAGAACTTTGAGATGTGACCGAGCAAAACACAATCGATAGGTATCTGAACGGGCAGCGCCAAGATTGCCGTGAAGCAATCGGGAGGGCGGTCTTCCTACTGGCTAGCTAGGCTGCCTGGTTGATTCGTTGGCTTGCCGGCTAGCTGACTGGCGGGCGCTCGGTGCCGAACACTATTCCGACGAATGGCAAGGATCAAAGCTGTGGACTGACCCCGTATAAATGTGGGCCACCCATTTAAGCCGGTCAAATCGGGTGCGCTCTTTGTCTTCGTTATTAATGTTGTCTCGTTGTTGAATGGATGGCGCGACAGTCGAATACTCGGCCCCGGTACGTGCGGATGTCGCCCATGTAGTTTCGACAATCATCATACGTATCGGAGAGTAGAGATCAGATCGCATGGGGTCAATGGACTGAACTCTTCGAGTCCTCGCATGAGTCTCTGCTCTCGTCCGTTCGAGGAGCTTTCGATTTATAACGTGTTCAGTATGATCGAGGAACGATGAGTGTTCAGTGGTCGTATCAAATACCTACTGTCGGAGCTCGACTCGAATCGGAGAGACTGGTGATCGGAGAAGTGAGAAAAATTCGCCCGGAATCGGAGAAGCCGTGCTCGGGCTCGTTCAGTGTCTCCGGTGGGTCGTTCTCCCGGAACACACCGCATCCGAGGGCAGTTCCTCGTCGAATCATTCCTGCACATCAATCGCTTTCTTATTGGGGGAATATCCCAGGTGACACCGGAATCGGACACCAGACGCACCTTCTCCTCACAAGGATAGGCGTCCCTCGGACCGTCCTTTCAGATCGACCGCGATCGTGTTTTCAGAGATCTCGAGCTGTTCGTGAGCCTCATTGACAATGATCCGCTATCGAACTACGCCCGAGAGTGGAACTGGGCATGTGACCACGGCTGCCGCGCCGGCACCGCCTCCGTATGGACTCCGGGCCTTAATCGCGCTAGATCCGTGGAGCTCAGTGTGCTTCCCGGATATGACATGGATTAATGTCAGCTACGGCAGTGACGTGGTACATGGAGCACTCTTGCAGGTTCAGCGTTGCGGAAATGCGAATTTTCGTTCGGGAGGCCTTCACTCTTGCACTTGACCTGAGGCGGCCTCCGCAGTTCGTTTCTCTCCTACAGTCAACAATCTTCGTGAACCCTACCGAAAGCGATCAGTTCACTTCCATCAGAAGATAGGCATTCATCTTCATCTGAACGCCGCGATAAGCGAACTTGCCCAACTTCCCGCGGATCAGAAAAACGACGTTCCCGCCGAGATTGTTCGCTGTCCTCTGATGTCGTACTATCACGTTACTCACGGGCCTTCATTCGTCTTTCTCGTAATCTGGCTGCGTAATCATTCTGTACGTCAGAGGACCCATGAGTACGCGACGTAATACGTGATAACCGCTCGTTCACCAATGCTAGCGCCTTTTTTAGCCGGACGGTTGATCTGCGGTCCAGAAAGCGGTTTGCGACCACGTCTGGAGCAGTGAGCGCACAAAAAATGCAGTAAAACGTCGTGAACCCGTCTCTGGACCTCTGAAAATCGGGACACGATGGCGCATTCCGAAATATCATAAGAAACCGAATCTCAACTCCGCGTCCGGTGACGAGCCCGATCGAGTCGAATAGAAGCTCGGGAGGAAAAGAGAGATGAGATCCGCTTGATCGCGGCCGTATGATTAGCCGATTCAATGAAGTAGACCGAACGTACTCGATTTCGGCTCTTGAAGTCTCATCGAGACGCTACCCCTATAATCATACATATCATAGATCGTGGCGGTGTTCATGCTTTTATCGCTCTTGTGATCATAGAGCAGCAAAGCAAGCGAACGAGCTAACAGCCAACTAGTCTCACGGCGGACCGCCGGACGGACAGCCATTGGTTGCGTACTGGTCTAGAGATGAGATGATTCCGCTTCAGAAGAAGATTCATCATTCAGGTCAGCCCTTCTCGTTTTTTTTTCTCGAAGCACACCTCGCTTTGCCTGTCAAAACGTGTCGGACGCTTGTGTACCGGAATGAAGATTCTGACTCCGTCGTCGTCACAAAAGGTTTAAGCCGCTCCGTGGCTGAAGAACGGCAACGTTGCGACGGCGACGCCGACTCATGATGGTCCCCGACTGACGCTCGCAATCTGCTTGATCCAGTTGGAAGTTCCTGGGATCCTTCGCGGGCATGCAAGAGCTCTCTGCAAGCTCCCAATGCTTATGACACACTCTAATCTCCCCACCGATGGCTGCGGAAGTCCTGAGGACTAATCGTGCCTCGAGTTGGACCCGAGCTCTGTCGCTGTTCGTGGAGATTTTCACGAAAACTCTTATCCGTACTGCGAATTTCTAATTTCTCGGAGAGGTCGCATAGTTCAGCGCGGTGTTTGCTTTTGCAAATCCTCAAAAACCAGGACCGGAACCGGGTCGTTCGGATCCAGGATCCATCCTCGGCGACCCTCAATCAACATCATGGAGTACGGCGCGCCTCGCTCAAGCGCCTTGTATAGTCTCCTATCTACTCAACTGGAATACAAACTCCGAGAACGCGCTCTGAACCCCCATCCTGATTGGTGGCCAGCTCCCGTGATCCCACGCAATTGGTCCGTGAATTTTTCTTGAAAGCCCGGAAATTCTTCCGAGGAATCCAGATTCTGTCCCATGATATTTTCCCCGGACTAGCTCGGTGAGACGATTCTCATCGATCCTTCTGAGCCAGATCAGGTCTATTCTTGATCCTGAACTGACCCCATTCCGTCAGCATCCTACAATTCGAACATTTCACAACAGCTATCGTTTCCAGATCAACTCACCACGGCAAGTCCTATCAAGTACATTTGTGCTCGATGATGATCTCTGCGGGAACTTCTTTGTGGGAGGCGACGACGGGTCCGATTTCGTCAGCGCAGGGAGAACAGAAACGGGTGACGGAATTTTCTCGGGTAAGACGACGAGAGCGAGCGCACAAACCACCAGAAGAGAGCAAGTTGATTTTCCGAAGAGTTCTTAATCCGAGTTCACCTCACAATGGGAGATCGATGAATGAAGTTGAAGAACCGAGGATGATAGCGATAGAGAGGGGAGGGCTATCGGGACGGATGATACAATAGAGATGGCAACAGTGGAGCGCGGCACCGAGGTCAGAGCAACAGTGAGCGAGCAAGCGAACGATAGCGCACAGAGCTCTCGAGCGACCACCGTTCGATCGACTAGAGGCCCAGACGGAATCCCTTCTCGACGTTCGAAGCTACCGTCGCGGGCTGACCGTTGACGTTCAGTTACGTTCAAGTCGGCAGCGAAGCAGACCCACCACCAGAGGGAGCAGCTGCCGTTGTAAGCAGCCATGTCAGTGGGTCATACTTCTATATAGGTTGGCGTCTCTGCTTCAGCCGGTAACGCGGGCTGGTCCCGTCATTCGCACAAAATCCGGACACCGTTGCCGGCCGCCGAAACGGAGCGGAGGTACAAAGGTCCGACCACGGAACGGCAGCCACCGCGGCAGCGGCCGGATAACCGCCACACGATTCCAAATGTCTTCATTACTAACTGCCCACTCAATCCTTACACGTAGCCGAACATACATAGACCGGCTGGCATAAGTCATCCACGGTCCGTTCCAGGCGCTTCAGGAAGCCTCGAGTTTTCTTCGTTTTAATTCCTGATTCGAGACGAGTCGTCCTTGACACCATATCTTTACAATCGATCTGTGAAGCAGGGCGTCCGATTCGATGAGTGCGTTGTCAAGCTTCCGGCCGGGGACCTTCCGTCGTTCTCGACGTTTCTTATTCTCGTAATCTATTCGTGCATAGGTCTGGTCAGCTGCAGGAATCGAGGCCTAAAGCCGTTCCATATGCCATATGCAACCGGTACAAGGCTTTCGGCTTCCGCCACGAGCCGTGACGCTCGACTGAACGTCTTTGACATAGATTCGGGCTCTCCATAATACCGGTCTGCTCGATGTCATAAACTCATAAGTGCCGGCGCGTTCGAAGACTGCTCCCCTCACCTTATCAAGGTTTAAATCTGGGACAGCGCGTACACAAAGCTCTCCGCAGAAGTCCAACCTCGCCACAGTGACCGCTCGATGCTCGATCGGCTTGTATGCAATTCGTAACCTCGGCCATTCGCGCTCAATAGAAAATGTCGAAAGGGACCGCTGGTTAACAAAAGCTCTTCAACAAAACAATTTTTATCGCGATATCCGCAATCGGGAGCTGTGTTGAACGGAACCCAGTGAGTGACCGAGGCGCTCACTCAGTGGATGATTTATCGAGGGAGTCTGGTCGCTTCGCTGACCAGGGGTTGACAGACGATTTTTCTGGACTTTCGAACCTCTCTTTTCTCCTCCGTCCCGACAATTCGAGTGCATCGTTCCGGCATCGAACTGGCTCAGATCATGTATGTATGTGTATGTGGATATGCTTCCTCAAGGATCATGCTAAACTCGCTTTTGCCGTCCGCATAGAGACCGTTCCATTGGATGCTGATCGATTGAGGAGTCCAGGACGTCGCTAAATTCTCATGAGAATCGTCCCCGGATAATTAGGATAATAAGAACTCAAGAAAATGAATGAACCTAGGAGAATGAATGAGCAATAATTATAGCCATCATGTCCACTTCCTTCGAGGCTCGCTTCGCAGCTTCTGCATGATCCGATGTATCGGGAAGTCCGCTCACAATGAGGACAAGGATGAAAAAATGTTCTCAGCTCACGAGGGTCGGGTCCGTCCGCGGACACGGTGAAACGTAGAGCTGGTCGTTGTTCTTTGATTGTGTCAGCTTCAAGCTTATGACTCGGCGGTCGTCTATCGTATAGCTGCGCTGCTCCATCCAAGGGAATCCCGTCCCGTTTGCACTTATATAGCATCGGCGCAGAAAGCGTCGTCGTCGTCGCATGGGTTTCTGTATGTTCAAATTGGGTTTTGTGGACCAGAGTATCCGATCGGGATCAAGCCGCCCGTATGATTCGGATTTTTTAGTGAATCAACACCTGGTGGAAGATCTCTCGGAAAGGACGCCCAATCGCTATATCATTCCCGAGCGAAGACGACCCCAACAATGTACGATCAACGAGCGTCGTGCTCATGAACATCGATTTCGCGCTCCCGAAGTCGACGCTCGGTTGACGACAGAGGGCGCGCGGGAGCCATGTTTGCTTCGAGAAACTTTCGAAGCTCTCCGTAGCCCTCTTCGAAATCTTCTGCTGAAGAACCATCTCTCGAGACGCTCTCGGAGGCGAGCGCTGTAGAGAAGGGATGTTTTGAAGAGCTAATGACGAGACACGAGCCACTGCCAAACAAACGAGCGAGGATCCGCTAGCAGGCTAGGATATTTTGGAATTCTCAATAATTACTATCATCCTTGTGTCGTCGTCGTTGCGAACGTGCGCGTGAAGTTGCGTGTTCCTAGCTACGTCTGTTCGACGCCGATACCGAAGGAGGAAGACATTTCGACGTCGTTGCTCGCAGTAGTTGTTGCCGACGTAGGAGAGAATTTTTGGTGAGAGGAGCGCTTCTGGGCCACGCTAGACACCAGACGCTGGAAACGTTGTCCGGTGTCTCCGTACGACAGGTAAGGCTTTCATTGTGAATTACGGCTAACATTAGTCAAGACATACGTAGAATACAATCTCCTAGTCCTGTCGCTCCGACAGCTTGAGTGCATCGTTCCTCGCGTTGCGGCGGTGTCGTGGAGCGGTTTTCTATCCGTTCATAAATTGAGGCTACTGGCATCTGTTTTGATTCGCTCGCTAGGCAGCGGCCATGGCTCCGCTTTATGAGGAAAAATTCTCGTCTCGACAGGCTGCTCCTAGACGAGGCGAATGTCCAGATCCGCCGCTAGAAGGATCCTCATTAGGATTGCTACCTGCGGCAAAGACCTGCTCTCGTTGCCTACGTTCGAACAGATGTTGTGGAACAGATCGGTGAAATTATCGGTGATGGGCACTGAATTCTAGGACGAAGCTCCGCCGAAGAGATTTTGGAATCCAAGAAACTGCCGAAAACTCTATAGGTAATTTTGATCAGAAGATCGTGAGCCTGACCCGTTCGAGAGAGCAGGCGAAACGCATTCGTCGTGTCTCGATGAAATTCCAGTCTAGGCATCGCCTCATGTGAAAGAGAGGAAGTTCCGGTTGTGGCTGAAGTAGTCGAAGCGCTATAGTTTCGTGACGCGAGAACGATATCAGTCGGACCCGGATCGATCCGCCGACTATGATCAGAGAACGCCCCTCGACAGCCTCGATCAGAGAGATCGAGCGGAGATACACTCACCATACTCATTGTAGTTTGGATTCGATTTCAGTATGAGCGCTCAACTCGATGCCCGGAACGTCTGGCGTTACATCGGAGTCGCGTCCACGGCTCTGTGTGCGATCTCCGTGTCTGTATGTCTATACAGGATAGCTAGCATCGATTCGGTTCTGCTGCGAGTTCAGAAATCGGTTCGAGAACTGCAAGGCGACCTAAGTGACACCAGAGAACGGCTCTCTCAATTGGAGTCCGAGGTATGTACCTATTTTTTCCTACCACTCTCCGATCTCGTCCTCCAACTGGGCTTCGCAACCGCGATTATTGACCGCGATGGCGGTTTTCCCGCAATATCATGAGATTTGCGTTTTTTTGCAAAGCCTACCTCCAAAGCATTGCCCGTGACGTCCTGCAATGCCTCGCGGGCTGACATTCGATCGATGGAAGACTCCTCGGAGAAACTCGAGCTCATAGAGCGCTTCAGCTCACAAGTTCTATCGTTCCAGGGATCCAATGGGAAACGTCGAGGGAACGTCACAAGGAGCCTTCCAGCGGACGGTGGCATACGCAGTGATGACGAGGAGTTTTATGACTTCTCCGAGGTGTAATTCACGCCGTCTTCGACGTGCCGCATTTCAACGAAAGTGTAGGCTCTCCCTCATAAACGTACGAACCGTGATGAGATCCCTTCGTCTGACGTCCGGAGCAGCATAAAAAAAGTCCATCGAGACCGCTCCTATTCTACCGTTATTTTGTACGATACATGGATATGATGCAATTTATGAGGGCGGAATCGCTCGACGCAGCCTGGACACGTGAGCAAGTCTGTAAATAAAAGATAACTTTCTCGACATCGGACTCGAAAATGTTCAAATAATGATCGCTAACTCCGGTATTCGAAACGTATACAGTTGCGGCATCCTCTCCGATGATCGCCTGAGAGTCGATTCATCGACACGACCCCGTGTCATCCCAAAAGCATGAGTCGTCGTTTTGGTGTTCTGTCTCATTTCTCCGTATGAGAAAGAATTTTTATTGACGGTTCCTCTGTTCAGATATCTTCATTCTCAATGATTTTACATTCGGCGCTCAGCACCACAATGGCGTCAATTAAGACTATGTCGATTCATTTATGTTACATGCCTGCTTTGATAAGATCATCTCTCTCGCGTCCATGCGTTCAAATATCCTCTGCCCTCGATATACTCAGCTACTTAAGTTGCAACTTTTTCCTTTCACCTTACATGATCTGCTCATCCGCAATCGCTCGCTAGGGTTCTCTTAGTTTGTTGATCATTTGAGATTTCTGTTTGCTTTTTTCATAGGTTTAGCGTATATATTATTACACCGGTGGCCTCCATCGTTTCTTGAATATTAGGTCGCATGCAAGTCGAATGAGTTGCTCGATACACGACATTCAAAGGAATCACATACTTAATGTTCGGGGGTAAAATTTGTTGTACTACAGGATGAGAACAAGTTCTCCCGAATGCCTCCTCGCACCGGCTACAGCATCGGGACAACGCGTCTATTTCCCATGGAGGAGCCTTCGAAAATAATTTCTCGGAATCGCGGAGTACGGAGCTCCGAAGAGTCGAGGTGGGAACCGTGACCGGTTAGGTGCGGTGTGCGTCTCGAGGTTTTCACACCCTTAGTCAGTCATACTACTCGGCGCTTGACACCGACTCGCCATCCGTTTCTACAATTTTCTCTGGGGCGCAGATAAAACGCCGTGCCTAGCCGGTTGATCCACCACAGGTTGATACCACAACAACCCACAACTCGCGCAGTGATTGCATACTCCCGCTTTTGTTTGCAAGGGGTTCAAGGATTCGAGGACCGTGATGAAGACTTGCTAAGAGAGTTGTTTAGAGTTAGTTGCTCGGTCGTCGGCTTGCAGTTGTTGTTGGAGAGATTTGTTTGTCCATCGTTTGATAATACCTTGGAAATCTAGGCTCTATGGATAGCATTGCTTTCTTCGTCGTTACAATCGGTTTTTCAGTAAATGGATTGGCCACTTTGCGCTGTGTGCTCTCGGTCGGAGAAAGTCCGAGTGAACACCGACTCGGACTTGCGAGTCCCTAATTGGACGATACAGTATTTTGCACCCACCATGAAACAGTTGTCGAAACCCGAATCGTGAGCATCGGTACCGTATTCAGTAAGAATAATCATAATCAGTTCCCTCGAGCCGTTCGTTTTCACTTTCGTCGGATTACGCGATCTATGTACGATATATATTACAAAATCGTCGAGGTTCTGCTCACCAGCCCGAACTGATGCATGGAGACGGTCTCGCGTTTTCTGCGGAATTACCGACACGAGCGTCCAAGGCGAGTCCCGAGGGTAATACTCCCCATTCGCTGGACACTGCTGAATGAGCTTGGGGAGAAATAACCGCGGCGACGAGTGCCTGGGCGGTCACTGTCGAATTCTCCCAACCTCGGAGAGCTTGCGTGTCTTGCTAAATCCGCAAACCTTGACTCCCCTTGGACCGAGTCCCATCCGATATCGTCGGTCTGTCGATCGACGGCTTCGACTCATGGTCCTGACGTCGATGATGATATAGGATCGCGCACATCACTTCCGAACACGCAAGTTCTACCACTGGGGGAGAGAGGGGGGGGGGACCGGTCCATGACCACTACCGGGTCGGGTGCCTTGGCGCTTACCGTAAAAACAGCCCCAGTCCGTCAAGTCGACGCATGGCTTGCTTCAATCAATACACACACAGATAATGATTGCTGTATATGAGTTGGTGGGAATCACTGACTGGAATGCTGTTGGCAACGGAAACGGATGAAAAAACTCGAGACGAATTGTTTGCAGCCCAAGCAATCCACTGTCTGCATGATAAGCCTGGATTGAACCAGGAAATGTTGCCAATGGGATCAAGAGCTCCCCTCGAGTCTTGAGATGATCGGCGGACACGCGGCGGAGAATATAAAATAAGAGCGCAAACCACCCGTCTCGACTCCACGTGAAGCAGAGTGGACGTTGGCTCGGATTCATGGAGCAATTGTGCACGGGGAATTAATATCGATAAGACTCCTCTGTCGACTTCCGTGGGAATAACCGGCTTTCTTTTCAAGTTAAATGAATGTAATTGGGGGTGTATTCAAATTCGGGAATCATGAGAAGAATCATCTCGCAGAGCTCAGGTTCGCACGATTCACAACCACAAGAACTACCAGCGAGAAATGGCGCGGGGAAGATGGGGGAATAACTGAGATTTTTTGAGATCACTCTTAAGACATCAGAGTCCGGACGTTACTTATTCTTCAACGCCTTCGCACTGGCTCGCCTCTGGCGCGATTAATTATTAATTCAGTCAGTCGAAAAATAAAACATTAAGGAATTGCCACGTCGCGATCCTCTACCAGGCGTCCTCTCGCTGATCGTAGACGACCACGCTTGCGTCCTCTTCCAGCAAGTTTTCGTTAAAGTACACGACTTGGTTTTGCCGGTGTAATGCTGTTGAGTGCCCCGCTTCGGGTCCGGAATGATGAATGGAACGCTACCAATCACGAAATTGGGAAGGGCAGATGTTCGGATCCTCAGCGACGTGTCCCAATGAGCACTCAGTGTCCTCGTCTGAGTGACGTTTCCGAGCCGACTGCGGATCCAGCTTAGCGTTATGTAGATTGACACAACATCCAAGGAAAATGGAACGAATCGACGATACCGGTGGTTTCCGAGTTTTGTCTCGTTGAGCCGGGCGGGATTGGGCACTGCTATTTGAGCTCGTTGAGTAAGTTTTTCTTGTCCTGTTACGTAGCTACCTGAGACCTTTGTTTAAGTTTGCCATAGTTTCCGGGAGGGTTCGCCCGCTCGATTGCTTGCTCGCTTGCTGTCCTGTCGGAGCGCTGACACCGAGCTGGTTTGGGAATCCAGAGGGGGGGGGGGGATATACATTCGATCGAACGCGAGCGCAGCCAGTCGCGTCGAGTTTTGTATGTACAGAGAAGTTGTTAGCGATTCCGTCTCGGCCGGCGGAGGCCTCGAGGTTGAGCTTTAGACCCTGTTAAGTAGCTGCTGCATTTCGCTGAGCGGTTGATGAATCGCATTCTTCATTTTTTAGATTGCTGGAATAGATCAGAGGATAGTTAGACGAGGAAGGGAGCTCCAGCGGTGAAGATCGCCAATGGCGAGGCCTCGGACTCAGCGATTGCTTTTTCTTCCGCGAACTCGGATCGCGTTCGCTCCGGTAATGAGCTCACCTGTTTACTCGGTGTTTTGTGACGACCGCAAAACAAACTGAAGTTCGACTCATCGATGGTAGCCTTGCTCTTGTGAGCACAGTGCATGTGCAGCACGGTCGTACAGTGGCGCGCCACGCAAGGTATGGTAGCACCCGCAAGGTTGCAGACCGTACAAGTGTGTTTTGCAGCTTCTCTGATCGCGTCTTCGAGACCACGGAGGTTCCCCCGAGAGTCGAGGTACACGCCGGGACTGTAACAAGCGCAGTCCTCGTGGATCCAATACTCGGCTTTCAGGCTTTCGAGCAGTTTCTCCTCTTGGTCTTTCGTGAGATTCGGCTCGGACTGTGAGACACTGGGTTTCTTCCGTTTGGCTCCACCCTTCTTCCTCTTGGCTGTTGTAGGCTCATCTTCGTCGCTGGCATCTACCAGCACCGGCTTTTGTGCGTTGACCTGCAAGAGGCATCCAATCAGCACCGACTCGGATTTTCTCGGATTTTTTCTCGGATTTTTTTTTCGGGGGAAAAATTAAAGCGACTCGAAAAACCGTCGCGGGCGCCTTACTTGGACAGCGAGTTTTCGCATTGCCTCCAGAATATAGAGAGGTGGGGTACCCGGACGTTCCCAGTAGTATGGTCCGAACAGATCTCCGAGACCGTGTTCGTGAGAAGCGCTAAGACACAGCGCACATAACCAAGATGGGTCTCTAGTCATGATGTCGTAGCCGGGGCTCAGAGTTGACAGATGAATCGCCGTGCCGGCTTTCTTATTAACGTCGGCACCGGCTCCACTCGCCACCTGCGAATTGAATGGGCATAAGATTATTAAAAAAAAGGTTAAAAAAGGCGACTGAGGACATCGCGGATTAATTAGATCATCGACGAATCTGATCGAAACTATGCATTGGCTCACTTGTTTGAGTTTACTGGCTCCGTTCTCTTCAGTCCTTTCCTGTGCGTTTTTCCCGTTAACAATCCGAACGTCACTGGGTCGACGGTCTCTTTGTCTGACACGTAAAAACGGTCCTGAGAATGGCCCTGAAGGTGCGGATCCTTTCTTCTGCAACACGCTTGGCAAGTGGTTGTTGAGAACCTTGGTGATTTTCACTCCCTCCGGCGGCGGAGGAGCGTGGCTTATCGCCGGAACGGGACATGTTTCCAAAGGAGGCGTCGGCTTCATGTCCCTAAGCCCGCCATTCGAGTTCGGACCACACTGAGCTGGCATTGGATGTCCAGCGATTCCTGTAATCCCGATCACAGAGATCAATTAGAGAGAGGTGCAACCCTGTTGGCGAGCGCCTCGCGACAGCCCAGCACAGATTGCTCCGTGGAAGTTGGAAAGACTTATGTCGAGTCCGCCGAGCGGGACGTAATGGCGGCGAGTGGAATTCGATAGCACTTTTAGAGGGTGAGCGCGATGTATTTGAAAGCGGTGACTTCCTCCGTGCCGTTCAGAAAGATCTCAAGGGAACTGTCATCCGAGTCTGTCCTACGCAAGACAGTGCAGGGAAGCCGTTGAGCTGCCCCTCCGCCAACGGAAGTACCTCAGGCCGATTTCGTTGTTTTTAATTTCCGCGTGCCGTATCGCATGGTGCCCCAACCGACGGACAGCAATCGTGAGTAGGTACCTCACCGGCTTTTTACTCAAATCTGTACGGCGTTTTCAATGATCGGATCGGGGTACTCAAATAATCCAGAGCAGGAACCTTCCGAACGGTGGACTGCGGACAGTTTACTGAAGTCGATCCTTCAACTGGCGTACGTGGCTAATGGCTATGTCGACGCGCGGAGAAACGCAAACCCCACTCAAATCACAGCCTGCTTCATGGATGCGTCGGAGAGCTGCCCCCCTCCCCCACCCTCTCCCAGATTTCGCCTCATGCTCAAACGGCTCGGACTGGGTCCGGAATCCGGAAGCTATCTACCTATGTCAGAGTCAGTGCAAGCAAATCCACGTATCGACACTGGAATCTATACTGACCGTGATGCTGACCGAGTTTGGCGTGTTGTGGGTCCATAGATTGCGGGTGACCCGGTCGCATTGGAGGCATACCGCCCGGATGCGTGAAAGGCGGGTGATAGCCCGGTTGTCCTGGGGGTCCTTTGACCGGAGGTGGTGGATACATGGACGCGTTCATCGGTCCCATACCGGGCCCGTGTCGCTGTCCGCTCATTGGAGGACCGTTGTTACCGGGAGGCATCGGTCCCTGAGGTCTCATTGCCATTCCCGGATGGGGCGGCATGCCCATCGCCGGATGGGGCATGTGACCGTGGGATGCCATGTGACCGGCCTGGTTCATTGGACCCCCGGCTCCGTACGCCCCAGGCATGCCTCCCATCGGAGGCATGGGGCCCGGTTGAGGGTATTGACCGTAAGGCATGGGGGGCATGGGTCCCGCCGGGTACTGGGGTCCACCCCGAACGGGCGACGGTTGCGGGCCCATTTGAGGATGCGGCACTTGCTGCTGTTGCATATGCTGTGACATCTGTTGCTGCATCTGCAGTTGCTGTTGCATGGCGCGCTTCCCCCTCCCGCCGCTTCCCGAAGGTGTCGTCGGGTTCGCGGCTTTCTCGGCTGATCCACCGGGCGTTCGAGGTTTTTTGTTCTTCGACCCGTACGGTCTTCCCCGTTTTTTCTGCTGCGGGAATTCAGGACTCATGGTCGGCGAGCCAGATGCGGGACTAGCGGCCGGCGCAGGGGCACCCGTCGCCGTCGGTGGGGGGTACGGGTGTTGTGGGGATGGCGGGGGCAAATGAGGACCCTGGGGACCGTGCGGATGGGTGAAGTGGCCCGGATGCATTTGATGCGGTGGCATTCCTGCAGCGTTTTGAGGGGGCATCGCAGGATGAGCCCCGGGGTGGGCTCCGGGTACTCCCGGAGAAGGACAAACCGCTTTGGCTTGCTCAATCGACGGACCCGGACTTGCTGATAACGATGAAACATCCGATTGTGGGGGTCCTATGCTCCCGGCGGTAGACGGTGGCCGCGAGCCCCCCTGACCCCCGCTGCTCTGACTCCCCGGGTTGAAACTCTCGGCGGGCACGATATCGGGCAGTTTCGATTGACTTTTCGATGAAGAATCGGTGCTCGAGCCTCCATTACCGCTGACGGTACTTGCGCCGCCACCGCTGGCGTTGGTACCGCTGGTAGCGGTGGTGGTAGTGGTCGTCGTAGTCGTGGTGGTCGCCGTCGTTGTGGAGCCCGTGGACGAGGTCGGAGTGGAGGTCTGGAGACTCTGCGCGGACTGAGAAGTTTGCGTGTTCAGGGTCGGGGCCGCCGCCGCGCCGTGAAGAGGACCGGGTGTCGCGCTGCCTGTGCTGTAGTAGCTGCCTGTCTCGCTATCCACTGATCCCCTCCTTTGGTCTACGGCGTTCGACGGAATCGACCCGTTCGTTGCACTCGCGCGCTGATCCGGAATCGAGCCCGGAGCCATGTGAGAACTCGGTCCCTGCTGCGTACTGCTACACGATGACGCAGGACTGGCCGGTAGAGGTGGCAGCGAACTCGGAGTTACACTCCGTGCGTACGATCCGTTCTGACCGCCGCTACTGCCCCCGGCGAGCGATGGACTCGCCGGTGGTTGGTTCGCTTGACTGCCGCCCTGGCTCGGATAAGCTTGGGCCATCGGCTGCAGGGGTTGTTGTTGTTGCTGTGCTTGTTGCTGCGGTTGTTGCTGTTGGGGCTGTTGCTGGGGATGATGCTGAACGAGATTCTGACCGGGACCTGCTTGTTGCTGGTTCTGGTAAGTCTCGAATTGCGCCGGCCCAGCATAGTAGGAACCACGCTGCGGATAGGCCTGGTATCCTCCTGGAAGAGAAGATTCCACTCGTTTTCACATCTTGTAGAAAAAATCGGAGAGATCTCCATGTCGCTGTCCTCGGCGGGGAAAACAAGAGGAGAATACAAGGCAGCCGATATCGAACAGAGTAATCGATACTACACGAATGAAATGATGGCGAGCAAGGCCCGTGGAACGGCCAAGGCGAATCGACTCCCTAGTAAGTAAGCGGATGGTGGAGGGAAAAATCGATAGGACTCCCTAGAACCCAACATGTGACGTGCGACTCGTCCGCGAGGAATATCTAGGGTGCTTCTTGTCTCATGCGGGTGAGAGATGGTGAGGACAATGGTCGAATGACGCGGAGGAGCGTCGTTCACGCCGGCTTCTGCGGATGCAAATAACAAGCCCCGTACCGTGCGCTGGGAACTGTCCCGTGCCCGACGTTTGATTCGGAGGCCACGGGGCCGGGGGCGGCCCTGGAGTCGAGGCCGAGGGAAGCATCTTTTGCAGCGATTGCAGTGGGGTTTTGTTCTGGGACGGTCCAGGCGAGGTCGCCCCGGCACCCTGTGGTGGCGGTGGATATCCCGATCCTGGAGGGGGCTGTCCCGGATAACCTACTGCCCCTGTGGAACCTGAAGCGGAAGGGGAATGTGCAAGCGTGTGTAAGGACAATGCGAGAAACCGATCGAGTGTTGCTCGAACATTCAAATGGTGGTGCTGCTGTTGCTCGACGGCTCAGCCGGGGCTCAGAGTGATTCCGCTTGCCGTGGTCGTGCGTGAAGTGCTATCAGCCGACTCCGGAGAACTACCGATTCCCTACTCACCCTGATAACCCGGAGGTCCTTGGTAGTGTCCTTGCGGCGGAGCCTGTGGATATCCCTGCTGATAGAAGCCAGGATAGCCTTGTCCTTGGGTCGGCCCATAACCCTGCTGATGCCCTGTCGGTCCATAAGCTCCGTTCTGCGGCACGCCGCCACCTGGAGGGTACTGAGGGGTTCCACCCGGGGGCCACTGACCCTGCATCCTCGGATATTGGCCAGGAGGACCAGCAGGTCCCTGCTGATACTGAGTCTGGCCCCGATACATATCGTAGCTCTGTTGGGGCGGCTGTTGATAACCACCCTGGTAGAAATAGCCGGATTGGGGCGGCCCGCCAGATGCCATCTGTCCCGCCGGAGGGGGCTGCGAACGAAGAGGAGAAAATTTAGCGACGCGAACTAGTCAGAAATATGTCGAGGATTATCTCGGTCTATTTCGGAGCTCTCGAAACCGTCGGAGTCTTCGCTCACCATCGCCGAGGCCACTTGCTGCTCCGAGCCGTAGTACTGCTGGCCCTGCCCAGTATGCGGTGGGTACTGCTGAGGTGGAGGAGGCGCAGTCATCGTTCGATCCGGATGCGGAAACGATACAACCTATCGCCTCGCTCGATAACCACACTGGAAAATTTCACTCAACGTTAGTCCCGGGACCCTACCGGATTCCGACTCTACATCGGAAGTGATTGCGAAAGCTCGCGAAACTCCCCCGGACGGATTACGCCACCTTCACGGAGAAAGCGCACGAGGATCGCGCGGTGTTTACCCCGATCGCAAGCATCGCGAGTCCAGCTGCGCGCTTAACGCGGAAACGTAATCGAATAGCCCGCGTCCTGGAGCGGCTATACGAACGCTGGAGAATCCTAGCCTACGGTTCCGTGAGCTATCCGATCCGGAATACTCGACGGTCCAGGAGTCGGACCCGACCCTGGTCGATTTACCTACTCCGGAGAAACGAGTCCTACACACCGAATCCAGGGTATCCAAAGAAACGCGGGTGGACATCGAGAAAAGCCGCGAATTCCCCGTTCGAAAGGAGCACCGAGCCAACAACGAGACGAGGACTAGACGCTCGAACAAGATCCGGAGGCTCGGAAACCAACCGGTTGTCCGAGCAGTCGTCCTATCGGAAACCAGGCAGCGGATCAGATCACCGACCGAGTTCACGTACCTTTCGATTTCGGAGGCGGCCTAGCGACTGGACGCCATGCTCAGTGGGTTCAGAACTCCGCTTCGAGAGCTGAACACAAAACAAGGAATGGGTCGTCCATCTACTTGTCAGCAGGTTACTCAACGTCGCCGTCGTCTCCGCTGCTGCCGCGTGAGAATTTCGCGGGAACGACGTCGAGATGGAGCGCACGGCGTTGAATGGATATTTCGCTCCGTTTGGCCAGAACCGGAGGAGTATCAATATTTTCGGTGTGTTGTAGTGAACGAGCGAGCGACCGACCACCCGACCGACCCACCGAACGAACGTGTGTGTGTATGTACGTAAATGTTTGTTCCGTATGCAGGAAGCCGACGCTGTTCGGCTCGTTGCGGAGACGGGTCGAGGGAGTTGTTCCTCCCGCAGGTTTCCCCCACGAGCGGAGAATTCGTCGGTGGTAGTCACCAGTAGACGTAGAAGTCGTCGGCGCTGTTCCCAACGACGATGCGATATGCTGGACGTTCCGAGCGGTGTTGTCCGGCTCACGTCACGCTCACATTGAGCCCGTGGTTGCGAGATACGCGCACACAACTAGCCGAGCGAACGTAATACACTTGCACACGACAAAAGCTGCACACAACTCAATCTGCTCAATCACGACTCGAGCTCGCTCGCTCGTTCGCTCGCTCTCTTTTCCTCCGCTTGCTGCTACAGTGGCCGCTGTTCAATCCAAGATGGCGCGGGGCTTCCCTCGCCGTCCCGCGCCCGCCGCCGCTGCCGCCACAAGAACCGCCAGCCACCCAAGCAAGCAACCAACCAGTCGCCCGTCGTCAGTCAGAGAGCGAAGGAGCTCAGGCTGGCGGATACCACGCTGCCATGGCAGCAGCATCCAAGCATCGGCGGCGGCGGCGGCGGCTTCAACCAACGGAGCAGGCGGTCGTCGCGGGCACCAGCGCCGCGCTCCCCCTGACCGTCTTCCCTGGTGGTTGGCACAGGCGGGCGGGCAGGCGGCGGCCTCCGTCGCCGGGTGGATCGCCTCCTTGAACGGCGACAAGTCCGCCAGAAGACGCCGCAGTAGTAGCCTGGGTGCTCGACCGTCGCTCGGCTCTCTGTCCGTATATCCAGTCGGCGGCGGCGGCTGCCTCCTTGTCGCCTGCTGGCTATGAAGCTCGCTTGTCTTGCCGGCAAGAGAGCGAAAGACAAACAGACGGACAGACGAAGCCACCACCGCCCTCGTTCTCCTCCTGTTGTCAGGAGGACCGGCGCGGAATGAACCGAGGAGTTTTCCTCCAAGTCACGCCTGCTGTCCGTTCCTTGTTGTAGAAATAATCGGTGGAAAGGGCCATCGATGTATGCGCGGCTCGGAACAACGCCAGGATGCCCGGTCTGATTCTGCGGGAAACTCCCCTCTCCGTAACGATGATCTCCCGTCCAGCTGCAGCCAGCTGTTCATTCGATTCCTCCCCTGCTCGATTGCTCTTCGTATCGACAGCCGTCCTTCATATCTTTAATGGTTACCATCGGCGTTCCCGACCGTCTGCTATCTGCGAGTGACGTTCATGTGATCCGGCGCTGCCGTGCGTCGTGAGGATTCGCGGTCGGATCAATGGTGGAGGGATTACGCAGTTGGGATTCGAGAGCTTCCGAGCCGAGACGGTCATCCCACCCTTTGGCCCTCTCCTCTGTGGCTCCAGGCGAACCCGTCGTTCGAATCCGCTCTTCATTTTGCTGCCACTGCGGCGGCGGCGGCGGCGGCGGAAGCATTGACAGCGCATGACAGCACTCAGGGAAGAAGCTCCGAGAGCGGGTTCGACGGCTCTTGCTGCATCATGGGAGACTTCACCAACTTTGAGATGCGACTCTCCTTAGCAACGCAAATATGGGGCCCTGGGGAGGATCGGGGAGTTGTCGGGGACAGACGAGAACGCTCCAAGTGGTTCAGAGCGAATTTGAAGTCATGAGGGGAAGAGCGACGACAGGCTCCCCATCGTGGTCTGCACTCGACGAAAACTCACATCCGGATGCAGCATAGCTCAGGATATGATTTTAGAGTGTCCTGGAGCGTCTGAGACAGATTCCCCTTGGTTTCGGGAAGGAGGGGGGGGGTCAACAATGAGAAACTTGGAGGAAAAAATTTTCCAGAAACGGGAAAGATTATTCCCGATTAGTCGAGAAAAGATAAATCATGGAATGGATCGGAAAAGACAAGTTTCCTGTTCCGGAGCTCCTTTACTTCGGGGGATAAGGCGGATTTCTTTCAGAGAAGTTCGTGCCTGAATTCATTACGACGGGAAGAGCCCTGTGCTGCGAGGAGGACTACGCGGTGCCTTGATCCGCGGTGATGGACGCTTAATTATTTAATGAAAGCAATGCTCTCGATGATCGAAGATTGGAGCAAGGAATGAGAACGAGGGATAGGGTTACAGCTCGAGTGCATCATCAAATCAGATAACGACCAATTCATGGAAACTCATGTGAAGGGTGCGATGCGACTACCTAAATAATTCTCTCTCTGTGTCAACGCCACGATCGGTGAAGTACAGCATCCCGGTCCAGCGTCTGCTCCCCATCTTAGAAGTCTTCTCACTCAGCGAAATCCCCCACTGACCACTCCTTCACTACCCGTGAGGCCTGAATGAATCCTCCCCACTCGGCTGAGCCCGGAACGAAGCGGACGAGGCACGAACAGAAATGTTTTCCGAAGGTGAAGAGCCAGAAATCTTCCTCGAGCTCGCCTCGACGATTCAAGACCAGGAATCCCTCATATCTGTCCCCCTCACTGACTTGATACCGTCGGTACAGCGCTCGCTCGCCCAGCGATCCGATGACATAACAATTACAGTGCATGTTGTTCACATTCTGTCTGAGGAGAAAATCCGATACCTCAGACAATGAGGCTTCTGGCTTCATCACGAAGTAATGAGTGTGTTGCGGGAGATTTGGCCAAATTCGCCGCATGGTGATGGATTCTGAGTTCTGAGGACCCTCTCTGGATACTGATTTCTCCCCACCGTGCTACGCTGCTTTCGTCGTTTCAAGCCAACTAATATCGCGGAAGTTTCAATCGACACAAATAATTCAATACCGGTGACCGAGGCAGAACTCGATAATGAGGTGGCTCGCCCTAGATGAAACGGTCTGATGAGCTCCTGATGCGGACCGCGCGAATCTCAGAGAGTGTCCATCAACGGTCAAGATCTCATGCTCCTCAGGAGAGGTGTATCGCGAGTGATCAGGCGAAGGACATGGGGACTATCCATCGGGCTGGCTCCGGACGCTTTCGAAAACATTCCCCTCAATTTCCCCCCAACCCCTCAAGCCCTCAAGTAGGAACGTAAGAAGTATTAGAACAGTCGGCGACAGGGGAGCGCGCCCCGCGGATATGCTGCCGGATAGATTGACGAAAATATGTGATCTCCTTCCCTCCAGAGTATCAGAGCTGGCTGATATGAATTTTTATTCCTTCTTCTGGATACCTTCCATCCCTGTTAACCACCTCATTTCATAATCTCGCGGCGGTATCTTGTCATGCTCGAAATGGTGAGAACTAGTCACGTAACGCAGGAAGAAGCTGCAGAAGAGATGGCTGAAAATAAAGAGCCATATGTGCCCTTCGGGTTTGGCGGGGCGATTCAGAGCCAGAAATCCTTCGTACGTGTCTTTGGCTCCTTTCGGATACAAATCATAAAGTGGCCTGTCTTTGATCTTTGCGACCACGAACCAATCACAGCGCAAACCATCCACGGCGTGCCTCTCGAGATAGACTGCGAGTATTTGAAGGTCCGCATCTGGTTTTACCACAAAATAATACATGGGTCGATCCGATGGAGGGGGTAATTGCGACATGGTCTCTGTATGACTTGATTTGAAGCTTGGTCTCCTGTGCTTTCGTCGTTTTCAATCTTCTGTTCGCTCGAATACTTATGTCTAGATCGAGCTCGGACTGTTCTGAAAAATGTGACACTCCACTGATATTTTGGATTTTGGAGGCTCTCAATTCCCGGATCGAATCAGTCCAAGTGGATCGGTGAGCCAGGGCGGGTTCTCGGTAGAACTAGCGGGAAACTACAAATATGGCACAGATTCAGCTCATCCAATCGTTGACTGACTTGAAAAAAAAAATCGCACCCCGTCACGAGCCACGATTTTTTCTCTTAAGTTCGGGAGCGAGATTGTTGCGTTCAAATATTTATTCCATTCCTCCCGAGAGTCTGAGATCGTGCGCCTGAGCTTCGAAAACTTCAGGGCTTTCAGTTTTGATTCGACAAACGAATATGTATTTACAAACACCTAGTAAAGTGATCATTGTCGCCCGCGTGGACATCAATGAGGAAACGTCGATGGAGATCCCTCCCTTACGCGAGCGTGACGTTCGACTCCCGAGGTGGGTGCTCGTAGACACCGTGTGCTGTAGGATCAGAAGATCCGATCTTCGATCCCGAGAGCGGAGCTGAGCTTCATTGGTAATCTGCGAGCTCCGGGTCAGACATTAGGGAGCCTTGTCCGCATTCTTCTTCTTCGCATGCCGAGTTGCTTTTTCTCGGCCGTCGCCCACGAGGTTGCCTGGATAGGTCTTCGCCGAGATGTTTGTGAGATAATAGAGCGCCAGGAGGGAGAAAGGAGCGCAAGTTGTTGCGCAGACCCCATGGACCTGTGGGGAGAAGAGAGAGGTTCAGTCGTAGCAGATGATGTCTGATGTCTCTGAGCACCATGCCATTTGCCTTCGGGCAGAAGACTTTCTAATACGGCCCCATCTGAGAAGTTTCCAGGATAGCGGCTCACGAGACAGCTCCGCTCGTCTGATTGGTCCGGAGTCCTCACCTGTGCGGCCAGCATCACCGCCACGATGAAGCAGAACGCGACTTCAGGGAATATCTTGCATTGAAAAGAACTTCCGAAGAGAGACATCTCCGCATTGGATACCGTCGTCAACAGCAGAACGAAGAGCCATGAACTCGCGAGTCCACCTGCAGTGAAGATTGTATCGAGCCATGGGACGTATGTATCACATAATATCTGACTTCATTCCGCATGAGTTCCCAATATTCTTACCCATGATCGTCATCGGCCGTGACTCGACTATCGACGACTTGAACATTTGGAGCGTTGCGAAGAGCAGCACGCTCAAAGAGGCGGCAAGGGCGGCAGAGGCGCCGTGTGAACTCATCAGAGGCATGATTGACTAGAGGACTCGTTCGCGCTTCTCTTCTCCCTGTTCTGGATCCTCTTCTGAAATAGAAAACATTCTGATTCTGATGATTGACGATACAGAGACTGCCAATCTGTTATTCCGGACCCGGATGAGACCTTCCTCGGATGAGACCTCCAATCCCTCGATCCTGAGATTCACATGAGAATTTATATTACCAGGCTGAGATGCGTAATTTCCACACTTATTTTGAAAACATATCCCGCAATTGTTCTCTGACAGCTGAAATTCTCCAGCTCAGTTGCCGGTGGTGAGAGAGTCCCCGTCGTCTTGATGTATGGGGACGCACCCTAATTTCGAAAAGCGTTCGGGCGGCATTCAGAGCTGTGGACGAGCTAGCACCCTGTTTAGGGACAATCTGGAACTGGGATGTGATAGTTCGGACCTCACGGCTGCTGACATGCTGATTGAGCCCAATGAGCCGTCCGTCCCATTCCGATTCAGAAAGAGGGCCAGCCTAGCAGGTTCGCGAAGTTCCCGCGTTAGACGCCAGGAGTGGAGTGGGTTGCCTGCCGCGCGGAGCTGTCGGATGCGTTTCATGATCTCTCAACTTGAAGTTCCGCTCCGGATTGGTATTCGCAGGTCGCAAATTAATTCTCGCGGTATGCGGCAAAATGCCACGACACATGACAAATGACGGCGTCGCAGTCTGAGTCTCTCCTGGTCACATGAGTATTCGAAATCTCCGACTACCAAATCGGCCATGAAGGATTCAGGTAATCGAATGCGAATTCAGGAACTGTGTTCGCAATTAAAGGCGGATCCAAGGGCTATCTATTGTGGAGGACCCTTCGACCTCGGCTAGACTTCACGCAGAATATGTGCGAGCCGATCGGGCAATGCTCCTCGTGCGTATTCCCTGTTGGACACGCGAGGAGAACTAATACGAGATATGATAGATTTTCCGGAATCGACTCCTCGTCGAGACGAAAGCACGTCTGCATCGTCAGCAACCGTGGGGCATAGCCCCCCTCGCGATAGTCGGAACAACCTACCTTATCTTGATCATGGTGAAAATTTTCTACCTGTCTCTCATGCCGAGGCGCTACATATATAGGTCAGCCTGGGATTCTGTGGCGAGGATGTCGACACCAGTAGTGGATCCAGGGAGTGAGAGGCGGGGCGCGCATCAGCGACATCTTCCGCCATTGAGTGTATCGCAGGCTGTCTCTAAGTTGTCTGGAGCCGGGAGCCGATCTCCCGGGGGTCTGGATGAGGAGCCGAATCCGTACCTTGGAAAACTCAGGAAAGTCACTAAGAGAGACCTCACTGTGGGAGTCCATCCCGTCCGAAGCATTGTACTAGCGCGTAGATCGATATTCTACCATCTCGAGAAAAACTCGATCTGACTGGGGGCTAGAAGCCACGTTTCGAGGGATTTGCATCTAAACGAAGCTGTTCTTTGAGTGGTCAATCGATTAATTTGGCAGATCAATCGTGTCGACGTGGAAACGTTTCTTGAAGTGAACATTCGCAATACGGGCCGTTCTTTGAGCGGGATCCACGGGCATGTAGACGGGGATTCGGCGGTTTGCTGCTACTTTTGCCATGTCTTCTATTCTCAAAATCCACTTGCTGGGAGTTGCTTTCGTCAGAGCAGGTACTCGTCACTATCGATGACAGAGACGCTAGCATCTCCTAATCTAGAGAAGGTACGTCGGACTCACTAAGCAAGGATCGGGGCTTCTGCATTTACAACTCTTCCTCTTTTGCCGCAGAGCGATTCCTCAATCGTGGAACCAGCTGTCTCAAAAATGAGTTCCGCTCCTACGATATCTGTCACGATTCGAATCGACGCCCGCATTACGTCAATGCATCAGCGTCGTTTATTTACTCCGACGCCGATGGCCTCCGATCCGACCGGGCTCGACGAGTACGCCCCAAAGATGAGCTGACTATCTACCTAGTCATACGGGCCGAATGCTAGCTTCACTCGTATTTTCCATGAGATTATAAGCTTCAGAGTCGTCTGAAGGCCGAGAAAAATGCGGGATTCAGGGCCTGATTTCGGATCGACAGTGATGACCGATCATATTCAGCTTCAGCTGTTTTCAGTTTTCCGCCATTCTCTCTTCGTATATCGGCCTCTCCGGCCTTCAGGCTACTTATTAAACGCGGCAGGATTTCTTCGGAAATCCGTCCACGGAATCATTGAAACTGTGGATCACTCTCTCTGAAACGAGCTCCTCTCTAATGAACCTCTGACAGCCGGATTGACAGGAGCATGTCCCTATCACCAACATCTCTTCTAAACAAGTCTCTTGGGGAGAAGATTGAAAAACATAGAAGTCGGCGCTTTGTTCGGAAAGATGACCGAGGGGAGTACTTTTGGATACGACTCATCAAGGCCTGACAAAATATTGGGAATGCATGATCACGACCTCTGTGAAAATAAAGATCGAACCCATAGATAATTTTCGGATCGATGATTGAGATCCCATTGTTCTCATCAGGTCCTTTTTGGAATTATCACCCTCTGGGCATTCAAGCCCCTTCCCTTCCTCCCATAGGCAGAGAAAATCGACGAGACTGAGTAAAGCTCTTACATAGCGTGATACATAACGTATATTCGATTCTTTTGTGTTGATGAATTGCCTGAGCTGAAGGGAAATCCAGTTGACTGACAGAGTTTAGCTTAATTTTTTCGATCATCGCATTCCAGCGGACGGAGGTAGGCGGGTATCGGAGATATTTCCGAACTACTGGGTCCTAATTATCTCGCGAGACAATGTACTTAATCCCTCCGTCATGAAAGCTGATCCCCCAGCCAGCGGCGGCGCTTATCGAGGCCGAATTACGATCTCTGGGAGCACCGATTTGAGTCGAGAAAATCGTCGAAACCTATGTCGCATCGAGTTGAGAATCCGAAGGAAATGTATTCTCTTAAGGAAGGGATCGAAAAACTCAGAGGAAACTCAAAGCGATGGACCTATTACCACGAATCTTGTGCCTAGAACGGACGCTCACGTTTTGCGAGATTGGAAGATCAAGGCTCACGCTCCCCCTGAGGAATAATACCAGTGAATCATTATCCGAGCTCTGTGATGCTTGATATCAGCATGAGACGATACACTTAGTCGAACATGGAGGCCGGATCTTCCCAGACCGATCGGCAGCATCCGATTGAGAATCCCTAGCCGATGATTCGCGTGCGGTCCATCGAACGTATCGTGTCGATGGGTGCCTGGATCACTTTCGCTTAGCGGTATGACAAATTTCGCTATAATCGGCGGCGAAATGGGAGAATATGCCTGTATGAATAGTTCTTTCTCCCCTCTTGACGCCTTTTAGTGTATGGTGCGCCCGATGGCATTGAGTTGCCCTGCTTTGCGGCTCATAATCCCGATAGTCACGGATGTTAATCCCTTCCCGCTATGTCACTTCTGGAAACTCGTCGCTCCGTTCGTACTAGCTCGAAATTCCAATGCGAGCGGGGGAACGACGGAAATCCTGAATCGTCCGTGATTATTAAATTCAACCAGCGCGCGGCTCCCGGACTCGGCTGGAGGAATCGCGTTGAAAAGTCAATCTCCTGCGGCGGAAATCGTCGGGGTCTCATGACGCGGGGAAAATAGCTCTCGGTAGGGAATCCGGGGAGCCCGGGTGAGTCAGGATGCCAGGGAACAAAAATTTGCATGTTATTTACATGATTCGAGCTGATGTGGAACCACTTCCGGACTATTCTCTGCGTGCACTAGGCCGACTGGCATTTGAAGCAATAGCGAATCGCTCTAGACCGTCCTCTCGCTTCGAGGTAGGTATGTAATCCGTGCATCAGTGGTTCCCGACCTTCTTTTCTCGTAGACCCTCCCCCAATCCTCATTTAACCCGTGTAACTCCTTGTGGAAACCCTATTGCCGTCCCGAGTTTCGAAGCTTCATAGAGACCGAATGAGTCTTCACAAGGGTAAAGAAGAACAGCAGCGAATTGAGATCGCTCCCTAGTTGTGAATCACGACATGCAAAGGGATCACGTCTCGACGGGGCTGCATCCAAAAGTCATACTATCGGACGCCCCGGATGCTCTCATTCGAATTCATACATCGATATAACGATTCGATATCCGACCGAGCGCATCGAAATCCATCCTGATACAGCTATCCGACTTTATATCTCCCATATATCTCACCAATCGCAATGTGAATCATCGATTGTCAAAACTCCGCCCTTAGCACTTGAGGTCACGATGCATTGGAAAACGGTATTGCTTCCTTGTCATTCCCGGCTCAGCTCCTGGAATGCAATTCGATGAATCCTGCCGATCCGAGGCGTACGAGCCACTATAACCGCATGCGCCCTATCCCGTCGGTGATCACTGCGAAACCGTTCAGGAGCCAGTGACGTTAAAAATTACTGTCCGGGAGCGTCGTTCAGCCTCCGCTTGGTGACAGCTCCTCTTGGATACTAAATTATGTAACCAGAATCCGAACACGTCTCCCGGAGGGGATTAATCTCGACTACACCACGATGCCAGTAGGTAATCATCCAGATTGAGAGTCGACGTGCGACGACGGCCGCGCAACGACTTATCGAGGCAAGTTTCTTATCATGAGTCGAGACTCGATACAAGACTCCGTCGAGTCCAAATTCGCGAGCCTATGGCCTTTCCTGCTGTGAATCGATCCAGTGAGTTTGAGCGCGTGTATGCGTAATTTTTCCGCGATTTTCAGAGATTTCTCGTTTGTGATTTCGGGCAAGGTCCTGGCTCGAATGATGCACCCCAATCTTTTCGGTCCCTCCGCGGGGATTCGGAATCTTGAAGGTTCTGCACCTCATCCTTTTGTACCTCCTCGGGGAGGCGCAAAAGCCGAAAGCAGGCCGTCGAGCGGAGTACGATGCTAGGTGCTCCGGAGCTCGCATTTCGACGCACCGCAGATTCAATAGTTTCGGCTCCTCACTCTTGAGGAGCGTCATTGAGGCCGGGAGGTCGTTGGAGACGATATTGAGTTGGTAAGACAAACAGGGGATAGCTCAATTACGTCTCCCATTGGCAGCGATAGATTCGGGGACTCCAGCGGTACGTTCCGATTCGTCTCCGACGCTCCAGTCAGTGTGACGGGAGCCGATGCCTCATTCGGGGGACAACGATCGATATCGAATGACTGGAGTTTCTTCGAACGCCCAAATTTTACGTGCTCGCATCTCATTTGCTGAACGGTCAAGAGTGACCGCTCCGTCGCTCTTTAAGGTCCTTCCTGCTCACGGAGTATTATGCAGCATGAACGCGAACCCATGGAACAAGTCTGAGCCGTTCAACTAGAATCGAGATGTCCGCTCAGATAGGAGCGCTACCAATCGTACAATCCCGACTGGGCAGGAGCCAGCCGGTAAAAAACTCTCGATAATTATCTCGATCACCTGCTCGTCCACATGTTCCAGGGCGCAGGTTCTCGACGAGCAAAGATTGCCCCCAAAAAACCCAATCGGATCGGGTTTCCATCGTCTATCAAGCCCTACCGTCCGCGACCTTAATTTTACGCCGCTACGACTGCGTTCATATCTGTGCGCCACGGATAGATACCGTCCGTCCTTCACAGTCACATCTGCAGAGCAGGTCCCATTAATTCTCGTCATAACTGACGAGATTCGTGATCGTTGGGTCCGATTCCTCGACAGGACCGAACTTGCGCGGACATCGTCCGCGATGTTTCCCGAGTCGTTGAGCTAATCGGTCACCAGGGACCCCCAACTTCTCTCGCTGCTCCTGAAGAGGGACTGAGAACAGTTAGAATTCTAATGCTTATCCCGCCCCCACTGAATCAGAGGAATCCGAAATCGCGGCGCTGAGTCATGACACAAACTCTCCGAGCTCAGACAGACGAAGATTCTTCTCTCCGGCCATGGACCACGAGAAATTGAAGTATCGATTAAATATTCCTCGCTCATGAAATGATTGGCGAGCTCTCCCGCGCGCACAAGGGCGTGCGATCAGCGTCGCCGTCCCTGGTGCAGACGAGTATTTTCCGCGACTCTCATGCGTTTGATAGCAATTGAGTACCGTCCCGTGATGCGTTTCTCGAATTTCCTGGAATCCGTCAGAAACGAATGGGTTCCGATCGCAGGCGAGAGATAACGAATCCGCTCAAAGTTTTTATCGACGTCTTTTCATTGACCGGGACCACGCAGCGCGGCGTAGGCAACTCCGATGGGGAACAAGCGTTGTAAAGATGCCCTCGCTCTCGATGTCCAGAGCCGGGGATACTCTCCCCCTCCACGCAAGCAGCGACGGCTTCATGTACTCACATCTATTGCTTTCCGATAAGAATCTTCCAGATGAGTCGGCTCTAGTACAGCACGGACTCTTTCCGGCGCTTAAAGCATCATGGCGGGTTTTGCTCCGGAACCCAGGGCCTCTTCAAGATCTCGGTTTCCTAGAGCGGCATTTATAGTGGTAGAGCTTCGGATGCCCCTGGAGTTTCTCGGGATCGCGGGTCTCAACAGGTAGGACGAGCCCACAGGTATAGCTTATCCCCGAGGGCCGGGCAATTCCTGGGAATTCCCTCAGAGCCGCCGATGATTTCGACTTCGTCGCGCTTGCTTCGGCTCGTGATTCCTCGCGAGCTGCTTGAGCCTACCTCCACCGGAGCCGGTGGATGCTGTGCTTCCTTTGGGGCCGCAGGGAACGGCGATTCCAGTGGAGCTGGCTTGTAATTCGATTGCAGTGAAGCTGGTGGGTATTCTGGTTATAGCCAAGCTAGGTATCGAGGATGCAGCAGGACAACGTCCTGCCTCGTTCCGTTGTACAACGGCGCACCATCGTTTCCTCAGATTTCATCCCACGTGGCTACGATCTCCGGCACCTTGGCGGATGACCTCACTTCTATCTTTGCGGAAATGCTCGCACGTGTCGGAAACAATAGTGTCGCACGCGGCTTAGGTATCAAATTAAAGGGAATGCCACGGACGAAGAGCCATTCTTCCGACGAATATATTTCCGGCGCGACGCATCCCTTATTCCCCTTGAGCCGGTTAGTCTTTGTCCGTTGCGAAAATCTCGATTCGGGCTCAAAGCTTCGAACCCGTCCATACGAAGCAGGCAGGGTCGGAGAGAAAATTCGCTCGTGTCGTTGTCATGGATGTTGCCTCTCCGTGAGCCCTGTTTGACGAAAATAAATTGGAGCCGATCCTAAGTCATACCAGGGCGTGTCGAGTTTCCTACGATGTCTTCAATGTATGCCCCTTCGTTGCCCTCGCAAGTTGTCAGGAGGTGTGTTTACAGTTTCGTGATGAAGCGCATGCTTCGATCCCAAAGTTGCGGCGAGCGAAGGAGGGAAAAATAACTCCTCATGCCTCAAGGGGCCGGGAACATGCAGCCTGAGCGAAGGATGTATGTACATATGTACACCACGGATGAAAGAAAGTCCTCTCATGACTCCCGTCAAATCACAACGAATTTTCGTCTCGAACCCCGTCGATTGTTCATCTCACTCAGAACACAACTTCAATGAGTGGCCCGCGGCGACTTACAGCCGCGAGACGTCGCGTTGTCCTCACCTCGTCCGGAGATCGCTTGGACTATATCCTAGCAAATGCTGACAGACTCGAATGGTAGATCTGATGCGTGCGCTGATAATGGTGCAGCGACCTCTGTGCCAGCGCCGTCGCGTTGCCAAGTTTGGGAACATTTGTCATCGGTCCTGGAACTGTCACTCGCATGCAGGGTTAGGAATCGAGAGTTGTCTACGCCGCCGTAGGATCTATCTCGTACACCTGTCGCCCAGAGTCGACTTAGAGCCGAACTTGAGGGATTTCTCTCAAGCCTGCGACCAGATTGAGTAATCGATTGAACGGAGAGCTGACCTCACGACCTTCGGAGGTTCCTTTCCATGGATCGAGTGAGCGGTATAATATTGACCATGGTTCGATTCGGGAACCTATGAACAATATTTCATTATATTGATCCCCCGAGAGGAGGAGTCGAGTGCCGGAGTTCCGGGCTTGGTCTCGAGTGTTTGTGGAGAAGGTGGAAGGACGGAGGACACTTCAATTTTGAAGTCAAAGCACTCGAGATTCCGAGTTTCGATCAGAGTTCAAAGACCGAACATCAATCGGACTCTGTGTCGCGCGAGACGACCTCTGGAATGAGCGGAGAAACGGAATCGAGCTCGATACCAACAGAATCCATTCGTGCAATCGGGTGCTAGCATGATGTTCGTGGCGAGTCGGAATTGGGATGATCTGGTTTGATGCATCTGGTTTGATGCATATGACGCACTGGTCCGATGAGATAAATCGCTCAGAAGTCAAGTCCTGGAGTCCACGGAAGGGTGGAGCATTTTTTCGGCGGTCTAGTTCCATTTTCTTTAACCCTTGGGAGCTGGCAATACTCGAAGGAGAAATACCTCAGTTCCGGAAACTCATCCTGATTGGCGAACTCGCATGGCTCGTGGTGACCTTCGAAGGCATTCCCAGCTCAAACATCTTCGGAAAGAGAGATGCCGTAAGCCATGATTCGCCGTTTCCCGCGAGGAACGAATTCCTCATCGGTCAATCCGCGGTGCGCCGTGGAGCTCGCCCCGCTACGCAGCGACCAAATATTTCCAAGGCTTTCGAAGACGTCTGCCGGTCAGTGTGGGTCTCTGCATAAAATATCGCGTTTTCTCGGTCGGAGCCTGGAAAAATGAATCTAGGTGTAAGTTCTGCCAGATGTATTCTCCGTATGAAGAGTCGAGCTCCGTCATAGGTGATTGAACGATGTCGTATCAAAATGGGGGCAGAGAAAACGGAGGCAACACATCTGATGAACACCGGGGAATCATTCACTGTGAGAGAGGCAGATAATTGTGCATGTCGCAGTGTGTTTTTTCGCGAGGCTAAGAATCTGACTTCAACTTCAAAGAAGCAAAATTCACCAATTAGGGCTTTCGAAATACTGGAGCTGTGTATGAAGGAGAGAGCCGACGGGAGGCAGCACACTCCCACGACTCTGCGTGCCGTTACGTACTCGAAACTAATGTCATTATAAGACGACGCCGATGCACGCTCCGCACGGGAATTCGTTGTTTATTCAACCCCGTCGCGAGCCGGTGGAAGTTCACCAGTCGTTCCACTGGCTCCCTTGTATCTTCGCTGTCGTTGGGGCTTTCCTCTTCCATAAAGTTCGCCTCGTGGTTCTCCCGTCTTGAACGGACCGAAGGCCACTGTCTGAAAAGATTTCCTTTCCCGACCTCGGGAATTTTCACCTCGGGGAATGGGCATCCCCGTTCCTTATTCATCGGGAGAAGCGAGCGTGGATTACAGCTCGAGAGAAGAGGGCTCGTTGAGTTCCCCGGGAGACTCGCGTTGAACTGCGAAGAACCTGCTCTGCGCTATCTTGCGGCGCTTGTCACCGTAGATAGTCCGTCTGTATATTTCCTGCCGATACGGAAGCATGATACGCGAGGTCTGGCAGATAGAGGCATGCCTGCGCGAGCTCTGCTCAGATTGCTGGGAGCCCGGATTGAAGGCAGAAGGGGAGGGGGTGCGTATCGTTGATCCAGCTCGACAACGGATAGGGTTCGCTCGCTGCTCGTCCCCCTAAAACACTGACTGAGGCAGCGCCCGACCACGAACCCTCCAAGATTCCTGACGTTTGTCTGTGTTGGAGTCTTTCTCCAATCCTGAGCATAGGGCAAGTTCCGTTGGCTTTCGCGTCGACCAGGGATGGATGCCCGAGAGTTTCGTGCTCTTGTTGAAACAAATGTGCGCGTCATTAATTTCCTCCAATGGTAGGCCCTCCTGTCGTTTCCCAGTTCGATCGCGGCGGAAGACTGCGGTTGTTTGCTGCACCTGCAAACGAGCGAATGCGTCGGCGAGGCACTCGCTCTGCGACTTAGCTCGCTGCTCAGCCGAGTGTTGAGTGGATTCAGGCCCTTCCGGTGGTCTATTCTCGCGCAAATAATTTCGGCGGCGAGCGATTCTGTATTTGATCGATAGCGAGTCCGACTAGGCACAAGGCCATCTTGTAACAATACTCGGCGACTCACTCTTTCGGCTGTAGAACCATCAACGCGGCATCGTTCGCGGACGACAGCTACCGCCTCGTTGCGACAGCTCTGCCAGCCCATTAGAGCCATCGCTCGCCTCGTGCGGAATGTCGGGACTTCGTCGCTTCAAAAAAAGACTCAGGGAAGGCGGATGAGCGCACTCGAACGGGAAGGTAACAAGCGACTCGGTCGAGACAAAGGAGAAGTTTCCTTGAAAGCCTGCCGAAGATCCCATTAGGTGGCTTAGCAGACGGTTGATTCGCAGGAGGACACTGCCGGACCACGGTGTTGAAGAGACCCCTCGGAAAAAAGAAAAAAAAACAAGAAAAATAAATTACCTTCCGAAGCACGGGGAGTTACTTGGAGACGGGGAAAAATCGATTCGGTGGGAAATCCTGGACAAATCTTCCGAAACTTGTTGGTAATCAAGCGGGGACGAGCTCTCGACTTCGAAATCATTTTTTTTCGTGATGACAACTCCGCTTTCCCGATGACATTTTCCCTCGCGTCTATTCTACGAGTGAATGACAAAATATTTTTAGTGACTGTCGTCACTCGTCCGCCTTTGTGGCGAGTTGTCGGAGCGGCGACGAGGTAAACGTTGACTTCAAATCATCAAATTTCGATGCCGCCGCTGTGGACCGCCATAGACGAACGGAGCGAGCGATGCATTTTATTCTATTCTCCCGTTCCACGACTATTATTCGGTCAATGTCTACGTGATAACGGCGAGCTTGGGTCAACAGTACCAGCTTCGCAGGAGGGGAACCCGCGGATGCTTGCCCGTACTTTGACAAAATCGGAAATGCGCTCCGTTCTTCTTCTAAAGAGCTTTGCTCATTTTTGTCGAATGACTTATTACCCTTATGATTTTCGTCGAGCCCTTTCAGACAGACAGGTTTCCACCGACGGATCGACTGAGAAGGAGAATGATCTCGCAAGCCGCATATCGTGGTGCGCTCAAGCATGGAATGGGGAGGATTGCGGACTCATTGATTTCTTAGAAAATGTTGGATCAGAGTCAGGCGGAAAATTTGGGAGTTCAAGGATCAGAATTGGAAGCTGGCTGACGGGTGAGATGGAACCGAGACTCACGTCGGCGTCGGCTGAGGAAAAACTCTCTGGTGCCGCTCCGAACAAGTTAAGTTGTGAGCTAAATTGGAAGTGACACACCCCACGGCTGAAGACCGACCACGCGAGCAAGCAGCTAACGTGGCCATTCGACTAGCCGTCGAGAGAGTTTCTCGTTGTGGAGAAACAAACCCTGAGCGAATCCATCTCGGAGCTGGAACTCTCGATCGAAAGCCCGAGAAACCTTTCGATTCCGAATCCCGCTGCGGTTCGGGATGTTCGCTGCTACGCCTATGATCCTTACGTTCCTCCGCACAGCCGACTTCGGAGCGTCAGCTCCCTCAAAAATTAGATTTCAGAAAGCGTATTGGTCATCCAGGACCAGATTCCGAGCATGGTTTCCCCCGCAACATTGACCGGCAGGCACCGCGGGGGCGGTTTCCCTGGGAAGCCCCGCAAGGGGGGCTGCTAGAGCAGGCTGACGCTAGGGCAGACGCAAGGAGTTGGTTATAGCAACAGCTGTTTCAGCTCTTCCGAATGTCATACAACACGTGTAGTCGCGTCGGAGCGCTCTTTGACAGCCCATGTTCCCACCCGATAGCGTGACACTGAACTCGATATCCCTCTTGAGCGTTCCATCGGCGCGACTTGCCGAGTATCCTCATGAATCGCCCGTATTTAGGGGGGAAGCCGGAGAGACAGGTATGGAGAAGCCCTGGAGATTTTCAATATTGGATACCCTAGGTCGGGACCTTACGCATTCGGTCCGAATATATTCGAAATCACGACCGTGATCAAAGCCGGAATGTCGTTGGATTGTCCGATTCGCTCTCGTATCGAGCTGAATGACTCGATGTCTCTGGTGTCTTCGATGAGGGCAAGCCGAGCGTGAACGGGATACTCTCACAACGATGTCTCTCGACTTTGTGGTGTCCTCAATCATCACCACGGACGACCCTTAACGTTGCGGTTATTCCTGGCGACCACCATGTATTACAGCGTCAGCCGATGAATAATGGATTGGCTTATGGCACATCAAAAACTGTTCCCGACTCGAACCGAGAACGCGTAACAGTGAAGACCTGCGAAGAGCGGGATTTGCTCTGACCATATCGTCGATTCCTGAATGGGAATGGAAAAATCAAGCTCCTCCCTCGGGCTGGTATTGCTGGAGCGAGATAGCATACGAGTGTTCTGAAGTCTGGTTCGGGCCTTTGTGCTCGTTCAATCCGTTCATATAAGTCCCCCAAACTCGTGTCGTCGTCCCGTTTCGGTCTCTCTCCCCGAGAGAACAGTGACGTAAACTGGGGGGGACGTCCAACGCGATTATTAGCAAGCTTCCGCACGGGCGGGTAGCTCAGCAACGAGAAGCTTCAGAACACTGAAGGAACTAATTCCGGAGCGCAACACTAGGGAAATTTCAATCAGCGGCAGACCACGAAAACAGTGGATCCCGCAAACACCTAATCAGAAGGAATCCGGAAAGAGCAATCGATTGTGAGGTGGGGGAAGAATCTTCTCCCCGAAGACGATTCCTAAAAAGGGGGAGATGAGGAAAAATTTCGCGGATTACGATGAGCGTCACAACTTCATAACGAGAATCCCAGTAGCCATCCGCAGAGTTCCAGCCTTCTGCAGCCCTCAAGACCATTGCTGTCGCTGAATCAGAACTCCAAGTTGCCCACCGCAACGAGATCACTGAGAGCTTGTCATAGACTGAAACAACGAGAACTAAATCATCGTTGAATTTCGTACTCGCTCCGTTTCGAGCAGAATGAGAATTTTCGACGAATGGGGCGTTTCTATTGCCCGATCATGCCTAGAGTCGGGTCGTTGCGAAAAATCGGATTCGACGGTCAACTTTCCGGCGAGTCTATCGTGTCATGGAGCAATTTCTGCTCGTTGTCCTTGAGACTCGTAATTGAAGTGAGCGATGGAGCTGCACGCGGTAGACGCCGCCATCAAAAGGAGCTGACGGTGCCGGAACGACTCGAACTGGCTCACTCAGTCAGTTGAAATCATCACGGCGCGGCGTACGACTTTTCGAAACCCTCCGAAATATCCAATCCCCAATGGGGGCCGACCCCCTCCCCCCCCCCAAATGCACTTCGATATCGAGGATCAACTCCTCGTTCTCCCCATAGAATAGAGAACATCTTGTCCCGTGGGGAAAGAATTCTTTGTCCAGTCGCTAGTCCGTCTGAACGAACAGCCTTTCGGTCGACGCTCGACTGAAGTTGATGAGTCAGCGATCGCGCGTTTCCGAGACTGTCCGTCTTCTTCTGAGTGAGTGAGAGAAAGGGATTTCACCCTCAACTGTTCAGAAACGTTGCTCAGGTGGTCCAGGTGAGCTAAGAGCACGGTGGCTCCAAGCACATCAAAGTCCCGCCTTCGGATCGCTTCGCCATCTTGCCTCTGACAACGTTTCGGCCACTGTCGAACGTCGATGCCGTGCAGCATACGATCGCGGCTGAGCTAATTGAGCGCTGAATCGATCGCACGTTGCGTTCCGAGAACACTCGTCTCGACGATCTCGAAATCGACCCATTTCAGAACTAAATTCAACATCCAATAAAGCACAGCGCCACCGAGACGATAACGAAAAGAGCGCTTCGCCATGACGTCATGGGCGATCCGCGAGCTGGTGGCGCATAGGGTCCCTTCTCCTCCGGGGCCCGAGAGAGGGTCGCCGATGGAAACCCGGCCACCATCGCCGGGGCCTCCTTACACAGGTAACCAGGTGCCTTCCTAGTGATCCACACCTTTATGAAACCACCCTCCTAAGTACGGTATCTTTGTCTGTCAAAGTTTTCTATGCAGTGTCTCAACAACGTTAGAGGTGAGTGTCAAGCGGTGTACGTTGGCCACGTCCGGTGGGCTTGATCTCCATGAACTGCGGCAGCGACGAAACTAGGTAAAACTTCTGTTGTGTCCGCCGAAGCCGATCGGTCGGGAGTGCCACCACTGTGAGTGTTGCCGCTTGTGTTTGCGTGTGCAGAAAGTTACGGTGAGGTCTCTTGGCGTCCGGACCGGCGTTCGCGAACGTTCGCAAGAAACTTCTTCAGCAGCGTAGCCAATGAAATTCAAATCGAGTTGGCGCGCCGACCCGGTTCAAATATACAGGGGCGCACTCTCTACTCGGAGCTCTTAGGAGCTTTTCCGTGGTGCCGCATTTTCTTTTTCCTTTCTCGGTCGAGGGAATAACTCGTCGAGCACTCGAGCACGCTCAACCGGGGCGGCAACGACGTGCGAGTCGAGCGCGACGCTTTGCGATCTTTGACTTATGACGTGAATTCGGTGGCGTCGTTTTGAGATACTTTCGTCAGGGCTGCGCCCCGTCCAGCCGCTCAGCCGTGAGGCGTGGTCAACGCGTCCGAGCGTTGTTGATGGTCAGCTCCGACGGCGGCGATGGCGGCGGCGACAACGTCGGCGGCGCGTCCATAGGGAACTTGAGCCCGATAGCTGCAACGCTGTGGCAAGCTGCCACCTCCGCTCTGGAGGCTCGTATTTCACTTGTAGCCCCGCTCGCTCTATCGATGATTCCGAGTAAAAATTAAATAACGGTGAGAAATCTCGCGTAATACCGGTGGAAACGGACAAGGAGGCCACTCCCTAAAATTCGGCGCACTGAAACCTCGCTTTGTCGAATGTTGCTCTTCAAGTCTAGAAGAAAATGTTCTCCTTGCTCGCTTCTCCTCGAACCGGCCAATATTTCAAGTTTCGCCTCATTGCTTCAAGTCAGTTACCTCCACAAGCGCCGGCCGTCCGGACCATTTCCACCGACCTCACTCCCATGTCGGATACCACAGAATCCATCGAGCTCGGAAGCCGTCGATTCCTTTTTCGGAAGGAAGATTCGAACCTTCAGGCCCAATCAGCTTGTCGCGTCTAGGAGACACTCGCGTAACTAGACAGATGACTTGCCCACGATCGGAGGGCGAAACGCGTCGCCCTTGACGCTCCAGATTCGCTTCCTCGGACTCCGCAACATCGGTACGAAATTGACACGCCCGGGAACTAATAGACCTTGATTTGACGAGACTTTCCATCGGCATCAGGCACGGTGGTTCACGAACCTCAACGGAAATGGAGTTTTGGAGACTCTCGGAGCGACTCAAGGAAAACGACCTCTGTCCTATATGGATTCAATATATGACGCTGAGATTGATTATACCAGCCCATGGAATCGTTTGGCATTATTCGAGCCGGGAGATTCCCAAAACTGACAACGGAGCGAATCTGATAGGTCCCCCAGAATGGGTTGAGGGCGTCGCGTCCTGGCGCGATCAACTCTAATCGCAGGCTTCGGCGGGAGGTCAAAGCGTCGTTTCTACGTTCCTTCTCCTGAGTCTGGTCGGAAGCATTATTATTTGTACTGCGGATCGCATCCCTCGTCTTCGTATTCGGCACTCATCTACGGCAATTCGTGCCGCCGATACGTCTATTTGTACACGAGGAAAAAAGTTTTCTGGATGGGGAACAACGGCCATGATTACGGAAGGTGAAGTGCGCGTACACGGCGTTCGTAGGCGTCAGTATACGGCGTGTCAGGATCCTACGCAGCCCGGGCAGCAGGATCAGCCCGGACGGTGTTCGTGGTTGGTACGGTGGAACACATCCGCAGGTATCACGGACGGATTGCCGGTGAGTGCCGCATCATCATCCAAACGAACCAGTCAGGCATTCAACCAGGCATCCAGTAAACCAGCCAGCCAGCACCTGTCCCATGGATAGGGCCTCCAATTGTCTTCAGCTGGTTTTGCTCTGAGAAGCTTCAGCCGCTACAGTTTCGTCTCTATTTTCTGTGTGTGACTTCTCCAGCAGAGTCACTCAGTCAGCCACTTTCTCAGTCATCTTAACGCGGGGCCTTTCGATCCTGAGTGAGCTTCCCTCTATGACCACCCGCCCGCCGCCCGCCTGCCTGCCTGCCTGCCAGTCCGTGTACCCGAAACTCCCCAGCTGGGGAGTGCTCCGACAACGAGCTGCCGGGCAAAAAGGCAAACAAACACACGAAAGAAAGAAGGAGCGATCGAGCAAACGGAAATGAGGATTTTTCTTCCGGGTATTTTTTTCGGTTCGTTTTCCACGCTTTCGAAGTAAAGAGGGACTCGTTGTTGACTGTGATTCCACGCACAAGCGACATTCTCGCTTCCAGGCGATGCCGAGCCGTTCGCGTCCGGGAAACAGAGAAATATGATACCGCGGGGTTGCAGGTGGCGGGATACGAGTTCGTTCGGAGGAACTGTAGTCGAGTCTGGAGTGAACAAAAGAGGGAAAGATGTATGTATGTTCGGCGAAGGAGCGGAGGTAGCGCGGAGACAAACTCTCTTCCAGATAAAACCCAGGCGCCCGGCAGTGGTGACGACGGCGGAGGTGGCCGACGGTAATTTACCTAGGCTTCACTCCGCGCGGGATTCCCCCTATCTCCCCGCGGAATCGGTTTCCGCAGTCTCTCTCGCCGAACTCGTCCTTGTGCTCCTATCTCCATCGTAATTTCATTCCGCGATGACTATGACTCCTCCTCGTCGGCCACCTGAGAACGGCTTCGGATTCGAACATCGTCAGTGCGCTCCTACGGGATACTTTCGACCGTGTAACTAAGAAATGAAAATCCTACTCGAGTCAAGTACTCATCTGTGAAATCAGGCATATGCATCGACTGAGCCCGCTCTGCCTCGCGTGCGGGGCTCTCTCCCATCGAGTTCGGCAGATCAAGGCCGGACGGCTCTGCCGTACGCGAACGAATGAGCCCAAACCGGTACGTTCGTGTTTTCGTGGGTTTTCGTCAATTTCGTCCTCCTCCTCCCCCTCCGAATGGTCCGCTCACTCTTGCGATCGTTCAGAGTTGGTTCCTTTCCGATGGAAACAGACGAATTATCGGCCGCTCCACTGATGAAACGTTCCGGGAAACGCAACGAGATGTTTGCGTGCCGAAATATCTGTTCAATGGAATGGCTCGAGTAAGGAATGCTTCGATCCACCGACGTTGTGTCTTCTTCGTAAGAGACCGCCGAGCTTTCCAGCGGGAGGATCTCGAGAACCGTAGCGGCAATCCTTCGCATTATCTCGAGAGAAATTGAGGCCGGCCTGTGTTCGATCGTCTGCTCGGCCGTCAAATCGGGGAAAATTCACCGATCCGGACAGAGATGTTTAGCTGGCATTGGTCAGAATTCGGACAGGTGCTAGAGCTGATTCTCGTCACCTCGCAGAGCGTAATAACTGCAGACATCTCGGTTCAGCGATCCAAGACTCGCGCTTTCATCGAACTCCGAACAAGGTCGATCAGTGCGGTATCATTTTCCTCTGCGCGCTGTCGGCACCGTCTTTTAAAGCGAGGCTTCGTTGCGCAATTGCTACTTCCCACTTTGCGCGACTTACGCGGAACTCGAACGCTGATCCAAGTGCGCGACCCTTGCGTCCGCTCAAGTGCGAGAAGCTCTCCGGTGAAAAATGCAAGTTAAGGAGGCAAGTATGTAGATCGATGGATGGAATTGCTGCGGAAACAGTGAGCGGCCTAGGTCGCCGGAGAACCTCATAGAGATTCGAGCGCAATAACAGACTACCAACTAGTATTATCCAGCCACCATCAGACTCGAAAACCCGATTATAAAGTTTTTGGGGAAAGTTTTTCCTCGCCGTAACCGCCAGACGGCCCGTTTCCTTGGCGGGAGTTGGCGCGCTTTCCCGCCGGCAAATGCACTCCGTGCAGGTAGGTGGGAGGGCAGGGCCTAGGTACTTCCCAGCACTTGGTTCCGTGTTCCTTGCGTTGCTCATTGGTCCGTACGGAAAATACGCGATCATCTTTATCTCGAGTGCAGTGCTGCTCCCACACAGTCCCTTAATGAACGTGACGGCGACAGCGTCAGGGCTTCGAGGGATAGACGGGGCCGGGGAGCGGGGGGCCTCAACCGGATCGGTTCCCTGGGCCTGGCCCCAAACTTCGTCTCGTTTTTGCGTCTGGCGTGCTCGCGGACGAAGAAGCGCCCATTCCCTGATATTCTTGTAGGTACTCTTGGCCCGCGGCTCATGCCGCATCGTGACACAAGAGTTCCCTTGGAACGATTGTCCCCTCGCCATTTTTTTTCCACCACGCCGGCTGGACAGCGAGAGGCCGAACTCCGGAGCTCGGGAGGGGAGGGGGCAAACGGGAGTTTTATTTTTGTTATTATTTCGTTTTTTTTTCCGCGGTTCGTTGCGTAGGCTCCCTCCAAATGCCGCTTCCACGGCAACGACAGAAATACCTATTTGTCTCCGAGACGCTGCTGTGACACGGTCCCGTGGTGCACGCAAATAGGGAAACGAGCGCGTTCCTGGACTGTGGCCCTGTTGTCGCAGTGTCCACGCGTCGCCTCGAGATCAAGACGATTCGTCCAGTCGAATTCAGGCCAGTCATCATGATCTGTGATCGTAACGCGCGACGAAGCCCGCGATGTTTCTTAGAGATGAAAAACTCGACCAACAACAATGATCCGCGCGAATCAATCCCAGCGGAAGGGATTCCGTTTTGATATCGAAAGGCACCCTACGGAGAAAGACTTCTCTCGAGCGCCTCAGAATGGATTTTCAATTAAAAGGCGCTCATCAGAATGCGCTCACTTATCTTCTCGGTCACGCCTCGATGCTCCCAGCCGAGGTTCTCCCTCCCTCCCTCCGTGTTGTAACATCGGTCGTTGCTGAGGTGTATACACGGGTTTTCCCACATGTGAGTGGGTGTATTCCGTGTCTGTTACGTCGGCTTCTATTCGAGTTGCTGCTGCAGTTGCGGCTGGTGTTGTTGACCAAGCGTCTACCAACCACAACATGCACCGCCCGTCAACACGCAACAAGCTCCGCGATCTTGCAGGATCTCTGTGCTTATATTGATGGTGGCCAGTCTCTTGGGTACGCGAACGCATGTCCAACGGATGCTTGTTGATTTTGCTCCTTGTTCAGGGGTTTCCAACGAGCCTGAGCCAGAGGAGGGTAGCTTGTCGTCTGCTTGCCATTCGGTGATTTGTCAGCTGTCCCTTCCGGCCTGCAGCTGTTATCACAGCCGACCCGGGATGCAATTTATTGAAACTGCAAGGTGGCGTCGAATGGGGCGATTCCAAATTTTAGATATCTTCATTCGCTGGGGGTTTCCCCTGCGAATCACTGTGGGCGGGGCTGCGGTGGGGTATAGGGGAGCATGAGGGCAATCGGAAGGAGGTGGGATTCCGATGTGCAGTGCGGAATGGAACTTTAATGTTCGGCGGGATCGTCGATCGTCGGAAGCGTCGGCACAGGTGCTGCTGTTGTTATAGGCAGTTGTTGCGTCTTTTCTATTTCGAAGGCCGCCCGCCCGCCCGTCCGTCGGGACTCTCCGGTCTCTCGACCGACTGGATGGTCGCTAGCTAAATAATTCATAGCGAAAAAATGGAGCTTCTCACTGGCGGATTCCGCTGCTTCTGTTGCGGGCCACAGCGGCCGAGCACACTGAGCGAGCGACCAACAACGTCGGCCTTACGTTCACCCGCAACATTCTCTAACAAGCTCTAGTCGTCGTCGTCGTCGCTGCAATCCGGTCAAGACCAGCAGGAGCCTGCGGAACAACTCCTCGTCGGGAGGAAGGAATGCATCCATTCGGGGAAAAATGAGAAAAGATTGCTCCCAACCAACAGAATGAGGAAGGAAGAAGGAAGGAAGGAAACGGGAAAGGAAGAAACGACTGCATCATGCCATGCAAACGACCGTCTCTGGGTCCGTCTGCTCGCTGGCCGTCCGATGTCGTACAGTTGCTAGTCTGCGGCGCTGCTCCTGCATACGGAGCGGAGTCAGCGAGCGCATCGCCCAGTGCACGGCTCGTTGGTGAAGTTCGCGTCGTCGATAGACGCCTGTGGCAACGAGTCTGCGGTCCGGGGGCGCAACTGAGCGAATGCCCTGTCAGCGAGGATGGTCGGGAGTCTCATGGATCGACGTTTCGGTTAGGACTGCCGCAATTAATTGAGTGCGAATTTTCGATTATTGTACTCAAGGGCGCGCAGTTGGACTGCTCCCACGACGACGCCCATGCTTTGACAACTCCTGGCAGATGGACACGGGCAGAAGCGCTGGACTCGGGAAAATTCCATCAGAAGGTTCTCAGGGTCGCCACCATTCCCCGTTCGCCATCTGGGTGGCCAGTCCTGGGTAAACACCGAGACAGATCTTCCAGGACGCGGCCATCTCTTAGCGCACTCAATAAAGCAACAAGGGCTGCTGCTGCTGCGAGCAAGTCGCATGACACGCTCACCTGGTGCAGCGTAAGCCGTCAGCGCTCGGTCGCCCCGATGGGTTATGGTCTCGGGAGATTATAAACGCAGAGCTGAATTCTGTCTTGTAAGGCTCACGGAAGGAGCCTGCCTCGGTGACAGCGACCCGGGCTCGCCCGTCTCGCTCTTCTGAGAGCTTCTGACTGTCGAGATTCGTCCGGATTCTTCACTTTCCGTATATCTCCACAACTCGGTCAGTCAGTCTCTCTATTTGTGGCCGGATTTTTCCGTCGAATTCCCAGAGAATTCAATGAAGCGCCTCCTCGAAGTCGGCTGAAGCTCCCTCTCCTTGACGAATACGGAATGATCCGGTCGAGATCCCGATGCAGATAAGTATTCGCCTGGAGGGTGAAGTTCACGCTGACTCGGCGTTTCTGTTCCCTCCTGGAGGAGAATTCGTCTCCCCTAAATCTTGTCCTTTTCACCGTCGGATTCCGTCTCCGCTGATTGACTAGCGCGAACGGAGCTCCACTCAGCTGGTGGAAAGCCGTCAAGGGCGCCAAGAGCAAGAAGTCACTCCACTGATCGACCCGCGAACGTTGGAGCCTCCTGGGACAGATCATTTGAGATGCGGCTTTGAGTCTGACCGAGAAAGTGAACCTGGCGCGAAGCGTTACGGCTGGATTTCCCCCCGAAAATCCGCGTGCCTGATGCTGTTCGGAAGGAGCGGACAACATTGATTGTGTTTGTTTCCTATCTTCGCGAGACCGTTTCGCCCCTCAGGCCCGAGGTGGGAGCTCTGATTCGAGCGGTCGTTTTTGAAGAGAATTACAAAATTAAAATATGCTACATGGCCCCCACGAAGCTCAAGGGCCATGTATTGACCATATTTTGCATCGCTCGTCTATTGCTTCAGCGGGTCTTGCACGACAGACATACCCAACGGAAAGACTGGAAGAGGAAAATTTCCCTCGATGCTTTCAGCCGTCGGGAGCGAATCCCAGCTCGTCCTTTTTCACCTATTCCCTATTGTGGACTCAGGCTTACCCCACCTTCGAACGGACGGGCTTTTCCGCCTGCTTGGTACACGCTGTGAAAAAAGGACCGTTCCCCCACGAAGAAAGCTACGCCGCGGGCTACGTCGGCTCGCACACCCTGTGTCCTCCCGTCTCAGGCCTTTTCGTCCTCAACGCTTCTCCGTCTTGTACCTCTCCGGTACCTACCGCCTGTTCCTGCAATCTCGCCCCGCAGTGATCTACTTGTTCTCTTCTACGACTCTCTCTGATCTCTCTCGAACGTCGACTTCGTCTTGCCTAGTCTTTCTCTTGGTTCGAAGGTTAACCCTGTTTTCGAGTCCTTCCTCCTCCCTTTTGTCTTTCACAACCTTCATACGTCTTGCGTCCCGGTATTTTCTGTTCCCGACGCGCTCTTTCTGTTGTCCTTCTCGACGTAAAGCGCGCACTCCCTCTCCTCTATCCATCCCAGTCTCGCCCCCTCTCTCGTCGGCCTCGTGAAATTCATTTTTCCCCGTCCTCATCCTCAATCTCGCTCCGCAGAGCCGGTCGGCGTGGAAAATTCCTTTTTGAATCGGCGTTTTTCCGTCTGACCGGGGGCGTACCTGGTCCGAAGTTTATGGGAGTTCGATTGAGCATCTGCCGTCGTCCTGAGGCGGCTTTTGATAAAAGCGCACATGTTCTTTCTTACGTTCCTTCGCCGCTGGTGCGACGGCCGCACGTTGCTTACTCACTTACCTGCGGCTCAAACGGTCGGTCGCTTGAACGGACGGACAGGCAGACGGACGAGCGAACGACCCGCCACAAACCGCTCCGAGGCAATGCAAAAAGCATTGAGACGTGCCGTTCACCGACTCGCAAGCGAGCTGGTGGTGTGTCCCTCGGTCTTTCTTTTTGCCGTTTGCTGCCAAGCCGGACCAATGTATCGCGAGGGAAGATACAGGAACGGAGACTGAGCTGCGAGAGCGCACCTGGATCTGCTCGTACGGGCTCATACGCTCGTTCGTGATGAGACCCGGGCCGGCTGACTGTGTGCGCGAACGCCCGCCTCGAGTATGCAAGAAAGACACAGTGGATAATCTGCTGGCAATGCAAATCTAGCGGAGCAACAAAAAGGCATCGGACGCCGTTTCCGCGTCTGGCATCTGTTCGCTAACACTCACTCACCACATGCCCCGCTGTCTTGTCCCATGGACGGAAAGCCGCTCGCGGGCGGGGAATTCGTCCCGGCTTCGTCCACGACAACGAGCGAGGACAACCGCAACACTACCGCGACCGAAGTATTTGCGAAGCGAGAAACGCGAATGCCTAGCGGAATAGGGACAAGGTGCTCGAGGAGAAACGGAGCTCTCATGCGGAACATTGTCCATGAGCATCGGGCCATCGATTAGGGTCACCCTCCGGATGTGCTGCGACCGTGAAGTCGTCGGGCTCTCCGTGAAAATAATCAAACCCGAAGCGTTGCGCTTCGCAGACTTCGAGAAGAATGAACTCCACGCAACTGGTCGGGCATTAGTCAGGCACTCAATTCCGGCGGCGAGAGCCCGTCAATTGATTCGACCGATGGATTATGCGGTGGGCCAACACTTCCATGTTTTTTCCTCCTCCCGGCGACCAATTGAGCTCTCCTCCGCTCCCGGCAACGACGATAATATCACTCGGGGGTGTTGACGTAGGTCCTCCAGAAATAGACGGATGAATTAGGTTGACGGAGAGGGTCCGCGGAACGGGAAACGTAGGCAAACCACGGAAGTGGAAACCAACACACACACGTCATCGTTTTCAGCTGAGTATTGCCATGCTGGTCGGTGGTTCACGACGCCGCGGCGCGCGCTCCGAGGAGCCCGGGGAGTCGATCGACGGCTGTAGTAGAACAGAAAAGCGGACGCAGAAGGTTTCTCGCCAATGCGGATATCGTCGCCGACGGGGTGAATTTCGGCAGCTGTCGGCCGGAATCGAGAAAATTGTCGTCGTTCGTTTTCATAAGCAAACGGAGAATCTTATTTCATTGGGCTCGCTTCCCCGGCGCAGCCGTGTATTCCCCCGGAACCTCCGCTGGAACGTGCCACAGCTCCGGGACCGACATTGTCCGACTGGAAGTTCCGCTTAGATTACTCGTGAATCGGAGCAAGCGTCAGCCGACTGGTGGAGAACAAGGGGGCCTCGTCTAAGGAAGTCCCCGATAATGATCTCGAGAACGATCCCCCACAGCCACGGAGAGTTCAAACTTCCAACCCGGCGCCCCCCTCCCACATTCACAGAGGGAGCGTGTTGCCTTAGGGTCACGCTGACCTACGATACAATGTGTTGCTTATGCTCAAGTCAATGCCCTCCAGAAGTGTCAGCCCGAGATATTAGTCGCTACTTCGCTTCGCTCGAGGGCTGCTCAAGTGGTCGAGCTCCGCGCTCGGAGGTGGTGCTCGAGAACGTTACACACGCGAGCGAAACAGCAAGCGGGCTTGTATTTAATCTGCGGAAGCAGAGTGCTGATGGAACTCGCGCGACGACCTTAGTCGACATCGCGACCGAACGAACAAGTGGGCAAACGAGCCAGCGGGCGGGCGGTCGGTCGGTCGGTCAGGTCGGTTTGTCCGTCCGTCCGCCTGACGGGTGCGTAGCGCGCCTGTATACGAAGGAGAGTAAGTACACAGGGCCCATGGGGGAGCAGAGCCGGCTAGTCGGATAGCCAGCTGGTAGAGAAGAGCTGTGGCGGTGAGCCGAGGTACGTTGAGGTGCGCTGAGGTGCGCGACCCTTTCCTGGTAGTTCCCTTTCCCAGGTAGATGGCCAGGTTGTGATCGGCCAGGGGCCGGCGAGTATTTCACGAGAAGTGCGCGCGATCCCATGACACGACGCATGTTGAGCACTTCACACAGTAACCGAGCGAAACGGTGAATGAAAAAGAGCGAAAAATATCCCCGTTGCTCCGGAATCTCCCCTGATACGTCTTGAGGAGTTTAGTGGAAGAGCGAAACGTATCTATCGCGCTCAAACAGCGCGGTAAGCGACACATCGAGAACCACTCTGGATTAAATTTTGCAAGCGAAACATCTGCACCTAGAAAAACCGGACGCGCCAACACTTGCAACCGTGAGTCACTACAAAAACCTAGCAGCACGGCACCCATATCAGGCAGGAAGCCTCCGGCCCCGTAGACTTACGACGTTCCTGGATCCCTACTGATGTCCAGTCTGGCCCCCTGCATGCTTCCGGCTAGGCTTGGAGGTCAGAAAAGATCTGAAAGTACCGGAGGTCTTTGGAGAAATCCTTGCTCAGCCTTTCCACCCTTCTCGCGAACCCCGCGCTATTCCATTCCACTGGCGTCCGGACTTCTCGCGGTGGTGCGTTCGCATGAAAACGAGGCACACTCCGTTGCTGTCGGGCCAATCCTCTGATTAATGTCCTTGTTTGGGCAAGTCCGCTCGATTGTCATCATCACGAAGGGCTTTTCCGATCCTCTCTGATCAGTCTCCGAGAGTGCCATCCGAGGAGACGGAGAAGATGATCAATGGGAGGGTATATCGGACCTATTGTCAATTAACGTAACATTGTGTGACCATTCAGCTGGGCTCGCCCGATCGCTCCCCAGAAAATAGAAGGACGAATATTTCCACGAATATAAGTGGACCCGCCACGAGAGGTTTTATGGCGGTACGGAACGCTGCACGACTTTGACGTGACCGGAGCTCGGGGAGCGACTACCCTGGACGTGAACCTCATATTGAAAGTGATAATGACCCTGCGAGTTACACTAATGGTAGTAGTGGAAGTACGACCCGATTCATGACTTCGCTCGGACCCCCGAGCAGGCTGTGGCCCCGTGGCTTCGGCTCGCGGTGATCAGAAAGGATCGGTTCCTGAAGTTTCGTGAACCGATTTCCGAAACATCACTCCCGCAGTCAATAAGGTCCCGCTCGGCAAACGGGAGACCAACGCCCGAACACGAGCGACCAGGGTGTCCCGAGGATCTCTGACCGTTCTGCGATTTCTAAAATCAGAGCGAGAGTCTCCGCGGCTCGCTTGAATAGCTTTACGATGACATGGTCAGCAATCGAAGCATATCTTATCAAGCTCTGCTGCCACTCCGCCCACAACTCTCGTCGAAGCGGTACGTAGGTGTTCCAATTGGGAACATCTGAGTCTACGTCCCGTGGACTCGGACCTCGGGGTCAAAGTCATTCCGTTCGGACAGACCTTACCATTAGATTCTGATTGTTTGACTTCATATCTCTGCCCGTGATTCCGCAGTCCGCGGATTTTTCATGACGTGGCAGCACGTGCTGGAGTCGACACCGTGGTTACACGATTAAGTCTCCCCGTGACTTTTGTGAATCTCGTTCCTTGCATACCTACATATACCCGTCCCGGAAGCTCGAGAATAAATGCACAAAAACAGAAGGTTTGCTCTGAGTTGAACCTGTGTGGACACCGGAGAGCTCGTCCGCGTGTTCCATTCCCTCCTGGGATCCGGGACCCCTCCCAGAATCGGGGAGTCCTCCTAGGTCCTCCCTTTGTGGAAACCGCCGTCTCGTATGCTAAATAATAAATTCATGAAGTGATGCCGAATCTTGACGGAAATGGACATCCCGCGGAAGACCCGGGCCGCTGTCCCGAGAATAAAAAAAAGTCGAGAAATATATTCGACAAAAAATTAGACGAAAACAAAGCGTTTCGGCGAGATGTGCGGGGATTCCCGCGACGATTCGCGGTGTCCTCACGTCCAGTCTGAGCGACGAGGCGAAGTGTTTTTTCAATTCAGAGGAGGTCGGTATAATAAGACGTTGAGAGCTCAGATTCCTTTTGTTCTTCGACGTGGACCCTTCTTTGCTATTCTCTGCTGCTTGTCCCATGCGCTTGGCCGCAGAACGGGCAGGAAAGCTGCCGTATCGAGCTCGGCGACGAAAAACGACGTTGACGTTGACGACAGACCTCTCTCGTCGTCATTCCTCGCGGTAGAATCCGTCACCCGCTCCTTCCTCCTTCTCCCGCCAAACTCGGCAAGGATGATATTCTTCGGTCGCGCGCCGCGGCCGGATGCGTTGTTGACGAAGCTCCCGAGCAGCCTTCAACCCGCAGGTCCTGAAGTGCCCTCGAAAGCCCTGCAGTTTTAATGTCGAGCAGACGACTTGAGACGTCAAGCCGTAACTTCTCTTCAGAAAACGGGGACGATGCTTGGAGTGGAGGAAGCACACCTATCAATATCGAAACGATAACAATGATGTCGTGAGCTCACCATCAGCTGTGACTCCTGACTCCGTCAAGAATGTTGGGCGAACGAGATACGATGACGTGTTGGCTGTAGATGCTCTCGACGTATACACCAGCACGTCACCTTATTGCTTTTATCGGTGTATCCGTTGCGTACCCCGCGCCGGAATAGATTGTCCAGGTCGCTTCTCATAACTCGCACGAGGTTTTGTACTCGTCGCGAGATACACGTCGACGACGGCCTGCTCGCAGCCCTTACAGCCACGACAACGCGCCGTGCCACGCAGGGAATGGAAAGTCCAGAAGCGACGTCTTTCGGTCGCGTAACTTCAATACGGGGATGAGTCTATCACCGTTGATCAGATTGCTCCTGATCATCGGTCCGCGCGATAACGCAGCTCGAAGCGTCTTCGGCGACTCAGGAAAAGCACTACCCAAGCTCCAGCTCCACTGCGCGCACAGCTGTGCGCGCCATTCCTGATTCCCGAGTCCCCAAATTCGGTCAGATCGATTTCTCGTATTCTGATACGAGTGAGCCTCTGGTGACTATTCGAACGATTCAGAGTATCTGATTCGGGCCCTACTCTCCCGAAACCGAAACATCTCCGTGATGCACCCGTAGTGCACAAGCCAGACATGACTGAAATTCGAGAAATCCGAGAACTCAATAGAAAGATGCTTTCTTCGAGCACGGCAAAGTCACGCTGCTACTCTGAGCGTTGCGAACTTCATTGCGGAAGGCGTCGGCACCGGCGCGGGCACCAGAAAAAGAGAGAGCTGAAGTAACTCGAATCGGAGAGCGACAATATGGAAAACGAATATGCCTCTCCGGGACGGAATAAGCCCGTGGAGATGGACGCAGAGTGCTCCGCCTCTTGTCTTTCGAAAATGGGAAGAAAATTCTTCGGGGAATGCGAAGACAGCCCCCGCGGTTCGATTTTAGGTGCTTGTTCCCAAGTTCACGCTCATTCGGGCCGATAGGTTATGTGTCGATCTAAGACCGTTCCGTAGCGAATATCGAAAGAGTTCGACGCGAACAAGATTTCAGGGTCTTGGGTCGGGAGCGCTCCACGCGAGTTCGGGTTGTCCAGCCGGATAGAAACCCGGTGGAGATTTACTCCGCCACAAAACTTTGAACGACCGCGAGCCTCATCCCTCTTGGAGCGGGACTCCAGCGGGATCAGCTCAAGGTACATTGCGTACGTAGCCAGGAGGAAAAAACAGGTGAAGGTTCGGAGGAAAGCGGGAAGCGGCTAATCGCTCGAGCAGGTCAAAGTGGATCGGAGATGAAGCATCGGAGAGATCCTATTGCGGAAGGAATATCACATGGAGCGATCCTTATGTTTCTTTTCCCTGCAAGAGAGAAACCAATATCTAGTTATTGCAATGCCCGGAGCGTGGAGAACGGACTTCTCCTGATCCTGATGTGAGGGGAATTCCGGAGCTTCCGGCATGCAGCTTGTCCGGCACTCGGATCATCTATTCGTGACGCCTGAACATGTTCTAAAAACCCGAGGGAACCCACTCTGGGCAAACATTTTCGATCTTGATTCATGACGCCAATTTTTCAACTCATGGTTGCGGTCGATGTCCGCAACGCTGTTCTCCCGCAGATCCCTCCCGACGAGGGACCGAATCGCGCTTCCTCCGGGAAGTTCTCCCTCGGAGAGGATATCCAACGGAATAAGTGCGAATCGCTCGATTTGTGTGATACGATGGTTTTTTTTTCACGAGAGCAGCCACCAGAGGTGCTCTGCATATGTCGGGTCTTGTGATGTCGGTCGCTCCGCTGGTCGCTCGAGTCGGTAGAATGAGCGCTCGGCGAGTCGGTACTGTAACTGGGTGGAGTAGTCCGCCTGCCAGCCAGCCAGTCAGTCATTCGGCGAGCAAGTCATCCGTTCGGTTCCCAGCTGATCGGGACAGAGGACTATTGAAACAGAACCCAGCTTCGGTCGGGAAGAAAACATGACTTCATCTTCCACGGAAATTTCTCCACAATGGTCAGCCGCTGATCAGCCTTTCGCGCGAAAGAAGCACCTCTGCACCTGCCGGCAGGACGGGCGCCGTTCTCGACTGCTTTCCGTTTCCCGCGGAAAGCTAAAACTTAGGGGTGGCGATGTCGAGACCCCGCCGGGGTAAACGAGAAAATACAGCTGCCCAGTAGTATGCGAAAGAACGGGATCGATATTGGAATATCAAGCGCAGGGGACCCCCGGAATTTCCACGCGAGCTGAGCTCGCGGTCCGAGAGTCGGGGAGAGAGAAGAGCTTCTGGGCCACTTTTGGCACACTGACGGATAGTATCCTTTCCGGGCTCGGCTGGACTCGAGTTCGTTCGGGAAAATTCGGAGGAAGCACGAGCTTCACTTTCGCTTCATCGGATTGAAATGGCAAAGTTAATCATGACGAGACCTCGCGAGCCGCTCTCCCGCGCGGATAGTGTTTGCAGTGGTTTGTTGGCATCGGTTGATTAATTGCCCCATGCGTTAGGTTGCGGGCTACTCGCTGTGTGCTCCACAACATAATTGCCTCGCTCTGCTGAAGCTCAATTTGGGCCATCCATTACGCGCAGTTTAGCGTTGGAAAATCTTTGGAAACTTCCAAAATCGACTGAGTCGGCTCGCGCAACTTGGGAGCCCCGGCCGAGTGCTTGACTCCGTTTTATTTGCTCCGATGGACGTTCGGAGGCGTCCGGGAAGCAGCGAGCAAGTGATTGTAGGAGACTTGATTCGGTTTCGTGGTCGGATTGACTGGGTCACGTAAGACACGTCGACGGGGCGCTTGCTATCCTGTTCGACTTCATTCTCTTCCCGAGCTCCTACGAGACTGCCGCGTATTCCCTCGTGGGTGTTCTTTCGAGTTCATGGGTTTGTCTGCGTTTCCTCCCGGTTCTTCGAAACCTATGATCGGACGTCCCGACCGGAAAAATTGCTTTATGGCACATGCGTCGGATTCTCCCCCTCGAAGGTCCGATGCTGAACAGGCTCCGCACAGTTGAACGCAGTTTCGGACGGTTTCTGAAATGGTCACCTGGAAGAAGGCAGAGTTTCCAAACGACGGCGAGCGTCTACTTTGCCTCAGACGCGGAGCTTCTTTGGCGCGATCGCTCGCTTTACAGCCGTACGCTCACACAGCTTCACCGACGGAGGCAGATGCGGCTGCTGGAGCTGTTCGTACACTCGGGCTGAAGTTACGGAAGCGCCGCCGATGTACATGCCGGCCATGGATTGACTGGGCCTCGTAGATTTGCCTGCTCGGCTACCATGTGCTCTCAGTCAGCCGCCAGATGTTTTGGATCTCATTACCGACTACAACGACCACGACAATATCGACAGCGACGGCGGCCGCCAACAGCTCCGACAAACGCTCCCAAAATCTGCAATGCTACCGTGACGGTGGTGACGGAACGCTTTTCGGCTTTGAGCGACCGGTTCCTGTTGGCGTGTTTTCTTTCACAAATCACGAGTGTCGAATTAGGCTGATATTCTTGAAAAAAGTTATATCGGTGTTTCGATCCCACGAGAGAATCAGATTCGGACTTCAGAACGGGTATCGGTCCGAGGTTTGCGAATTCCGTGAAGTTTCGTCGGAAAAAGAAAGAAAGCGAAGAAAACCTTTAGTGACTTTGGCCAGACTTCTCAGAGGAGCTCCATGGGATTGAGGAAGCGAACAGACAGGAAGAATCGTGGAATGAGTCGAATGTATGCGACGGGAACTCTGGAAACCTTTTCTAACGATTTGTTTTTTCCTCTCTTCTTTCCAGCGGCTCGACCCTTCGCAGTTGTTGCCAGTTGTTAGAATCCCGCGAAGTGTTTGACCCTGCGTGTCGAGTTTTTGTTCGCTAGATCTAGACTCTATCACCGTCAACCACCACCACCACCACCATCGTCATCATCATTTTCATAAAGTAGCATTCTCGCAACTATCAAAAGAGCAACGTCAAGTTCAACTCGTTCTCCACCGCGGTCATCCCTATCATCCGCAACGGAATCATCAGTTCATCATCTTCATCGTCGGAGCGGCACCCTTGAGGCCCCGGAGTCGACCGAAACTTCGAGCGCGACGAGATTCGGTCACGGGAAGACGTTTCAAAGAAGAAACGACCACTTTAGCTGCAGTTCCGGCTTCTGATAGTTCCGAAGCTTCAACAACAAGGAATTAATTCGACAGTTTGAGAAACAATTCATCTTATCGACAACAACTACAAAGTGCCGGACATGTCTGCTAACGGAACTAACGAAAGTCCAATGACTCTTAGTCAGAGCATGGACTCAGTCAACACTGAAGAAGAGGTGAGTTCACAGATCTGAGAGCGTTCATCAACCGTAGTCAAAGCCCCATGGAGGGCGCGTCAGTGTGCCTACGCTGCGATTCTCTGAGTGAGATACGTTCTCTCAAATCCAAGATTCTCGATAGTCATGATTGGGAGTATATGCGCGGACCCCGGGCAGCAGCGGGGCATTCCAGTGGAGTCCTTGGTCATCGAGTCCTGCGCTGACATTTGCTCATCCCAGCGTTAGCTCGACAGCAACTCTTCAGTGATTGGAAACAGGTCATGGACCCGATTGGACATGACATGATTTCGAAATATCTATCAAAATTGGTATCCAGGCGGTCGTTTGAGCCTCGGCTACAGTTTCACAAGATCGTAGGCTTTTCCGTATCTTCGGGATCTTCTGCTACCATGCTCATACCGAGTCAGCCTCCCGCACGAGGACCGAGCAGTGGCGTACGCAGGATTTTTCTTGGGGGGGGGCTAGATCGGGTCTCCGCATGGGGCTGAAATCCAATATGGCGATTCTGTCCTATACTACAGCATTACGAAGAAACCATATGGGAGGGGGCTATAGCCCCCTTAGCCCCCCCTCTGCGTACGCCCCTGGGACCGAGCGCCCCTCGCACTCAATGCTGGAGATATGGGTTGCCGGAGCTCGCCCGCTCCTTTCCGGGCTCTCTTCGTTTTTTTATAATAGCGGGATGGGGGCGTATGCAGCTGGAAATCGGGCGATTAGCTTGGAGAATTCGCCGCAGAGGAAGCGAGCCGAGGGGCGAGCCCACGAAGGTCTCTACCCGCGCTGACCACGGGTTCGATCGGTCGGATCAGCGCGGAGCTGCTAGCCTACCGACGCGGACCGTTTGTCTGCCGATGTCGCTGGGATGGGAAGAGAATATTATACGATCAGCATTTCCTAACCTATCAGCCTTGGAGGCTGTACGAAGCCACGTAGCTCCCAGCTGAAATGCTCGAGGGCGGCGAGGAGACGGGCGACAAAGCCTCGCTCCCATCCAGCTCGGAGCGTCATGGCCTTGATCATGTGCGAGTTCATTGACGCATTCTCGGATGCTCCAGGAATTGTGGACGCAGCTGACAGTTCAGTCTCCGAGGAATAAGTGCTTGCCCTCTCCGAATGAAACCGGATCTAGCTCGAGGACACCTTTTTGAGCTCATGCATGCGATGGGTACCGGGTCGGGGAGGGCGCAACGCAAGGCATTGAGATCGCTTCCTGTGCTGCGGTGCAGGATCGAGCGCGTGATGCTTCGAGTTTATTAACGCTTATAAGTGGAACAGCTGAATGGAGCTCGGGCTTTGCGTGCCGAGTGTAATACGCGTTTGCCGCACGAAAAAAAAACACAACCCGGACTGTTTCGCGTGGAATCGGAGTGATAAACATTGGTTTTTCCACCGTACACCTTCGCCCCGTGAGGGGCGAAATCCTCATTCCTCCAGGAGCTCTATCCGCGCTCGAAGTGATGAAGTGCAGCTCTTGTCGCTGTAGTGAAATTCCGTGTCCCAGGTACAGCGCTAGCCGCCAAAGCAGCAGCAGCGGAATCAGCCTGAGCACCTGCAGCCGAGTATGTTTTTAAAGAGTTACCTGATCGACTGTTGGCCAGCGGCGAGATCGTCGCCTTGTGTCTCTACTTGCGAGACAAGAGTTGGTCGGCCGCTAACTCCTGAGTACTCGAGTTGGCTGTCTTAGCGGCACTCAGACACACCTGCCCTACACATAATTTGCCTGTGGGCAAAGAAGGCCTTCTCATATTCGAGCTACGACGGCGCGAGCGAGCGAACGGGACGGAGGAAAGGACTCGGACGGGGAAAAGACGGGAAAATAAAACCGGAGAACGCTCCTGCTCGAGTCGGTGGTGCTCGTGGGAGCTCTGCGCGTAACGATTGCCTAACTCGGCTGCTACCGCCATCGCTACCACCTCCCCCCTTTCGGCTGCTTCTGCGTAGAGCTGTTCGAACAAACAGAGCTCGACGAGTCGGGAACGAGCCGGGGCCCGTCGAACGCGGTGCGCTCAAAACGGAACCGTCGCAACAACGTCGGCGCTCCCGCAGTGAGCTCGATGAGTTCCTCATTTAGCTCGCACTCAGATATTAAGCCCGCTGCGTTTAGCACGATCGAGCCCACGCCGGCCGCCGGGCGCGCTGAGACCAGCAACAGTGCAAGATGTTCTGGAGTTGCGAACACGCAGTCGATTAGCTGCCTAGTCGGCCCGATATTCCTCGGCTCCAACGAGCCCCGATCCCCATCAGCCTTTCCGCCCCCCCCCCACCCCCCTCCACCCCCTGTCGGCCAAATATATCTTCGAGCGGGTCAAGCAACTCGAACACACCAACACGACAGCCTCAGCTAAGACTGAGCGAACGGGACCTGGAGCCCACCGACAACCCATCCCCACGCTCGCCTGTCTGGGAGCGAGCGTGCAGGAGGCGAAAAAGCATCGCGAATAATTCAGGTTGTAGGTCCATTGCGATTCTCAGTGCCGTGGACAAACCCTTGCTGACCCAGTGGCCAAGAGCCCACTCGACCCAGCAGCTAATGCAAGATCCGCCTTCAACAATAATTTCTACGCCGGGACCTATTATTTTTATCCGTGGCTCTCATCAGGATCCCCCACTGCTGCTGTTGGTGTTGTTGTTCTCGCTGCCGTCGGTTGTCGTGTAGCGTTTCTTTTCTGCGTGAGTGTAGCTGCATAGCCATCCGAAATAAGTCTAATGCAGGGCGAGGTCGTCATCACGGTCGTTGTTGTCAGCGAACCTAGTCGACAAATGGACTTCATTGTAATTACATATGCGCCGTTGCTCCCGCCGTCGCTCTTGCCTGTTGCGGTCACTCCAGCTGTTAGCTTTGGCCGGCCTACTCAGGTCGGGAATGTTACGGGTGAGCTCCGGTCTCTGAATGGCCGTCGAGTCTGATTCCGGCTCTCGTCCGCGATATGCTGACGTTTCGAGCTGCTTCGAGCGGTACTTCGAGAACCGGCACGAGAATTTCGACAAATATACACCAGTCGGTTCGCTCTTCTGCAGCTGCTCGGCGTGGACCTCGGACGCGGATTTATTCTTCACTGAAATGACCATTCAGGGATTTCGGCTCCGACGATACTCACCCGCTCGAAATTTAGCGTGCCGTGTCCCCGAACCAGCGTGGGCCCCGCAAGAGCTGCTGTTTTTTTTCTTTTCCTTCACTCTCCGATGTGGATGTGCTCCTCGGCACCTGTCGTAGACCTTCAATAGTCGGGAACTCACCGCAGCTCAAAACGGGCTGGCAGACTCAGCTCACTCTACCTGTGCCTGTGGGACTCCGAACGAGGACTTCTCCACTCGGGAGTTCGCCACGCACCACGCGCTGATACGCGCCCTTTGATCGTTCGGAGAAGCTCGTCGAGGGAGCTAGGGATAGGTCCCATTCTGGAAATCGAGAGCGGCGACCATCTGTCTTGAGATGCGAATCGATACGCGCGATAAATTGCTTGATCGGTATACTCATTTATCACAGTACGGTTTATCAGCGCATATCACAGTTACGTATCTGGATACGACGGCCATCCCGACGGCATTGATTGCCATTTGCAGAGTTCGATCGGAGGGTGAGGGAAGAGAGACGGTTTTTCAGAGATCTCATCCCGGCGAGAGAGCCCGAGGTCCGCAAACCCAAAGGAAGAGTGTATCGTCATTCCTCTGAACACTCCGATTCCTCTCGTTCTCGATCGCTGATTTCTTAGATTCCGAGTATCCGAACATCAATCGCATGGACTCCGGTTGTGGATTTTGTCATGAGAGCCAGTTCCACAAAGATTGTCCTCAGTGTTCTCCTCAAAAGCTCATGCCACGACACTGCCGAAACATATATTCGTCGGTGGATTTTCCCAGAGCTCGAACAAAGCTGGTGGTGCAGCTGCGTATACAGCAAACTTCTAATTTGGGTTCGGGTATATTTAGCCGTCAGCCTGGCCGTGGGTTCATCGGCAGTCCTTAGCGAGAACCTGGGAATCAGGTGATCCAGGATAGCTTGGGTCGGGTTGGACCGGGAGCGCAGAGAGGGAGGAAGGCAGGTATCCTCTCGTGCTGCTTGTCGTTGTGTGGGGTGTGGATATTTCGAGCGCGTCGAGAGCGTGAATCTATTCCTGTCGCCCAGCCCGGCGGCCGCTCCCTTGGTCGATCGGCGTGCTCGACTGCCCTCCCGTTCGCAAAGCCCGTTCGCTCGACGGCCACTCAGTAACTCGGCCTGCTTCGGCGTTTAGTCCGCCGACTTCTTATTCAGGGCCTCTGCCTGTCGGTCGCCGTTACGACAGGCTCAGCAAACGAGCGAGCTACCGCTGAGAGAAAGCAGGCCAGACCTTGCGAGAATCCAACTTGAGCACGCGGAGGTAACGGGGTGCGGGTCGTTGAAGATCCCGTCGGCATATCCTTTTCTTCTCCCTTGCCTTCCTCTGGACGATCGGGACTCGAAGAGCAAAGAGAGAATCGAGACCAGCCACGACCGAGAACCTTTCGTGCCGCGGCGGCAGCAATACGCCAGAGGGAGTAAGGCGTGCGCAGGGTGGAGTTTCGCATCCATCCCCACGCCGCTCAGGTCTACGCCGCCATTCACTCGCCACCCATCGGTCCAAGCGGCCGGCAAGTCAGTCGGACGCTCGGAGGGTTGACAATCCACCCATCCAGCCGTTTATTCATTCATCGATTTGTTGTTGTCCACCTGACAATTGTTTCACTCTTCCAAGAAACTGTCGATGCGAGGAGACGCGGGACTACCGGCCAAACTCGGACTCCGTGTGTCGGCCGCTTGACCGCATGGTCAGCTGGACGATCGACCAAGTTTCTGAGAGAGATCGGCTCGGTGTAAATGTTTTGCGAGGGACGGCGTGTCGGTGCTCGAATCCGCGCTGAATTTCACCGAACGAGCGGTGCCGCATCGCTCGTGTTCCTTTGGACGTGCCGGGTTTCTTCTTGTCAAGTTTTTCCTTGCTGCCGTTTGTGTAAACTACCCCCTCTCCCCCTCCTCGCCTCTATTGATGCCCCTTCCCCCATCAACCCACGGCGGAGGAGAGTATCGAGGGAGGAGAAGGAAGAGGGAAAGAAAGAGTGTTACCAACTCGAGCGACCGAGTCCCTCAGAAGAGCAAAGCAAACTCCGGATTTTAAATGAGAAATTAAAACCTCACCGCGTGAATGAGAGCGGTCGGCTGATGGATCTGGGAGGGGGCCTACATATGAACGGAGAGCGACCTAAAGCTGAGCAAGCAGGAAGGCGATGCAGGAAATCCACGTGCTGGTAAGACATGGAAAGGAGGCAGAGACTTAGAGAGAGAGAGCGAGCGCTTCGGCCTAGACGGCGGGTCTCTGATCCAAGGAGGGAAGGGAGAATTATTAGCTGGACCCTGCTCCACGTCTTGGGAGGTTTCGACGGAGGTTGAGCTGATCGCAATGGGCGGTGTCCGCCTCGTAACGAGTTGAGTCTCGCGGTCCGCTGCTTGTTAAAACACTCGTCCAGTGACTCGATTTCCAGTCGTGTTCTATGTATCTATCGAGTCCATCGAGTCCATCGAGTCCATCGAGTCATTCATGTCGGTTTCGCTTGGTCGCTCGCTCGATCGTCCGTCCGTCCGCCAGTATTTTCGTCCGTCTCGACGATTCTCTGGCATCCGTCGAACAACCCGAGCCGAGTACAGGCACGGAACTTGGCGTTTCCGTTAGCATGAAGATGGGTGGCTCCCAGTCGACTCCTGAGGATTCATATATCATGGGACAGACGAAGCCACAGGCATAGGGATCCGTGAACGATGCGTTTCCGACTAGCTGGCTGGCAGTCCGTCATGAATTTCCCGAGTCGGAGCAGCTGATCGCCACACTTCCCACGGAAGCCGAGTGCGGTCCCGCTCTCACGTTCAAACACATCAGCCCAGGCATATTTGGCGCAGTGCTCCCGACTCACGAGAACAAACAGCCAGCGTGTTTAATATGGATCAAGAGGATAATTTGATCGTAGTACTTAGGCGACATATAGGGAATTATAATCATAATGATCAGTTTTGTTCTCTGGCGGTCCTCTACGTCGCCGTCTCGGTGCCGATTCCTACCTCTCATGGGGTCCGTGTAAACGAATTCGCTCGCCAAGTACTATTCCGTCGGATCCGAGAATCCTGGGGAGATCCGTCGACTCCAGTGAATTTCATAAAGTTTGAGTCTCGCCTCGTACGCCACGGGTTCTGTCGAAGAAAGCCTTCTGGATACGCGATATTTTTCATAACCCCGTCGGGCCCTTCGGAAAGAACCTGGTGAATTACGGATAGAACTCATTTTTCATCGGGACGAGGAACAATCGGGAGGGTCGTCAGCATAACAAAAAAATCACACACGCACAAGACGACAGATTCGCGTGCAGATTCGCGACGGACTTATTCTCCCGATAGCGCTCGAACGTAACCCGAAGAGCATTGAATAATGAGCGAGGTTCTGGGCCTCGGAACATCAGCGGCCGAACTTCTGTCGAACAAGTGAGGAGTTAACATATTGCTCTTGATGGACCTCGACGAGCGACCGACCGACCGAGTGACAACCATCGTCCCCTCATTCATTCATCCATTCATCCGCTAGGGCTGGCTCGTGTTGTGATCCTCCCGTCGCGTCTCCAGTTGCCATGGCTAAAGGCCGTCGGAAGAGGCGAGGAAATCGCGACCAGGGCCTTCGGGACTCGCTGGGCTGCAGGCCCTACCGCAGGTTCCGCTTGTCAATCGAACGAGCCATTAATCAGCGGTAAACTCGTTCGCCAACAACATTCAGCCGAGCGTTGACTTTTCAATCATCGAGCGTTGTGGGCCACTCCGCCGCTCGAACTCTGAAGCCAAGAAAATCCCCGCCCCTGCAAGCAGCTCGTATTCATTTGACGATCACCTCGAACCTTGGAGCAAGGGTCCCTGAAGGGACTCATCAGATGGGGGACTTTTCCGTGGGGACCTATGGAGAACGAAAGGTCCCTCATATGCGGGACTCGAGGTCATGTCTCTCAGTTCGGTGATATCCCGGTAATCCGCTTTCTCCTTGGCCGGTACATATTCCGTTGAGACGTTCAGACAATTCGGCACTTTGAAGTGATTCACTTTTCGAGTAGTTGACTAGATGGGATCGAGTTATCGCCTGATCGAATGAATAAACGCCCGGGACACGCAGCCCCCTCCCGATGAAGGAGCGACGTGAGTGTCACGTGTGTTCGCGTAAAAACGTCGCTCTCCGATGGCGGTTACGACGGGACTAGGAGAGAAAACGACATTGAGTGAGCAATTCGAGTATCCGAATGATTGTGTGTGGAATGACGGCTCCTACCCTTGAATTCAAGTGAGGCACCCCTCAGTCAGTGTCGATTCTGTGTGTGTGAGCAAACTTTGCTCGTCTGTCTGAAGTCTGATGGACTGAGGCTTTTCTGGGAGGCGGCAACGACAGCCGCGACGTCGGCTGCGGCCGTTGCTTGGTCGCTCTTCGTTGGCTCCGACGGTCGGGGTACACGTCCGGTCCGGTCGGGTCCAGTCGCGGAACAGTGGAACAGCAGTGCCGTTTCCGGGGCCTCATGACTGCTGCAGGCAGATGCCCTTCGCTGTTCAACGTTTTCGTACAACGGAGGTCTTCGGTCTTCACTTTCAACATGTTCTCCCAATCAGTCATTCTCCCCGATCTTGTTCTTGTGGCGCTGTAGCCTAAAATCAAGTCCGTTCAGCGATGAACGACGGATCATCATGGATTGGGATCCGATGTGTTTCGCTGGACTCTATCGGGCGCAAATCGACTCCGCAGTCCCGGAGAAATCATAAGCCCCACTGGGACGAACAACTCGAAGCCGATCTAATTAAGTGTCGTGTCCTTCTACCTGTCTGGAGTCCTGCCTCGCTGCACGGATGAAGAGCGGAGGTGGCGGTGGTGTCAAGGAGACTCACGAGTCCTCTTGTTTGTTCGCGCTGAACAAGTGACAATTCTTGCTCCGTCGAGTGTCATTCAGAACGCCAAAGAGTTCACCGACTCCGGCTCGCCGATCCGACCGATCCGACCGATTCCAATGATTACGCTCCACAGAATCGCGATAACTGTTCTTTCATCGCGATGCGGTCGTGTTTTGGTAAACTCGGAGAGAATCTGAGATGGAGGCGCTCACTAAGGGATTCTGCCGGAGAAGTCGATATGGGCGGCGGGCGAAGCCACAGTATGAGCTCCGAGCCGCACGGACCCACATCGAGGATCAAAACTGCGTGACGTCATCCTCGTGACGATGTCGCCGAGCGCGTCGAAAGAATCGGTTGTTGCTGACTCCGCTGTCTTCATTGCGTTTCCACGCCCTTCAGTGGTGCGACCCTCGTTCCTTGCTCGTCTTGCATCCGCCTTCTAGACGCGTGGTGAAGGTTGAGGCGTTCCCCGATACGGTTTGAAGTAATCGCTTAATCGTTTGACGACCATTATAGGAGGGAACTTTTCCGTATCACGAGACCGCAGAACTTGGCCGACTCAACGAAATGACTCCGAGAATTACGACGAGGGAATCCGTTAGATCCCCTACTTGGAAGTAAATGCTCTGATCAAGCCGTCTCTCGAGCAGAATATCCATCGCCTCGGATCATCCAGTTTTACATATCGAGTGCGCTTCCTCCAACTCGCGAAAATTCGGAGACCTACGGCTGATATGTAGATAAGATCGATTGCTTCAGAAAAGTCTCACGAGAAACGCTTATCACTCGATCTGAATGACGCAACGCATTATTCGGCGTCGATTCCATGCTTCGACCGCGTTGCTCACTTCGGTCTCCTGAGGAGTTCTTATTCGTAGCGGCATTCAACCCTATTGTCGTAGCGAGAGGTCTTCGCCGTGACTTGACACGATCTTAGACTCGTCTCTGAGCGGAACGTCTTGACTCGACTTCACTCGTTGGGAAGACTTGAATGCGGTGCTGAACGCACGTCTGCCGGGCCGCCGATCGAAAGACGATCTGCGGCAGTCAGGCAGGCAGGCAGCGAGTCAGGCTAGCGATCGCCTCCCTATTCTGCTGTATGGCGCGACGTTTGAGAGGAAGCGAGTTTGTTCGCATAGAAAACAGGCACTACGGAGCCAGTACTTACTTTTTCGGGTCCTACCTTCTTCTCTTTCTCGCGTTGCCGTCTTCATCGTCGTCATCATGATGGCGATGATGATGAGTCAATGATCACCGGAATGTTTTCTTGCTCTTCTCTGTTTTTTTCCTGCTTTGACTCTTCTTTTATTTTGTTGGTTTCGCGGCCGCCCGTCCGAATATTCAGTCTGAGCTTCCGTAGCGAATCGGAGGTTTTTTCGGCCAGCAGAAAACTGGAGAAAATTGACTGACTTGGTGCTGCCGCCAGAGGAGGTGCGTAGAGCAAAGTTAGAGACTCGGGGCTAGGGGAGCCCAAGTATGAGGAAATTGAGTGCTAATCAAGAGCTCTGGTCTGTTTGGGGATAGATTAAATCGGAAGATTGCATCGACGATCTCCGACTGACTGGCGATGAAGAATCAGAACCGGAAAATCCTCGGGGAGGGAAGCTTACTAATTTATTGATTAAAGCGCGGAAAAAAAGAACCCCAAAAGGCGCTCAGAGCTGCGGAGGCCCGCGTGCTGTCCGAACAGCGATCGGTTAGGATTTCGAACCCCCAACGAGTCGAGGAGATCCTATGGAGAGTGGGAAGAGACGGAAACGTTGATGACGAGTTACTCGAATCGAGATTTCGAAACCGACCGAAGCAAAACCTCAAGCGTGAGGAGGCGCGATGGCGATGCATAAAATGTCGAATGTGATCCATTGCCATTATTCAGAATCGTTTCTCTGTTGTTTGTTATGCCGATTCGTTGCCTGTTGCCATAGAAGTATTATTGACGTTCTCGAAATGTGCCTTTTTCGCTGCTCGTGGAGCTCTCCGAGCCACCAGTGAATCGAAATGTTCGATCCGCGTCCCCCTCTTCCTACCCCCACGGCCAACTCCGCTCCTTCCATCAACAGACGGTCTCTCTGTTACCAGGAGTTCCTCTTAGCAACCGGTCGACAACCAAGCGTGTATGAAGCGGAGAAGAAATCAACAAGCTGACTCTGAATGATGTTCTACAGAGTGAATCCTCCGATCATTTTGACATTCGAATTCTCGAATCGATGCGTCGACTCGCCAGCCCGGTGCATGATGTAGTCTCTGCTGAGGGTCGGGTTTTTCCTCGCGTGCGCTTACTTTTTCTACTTCGTGGCAGTATAAAAAGCATCCATGACTCGCTAGTTTGAATGGTTCGCAGTTTGGAATCGATCAAGTCATCAATGGTCCCATGAGGCGACGGCCGCCGCGTGTTCGGCATCGGCAGGATCGATCCAGCGATCGATCACCTGGGCTTTGCGAACGAACAAACAGAAACGAATAGTTTTAAGTGCGGTAATGACATCAGTCAAGTAATTCATTCTATGGGACACTACTTGTGTCGACGCTCCGGATCCAAGTCGACTCGGGACCCGCGTGTAGAAGAGCGCTCCTCCCTCGCGAGTCATAATCCAGGGAGAATCGCGAGGACCTATGGAATGAAGGGAGCAAGTATCGTAAGGAAGGATATCGCACACCCCAGCTTAATCGAACAGAGAATTCCCCTTATTGGGGAGGTTGGTGGAGCTCGAGGGGAATTCCCTGGACGCGCAAGAAGGCTCCATGGATGGAAAAATCCCATTTGAGAGGACTTGAGTACGAGCATTCGGATCTCCACACGCTCGGGGTCCAACGATTGAAAACATTGGATTTCGAAACAGCTTTTCCGGCAGCAGACGGTGTTGTCCTGACGGTAGGGAATCGATTAGACGATGAGAACGATCTCCAAGACGATATTACCCTCCATCGTAAAGTCGCTCCGAATGCGTGTGAACGTGCGTGCGTGAGTGAGTGACTTGGCCGGCTGGCTGGCTGGCTGGCTGGATGGATAAGCGACTCTGGCCGCAGGACCGGCAAGCTGACCGGAGGGTTGGCCGAGCGCTGGTTCGTCAGTTCGGTCGTCTGAGTGTCGGTCTGTCGCTCGCTCTTATCGACCCACGTCGTGGTCTCCATGGCGCCCTAGGATTCTCGTACAGTTGGTATGGCAACGCCAGATCGATCGAGCACGACATAGCAGACACTAAATGACCCACGCTTGCTCCCTGGCTGCCGTTCGTGGCTGACTAGCTTACGTTCTACGGGGCCGTTTACCTGGCTTTCATTTTACGTATATGCCAGCTTAGCAGGCGAATGGATCGGCTAGCTGGTTGCTACGTTAGATAGATATGTCAGCGCACCTTGTCGGACCCTTGCCGCCGGGCTCGTTGTAGGATTGTCCATGAATGAAAGAAGAGAGAGCCATTCAGCCAAACGTAACGAATGCACAGCATCTCCGTCTTTGAGCTCAAAAGATGGCTAAGAATGGCACGGAGAGTTAACTAACTAACTAACCAACCAACCAGCCAGCCAGCCAGCCACCTAGCCAGCCAGTCAACCAACCCGCCAACCCACAGCCCCGTAGTTAAACAAAAGAAGGCTGCAGGCGGGCAGACAGGAGCGTTGTCGAGGGGGACGCCAGCAGAGCCCGAATTACGGGGTAGCAGACCAGGGTCTGATTGGAGGGGCGGAGGGTACCTGGGTTGGCGGCGAGCAGCAGACGACGGACTCCACTTCGGATACAGAGAGACCTTGGCAAGCGTCTGAAACAACACAGAGACGAATTCCAATCAAGCGAAAGCGGTCGTGGAAAACTCCCGTCGTTTCTGTTCATCGAATCGCACAATTTCTGCTTGGGTCTCCCTCCGGAATTGATTACATGCTCGTGCAGTCTAAGAGACCCCTGTGCCCACCGAGCGTGACTCTTCTGATTTATATTATTCCTCGGAATGAGCTGTACCCGCGAATATTGGGAAGCATCAGGATGAATGAGGCGTTGCGCGGACGGTCGAGTGACAATGATCGGTGGGGAAAAAATTCGTTGACGAAGAGATGATTCCTAGCAGACATACTCTAGCCGGCAGCACACTCACCCATTCCGCTCCCAGACCGTATTCCGATGGGGCGGTCCCATCGAGACTCAGTTGTCGTACATTGACTGCAGCTGGAACGAGCGAAGCCTGACGGCCGCTCGGCCCGGCCGCAGTGCATAGCTAAAACTCAACAACTAGCTTTTACATAACGATTGCCTCACAACGGTTCATAGATACTTATCGGCCAACTATTGTATCATATGACGAGTTGAGCGGACGGCCAGCGTCTGCTCGACCGGTCTCCCTGCCGCTTCGGAATCCGCGCAGATGTTTCCCCCTGGCTGTTGTCCGCTCACCGACGTGGGTGTTCAACAACTACTCGTGAACGCATTCAATGAAACCAGTCAGTGGATCATCGTGGCTCGGATTCGATATGAATTCAATCCGGAGGTCTAGGATCCGCTCATTCGGAGAGGAAAACATGCATAGGACGAGAGGAAAAGCTCCGTAATGAAATCTTGATACACATCGTGGCGGCAGCGGTGGTCGAATGAAAATAGGAGTCAGGTCGTTCGAGACAGCGGTACAATAGCGTGTCATCTTTGGTCACGAACACTCCTCCGAGCCACACCTACGACTAAAAGCTGGTACATGACTGAAAATCACTCCGGGATCAGGGTTTTATAGCGTTCGAGTGTCCGAAAGGGAAGAGATCCAACTATCTCAAATTCGAAGTCAGCAGTTTGGTTCCGGGATAATTTCGAGGACCATAGGCTGTCAGGCTCTCTCCCGACATTTCACGATCCGAAAATCAGACGCGGTGTGTAGAGGGAATTGATTTCTAGGCTCTCGGGACGGGACGATGCAGTGACTCGTTGAATTAATTCTCGAGCCGGTCTTACTACGGATGTGTTGAAAGTGATCTCGCGGCGTCAGAAAGCCTCGCAGCAACGCAAGACTGAGGGTGGAAGGACGCAAAGCAGTAGACCGAACTTTGGTCGTCGACTTGTATCGTCGTGGTCGCACTTGTATCGTACATAATGCATTGGGAGAGAGTCCATATTTATGTTGTTTACACCGGCATCGCTCCAAATTGCGGACCCCGCCTGTAGCGTTTTCTGTTGATCATGATCAGGCACGGAGATGAGAGGGACACCAGCGATTAGGTATTTTGTATTCAACGGGTGATCCGCCGAGTTTGGCCGAAGTGATCACGAGTTCTCAGGCTACAGTGGGGTGGGATGCGCTACCTAACTAAAGGTTTTAGGCTCGACTTCAAAGGGAATGATTTTCGAGAATCAGCGTCATTTTCTCTAGCATTCGGAGCCTCTTTCTTCCTTCCAGGTCCGTACCCTGTTCGTATCTGGACTCCCGATGGATGCGAAACCGCGTGAACTATACCTCTTATTCCGAGCGTACAAAGGATACGAGGGATCTCTCTTGAAAGTCACCTCTAAAAACGGAAAAACCTCTTCGGTTAGTATCGGGGAGATCCGACCCCGCGGATCCCGATTTTAATGGGGAGACCCCACCCTTCCGGAAGCCATAAATTCCCCAGAGACTCTCTCTGGAGCATCCGTCTCACCCCTCAATGAGCGCGATCATGGACATCTCGAAACCCGCCGAGGGAGATTTGAGTCCAGATATTTTCGGACTCTCATTTTATTGAATTGATCTATTCCGCACGCTAAACTCCTTCTCTCTTACAGCCTGTTGGATTCGTTACATTTTCGACCAGGGCTGGTGCCGAAGCTGCTAAACAAGAACTGCAGGTAAATTGAATTTCGGAAACCGGAATTCCGACACGCGACGCTTAATCCTCTCAGAGCATCGGCTCACGTAGAATAATCAGGATCTACTCGAAAGACCCTAAATTGAACGCCACATGAGAATCTACGATCGGCGGTCGAAGGACAAGTAATCCCAATGCAATCTCTGGTTCGGGCGCTCCAGCGACGGAAGAACGTTCTTCGATAGTGTCCAGCACCTGAGCTGGTCCATCTCTCCCGGAAATCGTTGATCTGATAGTAGAACCGCAAAACTTTCTACATGAACTCATACGTCGCAGAGCTCCCATTTCCGTAGCTTCAGTCGAATGCAATGAATCGAGCCACGAGAATTGTATGTTGCGATTACAATTGGCTCGAGCTGAGCTTGAGGCGATCGTATCCTCTCTTCCCCTATCTGACGGTTTCGATTCGGTGTCGGCTCTCCGATGACCGACTGCTTGTGACTTTGCGCTTCCTCTCTTGCGTACCTGTCTTCGATTCCGCGCTCTCGAATGGTTCGTTCATCGATGGAGAAGAGCAGACGTACAGCCGCTGCAGAACTAACACGACTCTTTTCATGCCGTCCCGCAGCAAGGCGTGCGCTTCGATCCCGACCTGCCGCAGACTATTCGTCTTGAATTCGCAAAATCAAACACAAAAGTGTCGAAACCCAAACAAAGCAACCAGGGCGCTGTAGGCCTGCAACAAGTTTCGGCCGGAGCCGCTCATCCAGCGACTCTACTGCACCCTCTCACAGGCCGTGAGTACTTCGAGCCATTCATGAATTCTTCAGTTTACAGTGTTCCTCTGTACTATCCTATGCTATGAGGAAACAGTTGAGGTCGACCACGTTTCCAATTGACTCCCGTACTCCATCGTACCTGGCTGACTCGATCGTCGTCAAGAGGCCTAAGATTCGCACACGATGCCTCCCCCTATCATCTTCCCAGGATCGCTTTCCCTGGTTCTGTCGACGCCGACGTCGCTCATACGTATTCCCTCGCGCTATTCAACTACGTATGATGCGAGTGCGCAATTGGTTGTCAGTCTGAACCTCTGTGATGCACGAGGAATCATGGATCTCATGGAGTTGATTTTCCCCGTGCCTGTAAATCCAGTTATACATATAGAAAAATCCCCGATACCTCTCGTTTGAAGAGGAGGGGGACGGACGAAACCCGAAGAAATCTCATGCATATTGAAAGCAATAACGATGATCGTGGAAAAAAATATATACCCGATACGAAGAAACGCGAAGTGACCACGGATCTAGGAGGATCGATCCGATCCTCGGAATTGTACCATACTCTACTCAGCCGCTGATTACCCCTGCAATTGACGGTGTGACGTCAGGGATAGATACTCGTTTTCTTCCGATAGAACAAAGCTTGATGACTCCTAAGTCAATCATAAAATCGATATCTTTTAATGCTCTAGTCATGCGCGGTACTCCGAGACCCTCTCATGGGTTTTCGGTTTCCCGTCTCTGCGCGGAGTAGGATACACAACGGACGCGAACGAAAGAGGGTCAGATCTCAAAAATATCGTAGACATATCGCAGAAATTCTCATTGGGTTGTGCCCAGGTACTATGTAGTTTTCTTAACGTATCCCGGTAGTATAGCATTTTCCGATGGTTCATGCTCGCATCGCGAATCGCGAAGCGACGAAATCGAGCGGAATCGTACAAAATGATGACGCTCTGTTGACTCAAAGTACTCTGATTATACTGGGCGTACTTCAAGTCACAGACAGGACCTGAAATGATTTGAGAAGCGCGGGTCCAACGGAGATACGGCGATCGCTTTCGGAGTGGGACGATAGTCAACGAAATGACGGGTCTTTTCTCTCAAACGATCAAGCTTCCTGTCTCCAGGGCGAACCGATCCGCTCAGATTTTTGTTGACATGAACTCGGAGTGAAGCAGCTTGAAGCAGATTTATACAATGACTGACTTCTGACCAATGATGTGATGTAGCTTTAATGGCGGAATGCCACATCTAAGCAAGGAAGCGCCTGGCTCGTGAATGGCGATGTCTTTCAACTGCTTAAATACTCCCGATTCTTGCGATTCCCGGCTCCGGCTGCGGATTTTTCCCGATCAAGAGTTCCAATCTGAACGAAGGTCCCATCCGCCATCCGGCTAAATAGAAAGGAAAATACATTTCGCGGTCAACAAGTTGTACTCTGAGCTCCTGATGTTGTTCAAGCTCCCGTTCTGATCTGGGTCTTTCACTTTGGCGCGATGAGCGCGGATATCTCTACTCTCTACAGAATTGAGACTCTAGAAAAAAAATCGAAACGGGGATACGCTCACTCGGATAAGGGTGCCGGGAAGTCATGGCTCCCTCGCGACTCCTCGGCATTGACCGCACAGTTGTTCTCCGATCGGAATCCGACCGTGGCCCATAATGTGAATTGGGGGCCTGGCATACAGTGAAACTACCGAAGAGAACTCGGACTCGACTACGTAGGTTACTAAGTCAAAGGGTCCTTCACGTACAACGGCGTCCGATTTCAATATTTCCAAATCGAGAAGCTTGAATTCCGATTGAGAGAGTCAATTTCGTGAAGAACAAAATAGTCTATCGCTGTCGTCGTCAACGTTGCCAACTCCACGATCAACACGCCATCTCAGAAGTTATGAATGACACCGACGATCCAGAGACCTCAAGCTCGAAGCCCGGATGAGTGACTGGGACGTCGGTCGACCAACCGACCGCACGACCGACCCACTAAGAGCTTGGTAACGAGACACGTTGCCGAAACAATGCCGAAGACCACGGAAGTCCTATCACGGCCAAGGTACTTTACCCTCGATGATGGAATTCATTACTAAAATATGGCGATGCGCTGAGATTTTCTTCGTTGGCCTCCGTGATGATCTTGATGATGTCAGGATCTCCAAGCCGGTGTACCACATCTTCGACACTTCACGCTGAAACCCACTGGGCACGAATTTTTCGCAAGGTCTCCCCTTCGACCGGACCGTTCTCGCTGAAAACGCAAGCCGATATCTCTGGCACCCCGAACACGGCTCACCCCGGCTCACAACCCCGGCACCTTAAAATCTATTTTTATTCTCCTTGATTAGAATTTCCTTTCTGTCCGATTTTCATGCCCATACTCGGAACGCACCGATTCAGGTAGCTCCATCCGACTCGATCTTCGACACCACCCTGCACAATCTTCTTGAATATATCCCAATATGAACTTGTTTTCCATCTTATCATTCAGACTTCTCGCACCACTCCGATCCCCACAATTTTCTTTTGGCCTTGTTATCAACACTTTCCGCTCCAATCGGCCCCGACCCTGACCGGTTCCCAAATTGACCGGCCACAGTCGGCTCTCCACCTACTAAGCATCCAGCCAATCAGCCAGCCAGCCCGAAGTCGACCAGTTCTGAGAGAGGATCAACCGATCTTCCCGCAAAACCTCTGGATCTGTGACGAGCGGAGCATACCGATGAAACGTCCGCGAGTACCTATCACACGATTTCCAAATCCATTCACCCTTCACCGAAGCACATTCCACTCCGCACCTCCACTTGGTACTCGGCGAGACGAAATTGAAGCCCCGGATAGTTCACGACGTCGCAGGCGCACGAAGTGTCCGATCAGGACTCCGGAATCGAGTCTTCGGGCGACGACTACGTCCGCGGTTCTCTTCAGAATAGTGTCTGCAGATCGTTCTTTGAGCGCGGCTGCGACGGCTTTCCTCTCCTGCGACTGCGACAATGCTCCTCCGCAAGCTGCTGGTCGCGGCGGAAGCCTCTGAGCTTGAACTCCGTCTTGCTTCTCGTGCCGATGAAATTACGCAATTTCTGCTCATCTTCGGAACAGTCATCGACGGCGGCCGATGAGGAATATCGTCAAGCTCACCAGGCGCGTGGCGGATCGGAACGATGTTGGCGAAGCGCTGATCCTTCCTCTCTACTCACCCTCCTGTACCTACTCACGAATGTCTGCTTCCAACGGAATTCCGAAGCAGGTTCCCGTCCAGGCGTCATACGCGGCTGAACGCTTTCGATGTCTTCCATTCACGCAGGCCCCACCACATAGTATAGAGCCGTCTACGTTGACACCTACGTATATCTACCTAACGTTCAACATCTCCGGCTAGTATGTAGAACAGCATCAGTGATCTAGAGTTCGGAATGAGCTCAGATTCTTGTTCTTCTGTCTGTCGGTGTTTTCGCCTCCCGTAGCTATCGACGCGGGACAAGCCTGTCGCGAAAATCGGGAGAAAGAGCTGGCCGAAAGAAACAGAAATTATTATTCCGTGTCGTCGGCTCGGCTGAATTTCTTCGGGATCGATCCCCACTCTCATTTTCCTCTGAATGGCGTCTAAATCCTAGACGTCTTGCTGTTACTGGTGTCGATGTTCGGGATACGGGTCTGAGCTTTCCGAGATTTCAGTCGCGGTGAATTCTCTACCACAAGCCTTCTAGATACGTGCTGGATACGTGCGTGTCCGTCACTAATTGCAGTGGTCTCCTTACGCACTACACCCCAAGGCACCCATCAGCCGCTTCGAACAAATGACATTCCCCCTCAAGACTGGCTTACATTAGTTTATTAGTCATTCTAATACTATGGCCTCAGCGAAGGATGAAGAAGAAAATTCGTGTTCACGCTTGAGACTTCTATAGGAAGAGTCGAACTTAATCGCGCGTAAATTCGGAGAGCTAGAAAACTTTCGCTTAGAAGAGGGACCTTGATAGACGGATCCACGGAATCCGAACTGAGGCCCGAATTCAACTTCGTAGATTCTACTTGATATCCCACGAAAAAATACTCCAACTTTTGAGCGTGGTGGATATTCCTTTTTTTTTATGACACCGTCGTTTAGACACACGAGTGGCTGCTTCCCTCCAAGACGTGGCGGTCAGCTGGTCGGATCACTTATAGGATTTCAGCATTTCCGTGTGCTGAACCCAGATTCAGACCCGGTCAAGGATGTCATTGGAGAAATAATTATCACTCGAATACCACGAGGATGATGGAGAAGAGATTATAATCCGTCGCACAAACACTCGAGAAAGTTCACACAAAAAATCCGCAAGTCTCCAACTGCGAGAGCGCAGAGCCGTTGGAGAACCAGCTGACCGGGCACCTGCACAAAAACTCCTAGCACCTGTTTTTCTTTTTTTCCTACCACCCGTCACCGGTGGGTTTTGTTGTTGCTATTGTTAATGATTATGAAGATGTTCATGCTATTGTTGTTGTTGTCGATGCTCATGTCGTTGTTGTCTCGCACGCAAGGGAAAATACTTTAGATTTTTTGTGCGATTCCCCATCAAAAACCCCCTCAAAGAAGAAACCACATTGAATCCTTTGCACCGCTACAATCATTCGCAGCTTTCCTTACGAAGCGCTTTTCAGAAATTGGAGCTGCACTGTTACCATCTGAGTGGCCACACCCGTTATCGTACGCTGAGGTCCCGATCACTTCGGGCCTGCACTCCGCGGCTCTTATGCATCCGGCTCTTCATGCCCAGCTGCCGGTGAGTACATGAAGGCTACAAGGCTCTCGGATATCATGATTCCGTTCCTTCCTTCACTCGCTTTCGTCTGTCATCTTGAGTTATTTCAACGCTCTCGGAACAAGTCTCCTTGCTCGGTCGAAAAGAGGGATTCTTGACGGTTCATGAAGAAACAACGTAGATCTCCCGGCAAGCGAGTCCGTTTTTCTCGCTCCCATGATCTTCCTGTACCGTGTGTCCCCGGGTCTCGGGGATATCTGGGAGCTCGAAAATCTCATCGGGAAACGGAAGGACTCGCTGTAAATTCTGTCAAGATCTTCCCAATCGCCTCCCAAGTGACGGCCGCACGTTTTTATTAGGAACCACCTAGCTTCCCATACGTGTGTCGGCATGGCTGAGAAATTTTCGCATCCGCATACCTTCTCAGAGCTGCTTTATTGTTCCAAGCGAAGGGGACAAGCTTCGATCCTTCCCGTCTGTCCGTTTCTCTCGTGGTCACTTCAGCTCGGTCACTCGGAGATTCATAAAGAAAGAATTCGATGTTCCTGATCGTTTCGGAAACGATTCCTAGCCTCGAAGTATAGGACCAATCCTTTAAATGACTTTGGGGAGAAACCCTCGACATGCCCCAGAGCAGCCTGTCGTCGGGAGCTCTAGGACCGAGAGAGAGAGAGACTTGGAGAGAATGTGAATGATGCGAATTCTGACCATGGAAAGCTTTCACCTCCGCACGTATTGCTGGCCGCCAACATGCTATATTGTCTTGTTTCAGCCGCACCATTTCTACTACCCGGCTAGCACGGCCCAGGCGAGTACTCAGCCGACTGCTTCTGTTTCACAGGCTCAGGCTACGAGCACCGCGACTAATCTCAGCTCCATGTCCGCCAATCCCGGTAACAACTTCTGGCCAGGACAGCCCGATTCGAGCAAGATCAACTCTGGTGAGCAGTACTCCCATTCACTCTACGCTCGATGGATCCTGTTCAGACCGTCGCTCACGATGGTGGCGATGATTTCCGAGCCGTGCAATGATGAGTCGTGCGTTGGTATTTCCCGCCAACAGCGCTCCCGTGTCACGAACTACTGCTTTCCGAGGCTTGATTCGTAACTGAGGTCGACTGCATCTCTTCAATCGTATTGTCCCTGAGTTTCTCGGTCAGAACGCGGTGGTTCCGATCTATTTTCCTATACGAGGGTCTATGCTGTAGTTGAAAGGCTCACACGGAGCACCACCGGGACGAGCCATCCTGATGCTGGAGGAGCCAGAGAACAAGAGTCTGTCTTGCTTCGTCAAAAGCTCTCGTATTTCGACACGTTATCGGAGCTCCGCTGGCGAAGTCCCGAGAAAATTGTCCTCCGTACCGTTTTCATCAAGGGTCGGGAACACATCCGTTCACCACCCGCTTCTTCCGCGCGACTCCTCGAGCGCTAATCCTGTAAATCGTAGGATCGTAGGATCGGAGTACGCTTCTGGGCTGCGACTCCCGAAACTCCCTGTGAACCGCCGCTCTGGATCTGTCGGCGACCGAAGCTGGGCTGATAAGATAGAGTGTATTCGGCCGTCATCCATCGAAGTCTCGAAGACCGTCCTCTGTCAAATGACGAATGCAAAGTCCAATCTTAGGCTAAGCTGGCGAGGAGAGATCCGAGTCGGATGAGAGGGCGCAAGGAAAGGACGTTCGTCGCGGAAGATGGTTCAATGAGGCCGAATTTGGAAATACAGCAGGGAACTCAAGTGATCGGCGAGCCTCTGTTCGGAAAGTTCCCCGCATCCTTACAAGGACAGAAACACATTCACTCGGGACAATATTCTTTCCGCTAAGCTTGCAACTGCGGCTCAAACCGAGCTCGGTCAATCGGATCCCTTCATTTCCATAATCACACGACTTGTCGAGTCTACCCCGGAGTGTGAGGGTTTTGCTACGAGTTAATCGGTCGGCGCGTGCGGACTATTCGGAAACAATGGACCGATAAATGCTTCCGCTGGCTAACGTAAGTGTTTTGTCTCCACAGCATCCAGTCAACAACAGGCTGCACTACTAGCCGCTGCCGCTATGGAAAACTATCAGGCTCAGCTTGTGCGATTCGCTTGCCTCCAGGCTCAGGTGTGTAGATAAACCCTTCGATCCCGCGGATAGTCTCGCAGGGCGAGCTACCGTTCGACAGATCGCCAGAGGGTTCCGTCCACTGGGAGGGTCCGCGAGAGTGATTCTCCTCGATCGCTATGGATTCTCCTTGTGGTCCGGGCAGTTAAACTAAGAGCTATTTTTTCAAGCAGGCAGCCGCAGGATCCAACCCTGGTGTAACCTCTCTCTCGCCGAACATAACTTCGCTGTCCGGTGTGCAACAAGACGATGTCCCGAATAGATTCGTTAGGTAATCGCCTGCACAAACGAACGTTGTATCTGCGACCTATAGCCGCTAGCTGCTACTTCTACGAACCGCGTGAGCGTGTTTGTCCAGTACAACGTGCCCTGTTTGACGGGCCAAGTACCCAACTGAATTCACTGGCTCCGAGCTTTTCACTGAAGAATTCATCTGGCTCCTGAAAGTACGCTGAGTAGTCCTCATTCTCCTCTCTCAATCAAATTCTTCTTTAGAGCAACTCTCTAGGACTCTGGGAAACTCAGCCCGTTGGATTCGAATTCCTCGCTTCTCTTTCGTATCAGCTTCGAGCTAACGAGTTAAGAATCGATCGTACCTATACTCGCGACGTTTAGCCGTCCCTGGGCTTCTCGCTGCTTTTTCTTCGGAGACGATGTCTCTTATTCCGAATTCAATGAATTTCCGAACCCAGTGGTTAGAGTCAGATGGAATCCTTGGTGAATTGTAGGCACCTCGAGCATTATCGGACTTGAGCATTTCGGTGGCAGAGACGGTCTGGGGTAGACATCGATACTGAGCGAAAAAATATCAGAGCATTCTTTCGAACCGAGTCGAGACGCAGTTGGAAGGTGTCAATCGCGTCTCGAAGGGTGAGAGGCCGCCGGGTGATTGCCGGCGATTCGTAATCAGCCTAACAAGAAGGCTACTCGTCATCGGAGCTGTGAATGTAAATCCTGCGTTGCGGCGAAGACCATTATTATCTTAGCTCTATTGTGGTGTTGAACAAGAGGGAGACCAATCAAACAAACAATCAATCAATCAATCAATCAGTATTTGATACAATCAAGCGCGATATATCTGAGCCTTACTCTCAGTGGTTCAAGAGTCAAGACGCGAGCCTCCAAACGCTAGCAACATATAAATCGCGTTAAATCTCTGACAGTAAGGCAGGCGAGTGAGCGAATGGGCGGACGATTAGGAAAGAGTGGCAAGCGGTCGGTTTGCTCGATTTCGAGTCGGCAAGCTCGTTGTTCCGCGGTCATTCGTCGAATGGATTCCGCGTCGACTCGTCGAGCATCACCACCGCGCCGCCGTCGCGAGTTTTGGACCAATGGATGCGAACGACGACAGAAGTTGAATTTGCTGTTGTGTTCCATTTCTATGAAGCATAAGCGTCGTTTTACTGAATCGACATCCGATGCACCTGTGGGAGCAGCATCATACGCTCGCTCGGACTTTCCTCCGGAGCATTATCAAATGCGAACAGATAGCATCGACGCGGACCTCCCGAAGGCGCTGTCTGACTGACTGGGTGGGGGTGGATTATTTCCCCGAATCCCGCGAGCGGATGCTCCTCATCAAAACGACCTGACGGATGTCGACCTTTCAAGCTAACTATTCATTTATCGATCGTCTAAATCGTAATGACCTACTCTCAAGCTACTGACCAATTCACGGATGAGAACCCACAACGCCTGCGGGCGCCGAGCTGCGTCGCGTGATGCAACGCGTCGACGTGATTATACAGTATACCTTATATGAACGGCTCATCGAACGAGATGATCTGGACAGTGTGTCGTACAGTTGACATGCATACATGGACATATACATGCATACGAACATTTACGAAACACACATTCTGTCATCATATATATAAATATGTATGTACATTCAACCAATGCTCGGTGCCCATGCAGGTTGCGTTGCATTAGTAGCGGTGATAGCATCTCTAGGGAGAAAACCGCGGCTGGTTGTATGGACGGAAATTCATCGACATGTCTCATCGATACCTAAATCATTCTTGTTGGCAATAACCTAGAGAAAGAACTTTGAAACTCATTAATTTCGGGGAAGACCTCTTCGGCCGGGAGGCCGTGTACAATTTGTGCGTTCCTTTCTGCCGCACTCTACCAAAACCTCTCTGGAATACGATTCGGACAGCGAGTTTTCACTCCTCCGAAAGAACCCGCTTCAATGGATCACAAGCGCGACTTGGAAAGATGAAAGTCTGGACTACCGCAGCCTCTGAGAGCCGGGACTTTAAATCTCTATTGAAGAGGTCTCCGCATTGATTTCCCGATTTTCGCTCGCTGTCACCTGTAGATAAATTAATACGAGTTGGGATCTCATCATCATTGACCATATTCCTCTGAATAATATCACTGTACCTATGTGGCATTATCAGCGAACCTACAATTACTGATGATGGGCGAGACCACGTTCATTACCATGAATGGGAGTTATTCGACGCAATAATTCTCGGACTTCACTTTCAAAGGTTCGGTGATGGCCGATCTACATGTTGATATCTGTGGACCAAACAGCCCTTGATTAGAGAGCGTCCCGCGCCTCCCGAGCGGCCCGCAAGCCTGAAAACCCTTTGCGATCATTGGTGGCGAACTCACGTACATATCCTCTGGTTGGCAGCGAAAAGGGTAAATGAATTTGTAACGACGTAGACTGAAGAGCTCGAGTTTCGATGACGATGATGATAGCTACAGTGCGAGTCGAAGATCTCTCGGGTTGAGGCCCGCAGTACCGGTGGCGTGTTCGTCCGCAGCTGGCGCGGTTACCCATGTCGTTTGGGCGACCTTTGATGCAAGCCTTTGATGCAAGAATCTATGGCCCGTTCAGAATATCGCCGACTCTGTGATATGATTTTAAACCACGGGATTATTAGCCGGAGCATAGTGGTCGAAAATGGCCGGAGATAACGTCGGAGATATGACTGTGTTTGTCAACTGCTCCGTCAACTCTCTTTGATAAATAATCGGTGACTCATCAGCTTGAAACAGATCTCCCGACCGATCTACACCAGCGACATTATCGACGACAGTATTTGATATCATTTTACCTTCATCCTGATGATGATGATTCTAGCAGCAACCCTCGTATCAGAGAGTCTGTTCCTTTTTCCATTCATCATTCCGATTATTACGATTGATACGATTATTTATTACGATAACCAGTATTTAAAAAACACAATTATTTATTGTATCATATCAATCCGGCCGGTATTCGTGATCGCCGGCGACTAATGATTGAAACCAACGTTTGCTTTACACAAAGAAGACGTCGTTGAGCGGGGTCGTTTCAGACCCAGCGCTGCCCGTTTCAGATATAATCATATGGAAATATATTAAGGACCAGTAAGCAGATCGGCAAGTCAGTATTGACTCAGAGCAATGAGCAGCGTGACGAGAACCGAGGAACGAGAAGAAAACGTGAAATTAGGAAATCAAGTAGAAACCGTCTGACTTCCCGTGCTCAAATAATATTCACTGATTACGGGCTCTCGGAGCTGTTGAGTATAACATATACTGAGTGCACTTAAGTCCCGAGAACTCCAGGACAGGCTTCTCAACATTCCATCGGCGTGTTCTTCGTATGCCCCGTGCGTAAAAACGGATCTGAAACGCTGATATGATACATTCCGATTTCCTCTGTATTCGACTGTAAGTCAGCCCGGGAGCCCAATTCTCTTCCCTCCGATTTCTATCAGCCCTGTGCCCTCATTCGGGCGAAGTCGGAGGCTAACAGCACGACCATCCAAGAGGTAATCCTTGTGCACGATCTTAGCTCAGACCATGAGAACTCGTGGCGATGCACTTCGAACATGACGGAGTTTGTCTTCTCTTTGTCCTTCCCGGTCCCATCATGCTGTCATTGCAATCCTGATGGAGACATTGTTTGAACGCCGGAGCTCGAAAAGCGGCCTTCTTTACGTGGTTCACGGTCAACGTGCGGTGTGTATGTGCTTAGCCATCCACTGATTGACCTTGCAGGAACGTCAGCCCGTCGGCACGCTGGCACTCGACGTGCAATCGAGCTACGGCGATTTTTGTAGATTGACATATACGGTAGAAAAACGTCGAGCGATTGATCGACCGATGGAGCGATCCATTGAGCCGTTGATTGATCGATTGATCGAACGATACTTGGAAGGACCGACGGACATGTTGTAGTAACGTATGTACAAAGCGAAAACTGCAGCGGGATCTCTGAACTCGTTAGATAGAACGTCTTCACCAAGAACAACGGCAGCAGCACCACTGGTTTAAAGCAGCCAACGACTTCATCACGGCGACATTCTAAGAATTTCATTCGGCGGTAGAACGAGCACGAGGCCTCGTAGAGCTTGTATGATGCCTGCTCGAAAAATGAGACGGCGACGGGCGGCGTGACATCGCCGCCGGCTTGGGCCGACATCCATTCTCGTCGAAATGTGTCCTCGAGACATAAACGACATTAGAGCACGATAAAAAGTTCAAACTCCGACGAGAGGAACGCAGATCAAGGGAACGAAAAAAAAATCATTCGCGACTTCAATCCGCTAGAACAAATCCGCGCGAAATTTAAGGTGCTGAAGGCGTCAACGTTAACGGCGGCAGAGATTTCTTATAGCGCACACAGACGACATACAACCGAAAAAACGATGATCATCATGATGATGGAGTTAAGGAGAAATCAGGCAAGCGACCGATAACTCTGGAATGATGCGAGAAATAGAATACGGGAGTAATAGAAACGCGACCAACGTTAACTGGTTCAATGGTTCAAGAAAGGCTCTAGGGCGGACTTGAAACTCTGACACTCTGAGCGCACGGGCGAGATCAGCAGGTGACCGGTCATGAGATCTAAACCAACGCAACGTCATTCAATGAAAAACTTTGAATTACCTCTTCTTTTATCAGAACTCTCTCATAGGGGGTTGGCTCCTCCCAAGCTCTTCGCGAGTTCTCCGCAGCGGGGGAATCGCGGATCTCGATTCTGCTCATATCACGGCGGGGTATTGGAAGTCTACCCGAATATATTCTTTCTCCAATCCCGTATCTAGAGCTTCTTTCCATGAATCCGACTTTGGTAAAGATTTCTTGGAAACGAATTCGCTAGCGAGAGGGATTATTCATTTATCCTAACTTGTGAACGGGACCGATGCGTGTGTGACTGCAAGGATGCGCGTCCGTGCGTGCCTGTGCGCGTGGATAAGTATACGCGGGTGAATCACAGATTCGCCCCAGGAACCCAGCAAGAATAGCCCGTAGTTTGGAAAATGGTGACCGTCAGTGAAATGATCGTAGGTTTGACGTAGTTGAGGACGACGAAAAGGAACACCAACCAAAAGCTCTCGTCAGGATCGCTCCGATTTTCACGGAAGCGACAAGGATGACGATCATGATTACTTTAATGACTATTGTAATGGACCAGACGATGAATTCTGATCTTCGAACTGCAAGCTCGTTCGTTGTTCAAGGTCAGAGTGATCGACGAGCGAGAAAGAAGAGGCTACCGGCAAGTTTCTCCTCCTTCTCGGACCCAAACTCGATCCGATCATTCCGGCCCACATGTTCGAAAGCTCTGCGGACTGCCCGTTGTAGGTGACGATGATAATGATAAATGATAATAATAATGTGAAATGAAATGAGCGCCAGAGGGCGCGCCCGTGGACCAAATATCTCTGAGTTAACATCATCAACAACAAATATGAATAAAAATGACATCAAAAACATCAACAACTACAGGAACGGAATTGTAATATTTCGTTATGGAGACAATGGAGGAGATAATGATAAAAGCCGAAAAAAAAGATTGTAAGACGGAGACAAATATACAAAAATATATCTATACATTATTAAATAAACAACGCTCTGTGTTTTCAAACTCTGACCTCTACTTCTTTATATCATTGAGCCTTCCAAAGATCCACAGCAATCCGCCCTACCGGCCGAGATGCATCCTGGACGTCGAGCAGGATGGAGCCGCTAGGAGTCATGTGAGGTGGAGTTTTCGGGGGATTGAGCTGCTTTCCGGGAACGGGGATCGGAGTTGCTTCGGAGCGCTGCTGACCGGAAAGAAGAGCGCAGAGGGGAGAGCGGATACACGAAACTCGCGCGGCGAATCCTTGCCTGAGTTGTCCTCAACTTGGCACCAAAATAAAGTCGGGATTCGATCTCCGAAACACGGCTTCGCCGGAGGCGATACGTCTAAGCTCAGCCGCGGTGCACAGTGTCCACCTCTTATAGGCGAGGATTTCCAGGTCGGGGCAGGCGGGAGCGCAGAGAGAAAGAATGGACGGGAGTGAAAACATCAGGTCTCCCTCGGATCAGTAAATCTGAAAGGCGAAACAAGAGTGGCCCTCGTGCCGATGCACAGGACCTGTGAAGGTCGGCAAAGGGAGGATGATATGAGATCGGTGAGAGAAGGATGTGACATCTGAGAGGAAGTTTCTTATCTGATCTCGTGCGGAAGAGATTCGCAACAGTGTTTTCATCCAAGCTGGATCGACACATTCGCCCTCGATTGAGGTCCGGAAGCAGTCGAGTTGCGGAAGTATCAGCAATTTCTCTCGAAGGGTTCCAGGCACGCGAGTATTGAGAGGGCACGCGGAGACTTTTCCGTCCGCAGGAAGCCTGGCGAAGGAGAAACCATCCGAGCCGATAAGTTCACGTCTCCTATCCGACTCTCTTCTCAGTCAGGCCACCGAGACGTTGAACTACGATCATGGAGTGAGAGCTGATTCCCGGGATGTGTTGGAAAAATGAAGGGGATAGGAAAATGAGGGAGCGAGGATCGAGTTTTAACGGGAAAGCCAAGAGGCTCTTGATCATCCCACAGGGAGGGCCTCGAGACCATGCGGCACCATTCACCCTGACTGTCAGCGATCGTTGGAGACGGACTGTCGCTGTGCCAGAAAAAATTATGAGGGACTCCGGTCTCGAATTCACTAACTACAAGGTGGGGTCTATTGCCTTCAAGGGGAAGAAGAACGAAAACAATCAAGACTCCGGAGTAATGATAGGATCTGGGAGCAGTGAGATGAACATGTATATATGAATGCGTACCCACAACCCTGGGAACTCCTCTAGAATCAACGATGGAAGGCAGAAGCACCTTGTCTCCCGTTCGGGGGAAGCTATAGCCTTTAAACCCGTAGCACCTATTCGCGGCTCTGTTTGGAATCACGCTCCTTTCGCCAAGAAGGCCAGAGCGCATGAGCCCCGCTCTCAATGGGTTTTCGAAAATAAATTAGGGGTAAGTGTAGGTCTATCTACTGTTTGGAGTCTAGAATCTGAAGACAAGGAATTTTTCGACCTTCGAGATCGATGTAGAGTTCCAGTCACCAGTCTTATATTCAGAACCTTACTCCGGCCCTCCGACTCGTGGAGCCATAAGCTGAGAGAGATCTCCCGGGGCGATGTTTCATCCTCCCGCGAAGACATCGAGTCCGTCATCGTGTTCCCTCCTCGAACGACCTCGTTGGGGCGGCTCAATGATCCGAGCCAGATGAAAGAAAGAGGTTCAGAACGACGCTACGTTTCGATGTGGACTCGGAGGATATGAGGTCAACGCTTCCCGAAGTACCGAGTGCCGTTCTTGCTCCTCGGAGTCCTTGTCCGCTTTCAGGGTGAATGCTTCCAGGGTTCTCGGCCTCCACGGCCCTTCCACCTGGGAAATCGATGACTTGAACGGGCTCCCATTCGCTTCGATCTTCCGCATTTCTACGCCCCGTTCGCAGTCTGACACGGCCACGGACTTCAGCTGTCCGTGAGATATTCCGACTTCCTCTCATTTCAGTTGAGCAGCGGAGCGAGTGCGCGACTCGATCCGGTGAGTGCATGATGCGTAGTAGCAGCTCTATCGCGATCACAGCGCTGTTTACGAAAGTGGAGCCTCTCGATCCGATGCATGCCTGCGCGAGGGCCTAGGATTGGATTATCCCAAGCTTTAATTCTTACCCCTTGTTTTGCACATGAGACGTGAGGGACCAGCCCCGTGAATCGGCCTATCAGTTTTGCTCGGAGCGCTCGGAGACTCAGGAATCGGTGAGAAAGCGACCGCTTGAGGAGCGTGATTGGTTTCTCAAATAAGGAGGCACGTCTCAAGAAGGAACAAATTATTTATTTCCCAATAATCTCCCTGGCTCAGGAATCTCCATGTCCTCCAAGAGACTTTCAGGGTCGGGACCGATCGCAGCAACATACTTCATCAATGGAATCGTGTGATTGTGCAACGAATGCTTGCTATGGTCGTGGCTGAGCAGCTTCGCGTGAGTCAAAGCCACCCGTTTGACGAGAACTTTCATAAGCTGTTTGATTTCTTTGTCATGATCTGGTTCGAGATCCATCTTCCCTCCGGGTTGGAATTTGGAGGTGAATTCGTCAGCAAACCAAACTCCGTGTCGCTTCTTCGTCTCCGCGAGACCATGTTTGTCCAGGTCAGCCCGCATCTTCGACACCAGAGACTTTATCTCTCCGCACGGTAGGATGCAATCTTCGTGAGCGAGCATCACTTCTGGGAAATACAAGCCGAAGACGAAAGCAAGCGGAAAAAATGCCAACATCTCGCCAGCATGCCCGACGGACGAGCGAAGCAACTCCACTTTGTTCTTCACTCGAGATTGGAGGGGACAAGCGGGAATCCGATTTCGGCATGCGCCAAATATAGTCGGGAAGTGAAACTGAAGAGAGAGTCCTTGTTCATTGAGCTATAGGGGTCTTCAGCCTCCCCTGTCGATAAAGACTCCCTGTGAAACTCCAGTCCGATCATTCTTGCGTTGCTCCGCTCTCGAATGTCGGAATGCACTAGAGTTGCTTCGTCTTGTGCAACTTTATCCCCAGGCTCACAGACGTCATTGGAAGCGGTCACGGAGCAAAGAACTCTGTCATCGGCGCTCTCATTAGACTCCTATCATCGCCCATCAACTTCCAGAACTCGTTCCTGCGGATGGGCGGCGGGCGAATTCATGATGCGTGGCTAGATGATAGCTGCAATTTCGAATCCCGGATCCCAAGCGATCGATACGTTGATTTGAAGTGAGCGTAGAGCTCCCTGTAAGTGCGAGGTAGCGTAATTCACCGCAGTCTAGCCAGGGAAATAGCTCACCAGGTCCACGCTCGATTGATGATTCTCTTGGGAAAACTGTCTATCTTTTCTACGCAGCAAGGTCAAACGTCTGGTCTCAACGACACTGCTCATGAAGGGGAAGAAATGGTGAATGGGTCCATTCGTCGATTCCGTGGAGCGTTTGCCTGCGACGGGATGGCAGAACATTGTCGAGCGGGTGTATAGCACATGCGGCCACGGGAAAATTCCAGGAGGGATAAGGGTTTTCCTAACAGAGGTTTCGGCTATGTCCGCTCTCGCTTTTGAGCCCACCAGCATCTCCGTAGCTAGATTCCCTCCTACTGGCGTCGTCGAAAGAAACTAGCTCTATCCGCTCCCCTCGTTGCTCAATCTATATTAGTCTCTGCCATCGCTTCTCGCTAAGGTGAACCGTGGGTTAGCTCGGAGGCATTCGAGAAAATGAAGAGAAGCCGTCGACTGAAAACCTCTGCTTTCAGTCAGCCTCCTCCAAACGTCGACGTTCCCCACATGAAAAGTCTGTGGAATCACCCCGGCAACGATCGGCGAATGCCGCCTCCCCTCTTCTCGCATATTCCCTACCCTCCTCGAACCTGCCCCCATGCCATCGCATTGCTCGAAACCCCGGTGTTCGCCCGGGCGACTAATGCTCCCTCTTTTTCCTCACCGCCCGTCATCGTTCAGTCAATTTCTTGGGTATGGCAGGCTTTGCGCTTGTCCATGAATATATGTGCCAGCATTCTTCTTGCGTTTATACGACGAGTAATCACGCCGATGCTGCACCACAGCAGTATTCCGTTCTCGGAATCACGGAGAGGAACGAGGAACGAGAGGGCAGAGACGACACGATTCAAGGAAAATATTTTTTTATACCCATGTATAAGTTTCTCTAGGATTCTACCCACACGTAGAAATGACATGAGTATGTGTGAATAAACATTTGGTAAGGAGCAGTTACTTGAATACTCGCCTACTTACTTTGCGGAGGCTGTTCGCAGCGGAGGAACTCATCACCGCGCATCCGAGGTGATTATCATGGAAGAATCCGACGGATTCAGAAATAGTACCACCAATGGCGCAGTCCTCCCCTTCTGAGCCCTCTCAAAAGTCGACACAATTCGTCATGCAGTGGTCACGGAAGCTCGGATCTACATATAGCGAGAGCGAGTCGACCGAAGGTTGCAAGCCCGCAATCGCTTTCCGAAGCTCTTGATTACTCCGATTCTTTTTGGATCAGCGGAAACAACCGGCTAATGATGAAATGTCCCATGTGGCCTGCTTGGAAGCCCTCCCGATAGCCAGGCGTCGATCTCTCAGATTCAGACGGCTCCACCAATGATTCAGCTATATTCAGCTGTACGAGGACTACACAGATTCCTGATACCAGATCCCAACCTAGAATCAGGGGCGTATCCTCCTCTGTGCTATCGTGATACCACCCTTGCTGTCCCTCGAGCACTTCGAAGAGCAGAAATTCCGAGACCTGTTGGCGGGTGCCGCGATGATTCCGAGACTAGAAGAGGATCGTGAATTTGTACCGAAAAGGCTTCAGGCCGGTGCGTAGCAGCCCCCGAGAAACACGTTCGATGCCCTGCCCCCTCCGCCTGACCGTGATATCGCGGTGGATTCGCACCTCCCAGCGCTCACCCTGCTTCTCAGAGTCAAAGCGTCTCACAGGGCAAAGAGCTTAAGCCGCGGAATCTTCCGTCAACCCCAGGGACTAAACGGGTCTGGAGAGACTAAAAGCCAGTCCTTCAGAGAAAATTCTGCCAGAGATTCTTTCCCCTGCAGAGCCGCGAGAGCGAGACTCAAAGACACTGCTCGACGATGGAGAGTGCCAGATATTCCGCCCTTGCTTCGACGAAGTGGAGCGCGACGGTGAGGACACAGCACGTCAATAGACCGGAGAATTGTCGCTGGCAGCATGGAATGTAAAACAGAACTGAGTCACTACGCCGCGGAGAAGAAGATAAGTCGGGTCATGCGGAGTTGACATATTTCCACGAAGACTCGGAGAACTCGAGTCCAGACACGTTTGAATGATCGATTCAGAATTTGACCGGGGCGGTATACGCTATACGCATGGGTAGATGAACGGGCAATGCGGGATCAATGCATGTACGCCCGCCGATCACGCATGCGAGGACCACGTCCAGATTGTCGCTCCGGAGTCGCCATGGAGAGAGGGAGGGGTCGTGGTGCTCGCCTCCATGGTTCAATGGAGCCGGCAATGTACACCGGACAGCGAGGGACATCTCAACATCATGCATGCAACACTCAAATATATCAGCGAAATAATGAGACCGGGTCTGTCTCATCTGATCGTTTGAGTTCCAGACGGCCCGTGACAGGATCGAGGACAGGACAGAAAGTCTCGGCCGTGACACCGAGAATGGCGTGATCTGCAGACTAACACAGATCGACTGCGATAAACGCGAACTGACTAACGACCCAGGCTTCCACTGATTGAATTGATGTTCGCCCTCTGAGCTGGATATAGCCGTTCCGAAGAGGAATCACTACCTTTCCAGGCAGCATCGGAAGGAGGAAAAGCCTTACATTTCTCAAAACCCGCTAAACAAATTCAAGGAGAACGGACGGGGAACTACTCTACGTAGAAGAAGGCAGCTTCGACTTATGGAATCCCGTACCAAATGCGAAAGGGCATTCATTCGTTCCGGAAGATGAACGTGTGTCAGGAATGACGGCTATAGATGGGCGCATGCCGTTCCGCTCGCAAGACTTATGAAAGCCGGGTCGCTGCAGTCGGATTTACAGTTTCGAGAAAGGCGAAAGTGGGGTTCATTTGACCTTCCCCGAAACAAAATGTACTGACAAGCATCACCAGCCCACGGGAGACCACGAAATCCTTTGACTTCGGGACCTCACCCGTCTCAGGCTGAGACCTGTCCCATCGGGGAATCCTGGGGACGAGTTATTCGCCACATGGTCGAAGGGCTCGCTGAACCCAGGTCCAACCTTCCGTGCACGTCCTCGCAAGCCGGGTCGGCCTCCTCCTTCGTCTATGTCGGGTGACGTGCGAATTGTTGTCATCACCGACGGCGACAGACCCAGGGGAAGGCCGGACAGGCCTGTTCAATGTTTTTATCATCGTCTTCGGAAGTCCCATCATTGAGCGCCGCATAAGGACCGACGAACCCCTTTCGCTCTCCGAAGAAAACCCACGAAGACCTCTCCCCTTGGAGAAATCCCTCAACTTGTCCCTGATCGATTAAGATCACTTTTTCATACAGGAGTCCTTCAACTTTATCATCGACTTCTTCGCATATCGGAGCGTCGAGATCGGATGCAGATATAAGACCACACGTATGCATGAAACTCCGTATATATTTGCCATGTTTGTATATATGTATGTATAGGGTACCATTGTTTTCCATGTCGAGGACTGCACCTCATCAGGTAACTTTAGCGGAAGTTTTCCGTAAACAGGTATTGTATATTGACTCTCCAAACAGAACTGTCTCGTATAAGCTATTTGTCCTATTTCCAACACTCGATGATTCGATTGGCGGCATGGTCTTCACAAGACCACGTGAAGGCTTCTCACACGCATGGTCTTCTCAATTGACACTCCATCCACGAGATTGATTAATTTCTTTCGCGTCATTTCTCTTATCAAACGTTTCATAATATAAACTCTGTATCAAGGTGAATCGTTGCTACCCCATTGCACTAGTAGGACACCTTGACAAAGAAAAGAGGCTTGTACAAAAGTTCCAGGAAGAGTTCTGGAGCATCCTCCGAGCCGAGCAACGAATCTCTCCAATTCCGAGATTTGAGCTTAGGGAATCTCTCCAACTTATTCCTCGCGTTTCCCCCCGGCACCGACCACAATGACTTAATCGCGCTTCGTATCCGACGCTCGTCTTCATTCTACATCCATTTGACTGATCACCGTTCTCGCAAAATCTGCAATATCATTGTCCTTGTTCTTCTTCAGGAACTCGGTGTCTAGAAGCTGACGGTACTTCGCTCGGTTCTCGCGGTTCTTCTGCAAACTAGAAGCGAGGGGGTCAAAACTCAATCGGGACACGGAGCATTCTAGGGGAATTATCCCAGGTGAATCGGATTAACAACATTCCAAGAAAGAAAATAGCGACTCCAATGAGACAACTCACCAGAGCTCGATGAAAACTTCGTATTCCTTTGAGAACTTCCCCGGAGGGAGTCGAGGTGGTTCGCTCTGCACAACCTGTTTAAGTTGCTCGAACACATTCCTTATTGTCGGATACGGGAATCGTCCAATCGAGAGCTCGACCTGGAAGGACGTCGTTTGCGGACTCGACTTATTTGTGACTTGAGTTATTTGATCCGGCTTTTCCATCATCAGATTTAGTTTAGCTTAAAACATTATCCAACTCAGTTTAGCTTCATCTATCATAGATCCAGATCGGCTCACCATCGTTATTCCCAAGCTCCACACATCAGAACGAACATCGTACGGTACTATCACTTCAACTTCGATGCGCTCGGGCTGGAAAAACGACAAGGGGCGATATTGATCACGAAGACTCTCGAAAATATCAGAAGTGCCGGCGATGTATTTCGTCCATCATTTTTCTACCCTTGCCCATAAAAGAAGGCACCGCACGGGAGACGAATCAATACGAGCACTATTTCTCACCGGCATGTATGGTTTGCAGCCGAGATTGCTTTTGGCAACTGAATCCACCATGTGGCCCGATATCCCGAAATCGCATAGCTTGACAGCTCCCTGAGCGTTAATGAGGACGTTCGATGGTTTGACATCCCTGCAACAGAGAAGGGATGAAGACCTGTCGCATCGATCTCGGACGGCGTTTCAAGGTCGTATCGTAAATCGTGAAAAGCGAGCAGGATATCACGCTAACCTGTGCATTATGTTGTGTCTTTCTTTAAGGTAGTCTAAGGCCGTCACGATGCTGAAACTAATCCGTCCCAGAACGTTCTCGGGAATCTCGCCGCACTGTGCAAAAGCGGCCTTGTAGAACTTGTCCAATGAAGTATCCATGACCTCCATACAAATCCAGATGTCGCCCTCCCGGAAGAACGCGCCGTAGAAGCGTACTGTATATTCACACGAGGCTTTCATGCTGACGTTCAATTCCATGAGCGCGGTACGCTTCTCATTTTCATTCAATGTGAATGTGATCCGTTTGACGGCCATCAAGGTCCCAGTTGGTTTGTGCCGCATTCGCTCTACGATTCCATAGGCCCCTCGTCCCAGCTCTTCGAGTGTTTCAAGCTCATCGGCCCCTACTGTGAATTGCTGGCCTTCGAGGACAATCAGAGCTGACGACTCGAGATTCGCCGGTGCTCTGTGAAGACGAATTCAGGATTACGCTCACGGAATCGGGGAGCTCTTGCTCAAAGCCTCTCGTTTCGACTGTTCGTGAGATATACGTTTCGTAAGCTGGCGATCCGACGGAAACTTACATATCTTGCGTGGGCGGCGGTTGCGCGTCCGGAATTGAGAACTTCGGGACCGCATTCCTCTTCTTTCCTGAAATAAGGTTTGATCATCCACTATAAATTCTGCCTCTGGGGCTGCTATATTCGTTGCTAGAATCGAGGTTTCCCGGGAAATTGATATAATCGAGCCCCTACTGTAAGTCGATTGAGTTAGCAGCGGATTCCCTCAATCCCGATCCACACGGATGAGTTCAAACTCGATCAGGTGAATGCGAATCAAACTCGAGAACTCTCATTTTTCCACCTTATCGGCCAAGCGAGCTGCACAGATTGTTTGTTTCGTCGTTCCTAATCACTCGCCACATATCTCTTTCTATCAGCGCCGTGATTTGCGCCTCCTGCTCGAAGGATTATTCGATTCATGCCCGTCGACAGTGTCTCCAGCGAGAGTCAGGGTTCGAGTTGGGAGCTCCGCTATTGCCCCAGAGATGCTGATCGAGCCCTCGACGACCAGTGTATCTGGACGTGGGCTCCCCGACAAGACCACAGTAACACGCGTTAAAATAATCACGAGTTCCGTCCACCGATTCTGAAGGCATAATTCCCTGCGATCAACCTCGGAAAAGGAATGCCTCGCAGGATGTTTATCAACAAGCTCTCAAAGACTTGCCGAGAGCCGAGAGATATCAAACCCGAGTTTTATAGGAAGTAAACAGATCAAGTAGATACTGGAGCTCGGGAGAGGGAATATACGGCATAAACACGTAGTAGGTGATCTTTAATCACAAAGATGGAGAAGGACAAGAGCGTCAATAATGTGTGGACACTCGAATCGATGTTGACGCGAAGAACAAAAGCCACTCTGTGGAGAGATACAGGGGGATGGAGACTACGCGACGACAGATTCGATTTTTCTTCGCGATTCCTTGCTTCTCCCGCGAATTTCGGTACCGGAACGTGCTTTTTCCCAGTTCGATCAGCTTGGAGATTCTACCATGCGAAGAAATTCAAAACGGACATGACCTTGACTCCTGCATCAGAGTCTCATGACGAGAGGCCGTCGCCGAGGGAGCTGCGGAAACGGTGGAGTCGGATGTTTTCGAACCTGCCGTCTGACCTCGATGACTTGCTCATTACATGAATTCATTACGCCATGAATTCGCCGAAAGCTCGGGTCGGAAAATTGCGGTCAGGAGTTGATGTCCAGGACCAGGACTTTTGACGCAACGCAGCGAGAGATTCCGGTCACAAGCCGATTCGACATCGTCATGTCTCATTTCCGAATCGTTCGAGGATCGTCCTCAGATACACGAGCTCCTCCCCCAGCGCACCGTCGGTCGTTCCATAGAACCTCGCACTGAGACTGATCGCTCTGGTTTCGGGTCGGATCGCTCTCGATACCCGCTGATAATTCCACAAAGGAGGAACGCCGCTCCGAGTTCGTTGACCTAACCTGGAGATATTCGAACAGGTCTTCCACTCGACATTATTCACTAGTAGTAGATAAAAGAGCCGCCGGGCGATTCCTTTCGAAAGGGTTAAGCTTTCTCCACTCTGACTTTTCACCGAGCTCTCCTGCTCCGCTGCCGGTGTCAAAGACCTCTCACGGCCTTCTCAGCCTCGGATTTCGAGCGCGAGATTCCGAGTGAAGATCCCGGAGTCACTCGAGAGCAGGAAGTATTCAGGAAGAGGCGCAGGCGGCTCAAAGGAGAAGCTCTTCGAATGTCGAATGGTAGTCGCGTTAGAGCGATTAGGTCGCCGCAACAAACAGCACGGTAACCTCACTCTCGTTCCTAGCTCTAAATGTGGACGTATAAGGGAAACCCTAATAGAGTGAAAACCGTCGGTGAAAGTGGTCCATTCACTCACCTGGTCGATTCATTGTGCGTTGTGATCACTTGAGCGGGAGCTCAGGAGCATTTTAGGTGCTCCTAGGCTGAGCCTCTAGGACGACTGGCCTCTTTCCGAGGAGCCTTGAAACAGGTTCCCTGCGGCTTAATCACTATGTCTCGACGAACAGTGTCGGCGGATTCCACAGAGGAGAAACAACAAGCCGTCACAAAGTTCCGGTCCGCGTGATCGAAGGAACGGACTGAATGTCCGAACACAAGCAGAGCGAGAAAAACGTCCCCTGGGTTTGATTGTCGTTCGCCGTACCAGAGGCTCTCGTCGTAGACAGAAGAGACACAGTGTGGTCTCGACTCGTCGTCGGCATACACGACAAAATATCAACAACGCACCCACCGCCGATGATGACCGACACACTAGCAGACGTGGAAGCCTTCATGTACGGCCGTACGATTGTATAGCGTCTCCTACGCGCTGCCCACTGCTCTCGGTACAGCGTATAATTGTGTGTCCGTTACGCTCTCGATCGAGAACCCTAAGGTAGGAGGCGGGGAAAACTTCCACGAAAACGAAATCGGTTGACGGGAGAGCGTATACGATGATGCTGATGATCTTTGTCGTGAGCCTGGACAGGCGGTCCTCCCCTCGGTTGTCGTTTTCCGATCTTTTGGCGACATGGTCGTTGAACCGCACCGAGTTAAGATCCCGCCGGAGGAACATTACATCCGGATCGTGGAAGATCAAGCCTGAATCAAGCCGTACTCTGGGACACACTTGGCAGCATCTTGATTCTCTTGGATCCCGCCTGCATGACAAGCTATCATAAACCATGTTTTCCACGCAGAATCGCTCGCCCTATTGGGCAACACGAGCCGCGAAGTCGTGTCTCCATCCGTTACCGAGATATCGTGGTCTATGGTCACCGTTCGATTCCCCGCCCGCTTCTCCGCGAGGATCGATTCTGCAGGATATTCTGCTTCGATCACGACTCCAGGGGCTTCATGAATCCGAGGACGAGGATGTCGAGCGAGTCGAAGCGGTCATTGGGCAAGTGTGATGTGTCGTATAATGTACAACGTATCCGAGAATCGTCACGGCCAATCGAGCTCGATCAGTCCCAAGAGCGTGGAGAGCCCCCCCACTCTGTTGTCACCGCATGATTCCTTCCTTATCGACTCCTCGATTTATTGGGACCGTGTAGGACGAGTTTTCTCGAGCATCGACCAGTACCCCACCTGCCCTCCTCCATTGGAAGATGTCCTGTTCGAGGAAAGCGATGGTGGAAAGCCAGCATCGACAATCGCGATTTCCCGCGTTTTCAATGATTCACCAATCACCAACGATCCGTTCCGGGAGGTCAGGTTCTTATTTTTCTGAGTCAAGTACCAACATGGTGATCTCTATCGTTGCTTACGCTTAGAGCTGGCATATTCCTTTGAGCAGACAGATGAAAACTATCCTGGACGGTATCCGGTCCCTAGCATTGCATGCATTTTTATATTGGCAAGAGCGATGGCGGGAGCAGAGCGATTGAGCCTCGAACTAGAAACGCAAGGGACACACCGTGCGATCAGACGAGCGGCATAGCCAAGGCGGAATGGAGCGGGAATGTATACAAGAGTATTGAGAGAAATCAATTTTCACAGCGCTGTGTTCAACTACGCGGCTACATCGCGCTACTCTGTGGGCGAGTTCGGGATCACATAGAAGTTCCCACCGAGATTTTGGAACTCCCGAGGATTTCCAGAATCATTGATCGGGCTCTAAGGAAACATCATAAGATTCTTTCCTGCGAAAAGTCCTGTCTTCTCATTCACTGCAGAATGCGCAGAGACTTATAAAGTTTTGTCACGAATGTGAATGACCTAGTCACTCAAGAGCCGCGGTCTCTCCGACTTATTGTAAATTCGTTCTGAGTTACATCTCTGCCGATAGCTCAGACTGGAGGCGGCCGTGAACTTGATTGATTTGGACTAAACTGTTTATCGTGGTCACCATCACCATCGACGATCCAACACCGTGGGCTCTCAGACCGATCGGCGATATCTATACGGTAGTGACCGAGAACTCTGGTCTCCTCGACGGACAATCCGCGGATCCCGTAAACAATGCCGTGGGCCGAGATCAGTTTTTTAGCGCCAAAGAACGCCGATTCGGTATTTGCCGATATTGTTGCACTAGGCGAAAAATGTGGCCAGATCGAATTTTCGCGAATCCTCGCTCTCTCTGCGGGCGCGAAACAAAATTGTTCAGACCAGTCCACATCATGGTGAATTTGAGGTTTCTAGGGTCGGAAGCCGTCAGGTGAACTTTTACCACGAAATGTGATCTGAAGTCATCTGCAAGATACATCCAGGGTACTCCGGGAGACCGAGGGAGATTTCGCTTCCTAAACTGGTAAGCGAGCAAAGCACTTGTCGAATCTCATTGCTCATCGGGACCCAAGGGGGGACGGAGTGTCGACTTTTGTTGTGGATTCGTCAAGATTGATTCTGCACCTCACACTCCTCGAATTACACACCTCTCGTGTAGTGTCAAGTTTCGAGTTCATCTTCGTTCCGCAGCGCTCCGTGGACAATTGTATGGGCTGCTGATTGCTACTAGTTCAGTGCCATATGTCAGTGCGACGGCAGCGTTGCTCCGAGAAAACGCCCCATTCAAGTGTCTATTTGATTTGAGTGAGCAAGCGAGCGGGCGGGCAGGCGCGCGAGTTCGCACCCAGATCCCGACACCCTTGTTAACTCTGTACGCAGTCTGTTGCCGAGCGAGCCAGTAGGAGAACAGCAGGACCAACAGGCGAGCAGGAGGACAGGAAGACGCTCCTCGTGTCCCGCTCCTTTTTTCGTTTGGATGTCGAGACTCCTTTCGAAAGTTACGATCGTATTACGACTAATGCGGGTGGTCGAACCACAATACGCACCTTGATGAGGCGGAGAATGTTGTCACTGACTCGCCCAACACGTCTGAATGCTTCCGTTGATTGACGCTTCGCGGTGAATCCGAGAGCGACGTGCCTCCGACAAGCGAAACCAGGTGCCCCATCGTCCCGTAAGAAATACAAGGATTCGGCTTGCCTCCGAGGCTTCCGCTCCTCGGGCAAGCTCCGATCTATTCGGATCCCCAGAGGGGTCATTTTAAGTTGTCTCGAACATGGGAACGGGACCCTAAATTTAAAAATTTGGAGACCCTAAAAAAAAAAAATCCGAGACCCTAAAACCGCGTAATTTCTGTTTTTCGCTCATAGTCCAGCGAGATGTGTATCCTTCCGTGCCGCACCGCATGTGATCCGAGCTCAAAGAATCTCCATGACTTGCATCGCCTGAATCAACACTTAGCTCCGTCTTCCAAAGCTTCCTTGTACTTTCCGTGACTGGAAAGATGGGGACACGCTGATCGAGACGGACAGAGTGCCCGCAGTTTTTTTAGACCGAATCAACGCACAAGTCATGTGGACCCTAAGATCTCTAGTCCTCTTCGCGGCGGTAATTTTTCCGGCGCGATCACAGGAGGATCATGGCGGAGGATCATATAATTCGTGGAGTTATTCGAGTCACGAAGGAAATGGTGGACAAACTTTCACCTGGACTGAGATAGTCACCGAAACGGTAATTCAAAATAATTGGGGTTCGGGCGGAGGTTCACACGGTGGCGGCGGCAGCGGTGGATACTCGTGGAATTCGGGTTCCTCGATGGGTGGAGGCGGTTCCGGCGGCTACATGGTGAAGAAAAAGGTGAGTCATCTACACAGTACGGATTCCGGGAAGACCTCTTCCCTTGACTCGAGTTCAGGAGCAAGGAGTATTTTCAATAGATCGAAAGTAAGAACGCGCGTCTCTTGATTGATCATTTTCCGCCCTGAATCCGCGAAGGTACCCCCGTCGGGCGGAGGAATGGCTGTGAGGAGACAAAGTGGAGGGATGGTTCAAGGGCAGATGGCCGCCCCGGTTGGTCAGAGAAGGGTGGCAGGTTACCAGATGGTTCCAGCCGCGAGCGCCGGTATCACGACTGGAATGACGAGCGGCGGCGTCGTGCCTGTTGGCATAGGAGGTACTTCGATGCTGACCAGAGGATCAACCGGCCTGGGCTCACTCGGAATGACAAGCGCGATTTCATCGGGAAGAGGTACAGGCGCAGTTGTAATCGGCAAGTAATCGTCACGGAGTTTGTTGTTTCTCAGCCCACGCCTCGATGAAAAAAATTGGAATTTCGAATGCCTGAAATAAATAGGATTCAAGTGGGATATTCAGCTGATTGTCGTCCCTTCCGAGAGAGAGCGGAAGAGCATAAACTCCGAGAGTGGGCAAAATATTCATTCATTTACGGGAATTACTCGAGCGTAATGGTGCCCGGGACGAGGCCGACGCGAGAGTAGGCTTTCGAGGGAACCTTTCTTTGCCCTTCGCCACGGAGATTCCCCGACTCAGTCAGTCAGATGGATACCCCAGTCCAGTTGAGCCTGCGCCAGCGGGGGCACGAATAATACGCATCTGCCTATCACCACCGCTCACATCGATATCGGGGCAGGACGACTCCGGCACTGACCGATCGAGGCGGTCTTGATGAGGTATTGACTCGAAATCGCTGGCGTAGTTAAGTGTGAAGCTGCCCCGGATCTCCGGGGCGAGTCCACTCGTCCATCAAACGTTTCGAGATGAGGGCCGGATCGATCGAGTAGTGCTTGGAACGCATTTCCGTCCTAGGCGTCGCGTCGTATCGGGGAGCGAATTGCGACCAGTGATCTATTTGCGATTTAGGAATATCTTCGGATAGTGATGATCACGATCGTCCTTCGTAATTCATTGAATGCTCCCACAAACTTTCCAGCCCACTCACGGGTTAGACGATCGACGGGGACATGAATTGCTCACAAAGAACTCGAGCCAATGGGTTCAGGAGCCTCGTCACCATTATCCCGGTCATGATAAGCTCCTGAACATTGAACATTTCGTCACGGTCCATTTTTCCCTCGGTTTCACGGGGTCTCTTTCGATATGTCTTTATCTCTCGCTGTTTCAGGAAGCTGTCAGGAGTGTCACTTTCGAGTGTCTTCTCCCCCTCCTCCGACCAGGGAGAGGAGTTCAGCAGAGCCAAGAAGGCTAAAGGAGGCTACGCTATAATAGATTTAAGTGTAGGGAAAGCCCGCACCTGTGTTCGGCAGACGGCTGGCTCCCAAGATGCGTTGAAGGACCTCTTCGAAGCAGAGTGCACGGATAAATCCGAGCCCTTAAGCACTTTAAACGCTAGCTTGCTGGCTGACTAACTGGGCCAGCGACCGGACAGTCGGTCGGTCGCTCTCTCCCTCTCGCGAGCCTCGGTTTCGTCGACTGGAAAATACTTTCGTCTGTTGCCCTGGTAGAGGAAATCGGAAAAATCCAAAAACCATCTCCGAGGAGTCCGCATCTCTTTCAGTTGAAGCGTTAACTTGAGCGAATCGCATCGGTTGGCTCGGGAAGACGGACGTCGCAAGCTCCGAGAGGACTGGTTTGAGCGTCGTATCGAGACTCGCGGGCGTAGCTCTCCGCGTACATTCGCCGATTGCCTCCGTGATATTAAACTGTATCTCTCACGATGATAGGTCTCCGGGGTTGTCCAACAACAGGATATATTTGAAGAGAATAGAGCGCAGCATTGGGAAAACGATCCATCTCTTTATGCATACCTTCTCGAAAATCTGTAGGTCCTGAAGGCGAGATATCTCGAGCACCCTTGACGGCAAGCGTCTTGTGGATCTGGTTCGGGGGACGCTGACAAAACCTGAAGACGCGAAAGCTCGCTCCGCTCCCTGATGTGGATTCCTCGGGAATCCCCGATGGGAGAACTTAAGTCTTTCCTGCCTAAATAGTGTGTATGTATCATGGTATCGAATTCGCTTGTATGTGTCGCCGGACGGAAAACTGAGAATTGGTCTCGACGACAAGAAGCGACAAAGTTTCAAAACAGCTTCGAGTGTCGGTTTGAGAATCATGCATTTTCTTTCCCTTGAGAATCGCTCCCTCGGAGTTCGCGTTGCTCGTTGGAGACCCTCGTTAAAAATGCGCGTTCTTCCCCGGCATACCGAATTCATATCGACTCGGCACGGCCACGAAAAAATCCTAAGAAAGCGCGCCTCGGGTTTAGTGATGCCGATGAACACCTCTCTGCATTGGGCTTGCGAGTATTTTTGTCAAAGGGAAGGCACACCAGAAATTGAAATTTATCCTACGCTTCCATCTGTGTGAAGCTCAAGCGATCACGAAAATGGTAGCGCCTGAACGTCGCGAAAGACACTGACACTGGAACAACCACCACCTATCTATCAAGCAATCGATCAATCAATCGTGACCATACATATTTCCTCGTGGAGTTCGTTCGATCGGTCGACGCCTGTGAAGTCTGACCCCGGAGAGCCGGGGGAGGGCTCATATTGTTTGAATGCTTCTCCCGGTGAGGGGGACGAGAGCAATAGATCCGCGAACGGCGAGCCATCGAATGAGAGTCATAGAGAAGCTCTCGGCCGAGGTGTGGAGTGTGTCAAATAACGTTCACAGGTGCGGGGCTTCGATCCAAAAGCTATGCGGGCGGCGGGCGCCACTCAGTCAGTCGGTCGGTTGCTTGGTCGTTCGAACGGCGGCTGACCGAGAGAATGGGAGAGTGAGTTAGCGAAACCACATCGAGCCTAGAGCCATTTCGTGTCTCCCACAAGTATCTCGGAGATTATCGCTTTGAATATGCAGATGGAATAGCTGTACAAATACAGAGATGATCGCCGATTCAGAGATGTTCGATCTGCCCTCCACCATCCTAAAGCTCGTTCTCTAGAGTGCGATCTCGAAAGTTCCAACATGTCCCCGTTATCTCGACGATGGTATCCTAAGTACATGACCAGATAGAATGAGGAGACGATCCGGGACCGAAATCCAACCAGACTTCCATTGAGGTTCCAGCGATATCAGGCGATCCCACAGTGCTCCCAAGGGCGTCTCTGGACCAGGTTCTCTATCTGCACCCGCTCATCTCGGAGCGAGCCAAGTCTTCCGTCTATCTCCTTTTTTAGAAGCCGCGGTTCTGATGGTCTGCGAGGTTGATGTTTGCTTATGAACCGCGTCACGTCATTGAAGCATCCATCGCTCCTTGTGGTTCGATATCGTGGGTGACACTTCAACTCTCTCCTCTAGCCCCGAAGACCCCCGGCTTCGACCCCATCTCTGGCTGACAATTCCCGCCCGCAGGTGAAATCGGCTCTTGGCCTCCGATGGGAAACGACATGGTTCCCTCCGAGGCGTGAAGCCTTTTGCCGGTCGATCGTGCTCGCTATAGAGGCGCGGAACAATTGTGGTGAACTGTAGCGCGTCAATATCTCAACGTTCGGAAGCAGACATTCGAGTGACTTTGGACGGTCAATCGCGCTTCGGCGAGACGACATAGGATGTCATACTTCAAAACGATCGCACAAGAATTTCACTTCGCTCCGGATTCTCAAAATGTTCGCGGGAACATCCAGCGTACAAGGTTGAGAACGCCATCCGATCCTGCCGGAATCCGGGCTAGATTAAGAGAAGGCTCATCGACGATTCCGGAAAATACCCCTCAATCTGGGTCAGAATAAACCATGCGCCTCATACATATTCGGAGTGATTGGCGGGAGTCCCTATTAAGGCATGGATGGTCAAATGATCAGGGACTTGCCGGGTATAAGTCCATTCATCCACCGGCTCGAAAAGGGGATCGCACTCCATCGAGACGTGATTCGTAGTTTCTGTCACCAGCGGATGAGACACTCCTCCGTTTCCCTCAGCGGTAGTTCCGAGGAGGTCTCGGTCATTTGCGTCGCTGGACGTGAGATCCCCCAGGACTCAGATCCTAAGTCAGGATCTCCCAGCTTTCCCGTAGAACTTCCGCGATGCGTTTTCCCCCCTATCTCACACGTCCAAGTAAGCCAAAGCCTAGTTGAAATCGAGATAGAATACTGGGATGACTGAGGAACGGGACGAGCGGCTGTCTCCTCCTGACAAATCGTTCGAAGATGCCTCTGGAAATCGGGGTCGACTGATTTCTCCACATTCCGCCTCCCAAAGCTATATTTCCCCTCATTTTCCTCGTTGCCGATTCAGCCGCTTTATCGGGGAATTCGCGGCAAAGCATGGAGCACGTTCGCGACGGTATCGATGTTCAAAGAAAGAAAACAACAAAATCGGGAGGGGACATGAGGATATGCGCAGCTTGCAAAGTGCTGCTCGATAAGGAGAAAAGGATATTAGAACACAGAACATGATCTGTGCATTTGGCTTTCAACCCCGGCCTCAACCATCTGCAGGATCCCACCGTGGGTTCGGCCGACTGTCTGTCGGTTCGTCGGTCGGTCGGTCTGCCCACCGGGCTTCGACGGGTCGCTCGTCGGCTCAGATCGTCGATGGCACTCGTCGTTCGTTTGTTCGTTCACTCGCAGCGGTTGGTCGGCGGTTCGATAGCGAGCCAATCGCGGCCGCGCGAGAAGCCAAACCCCGCCTACTAGAAGATGGGCCTATGAAGTGCGACTCCTGAACATTATGCGGCGCCTTGCGTCGACTCCTGATCCTAGTTGGTCTCCGAAGGCCCGGATCGAGTGAAGCACGACCAGGCCATTGTGCTCCCGGCGACCAGCGAACATTCGCCACCTCATTCTCTCTTCTAACAGTACCACAAGGGACTCCAACACTTTTTCGCCGAGTTGCGACCGTCTGAGTTCATTCGGTGGGCTCACGTCAGCGGAGGTTTCCCGCAATGTTGCCAGTCAGTCGGATTTCCCCAAGCATCCCGGTCACTCAGCTACATAAGGGTGAGTTTTGATTTTCAGGACGCAATACCGTTATAGATAAGCCGAGTGCGTTGAAATATTTTGTGGTCTGATCCGCTCTCTGAGTGATATGCGAGGGTTCTTACCATTACGGGGAGGCTGACGCATTTCTCGAGATAAGCATCTCTAGTTTTCCCGCGGGGAGTCTCCTGAAAGCCTCGGTCCCCAGCCGGGATGGAAGATCCGAAATTCAGCATTCCTCCGCAATTTCTTCGCCGATCATCTGAATAGATTTCGAACCTATCGACAGTTCCACATGGAACAGTTCCATGGTGGAAAATAATCGGAGCCTTCAAAGACTTCCATCATACGAACGCGGGCAATCTTGTGGGGGAACCCTTGGAACTCACGTCTCCGAATCGAGGTTTGGTCTGCCCGTCCAAGTTCGATCTCGGGGATTGCAGAGACTTCTCGTCGTCGGTGTTCCGGACTTCCTTCGACATTCTCTGGAAGAGGCAGAAGCTCTGTTCGCTGTATCAATCGAAATCGATTCTCTATCTCATACCCATTTGTGGCATCGGAAATATTTCCACCGTCAATTCAGCTCGGAGATATATTCATTCCCTGCCATCGCCTCGCATGCGGGTACATCACCTGAAGCTTGGGGGGGAGAGATACGAGAATTGAGAAGACTTTACGGAAGTCTCGCCTCCAAGTCCCTCTGACGCGTCCGGGATACTAGAATTAGGCGTTTACCAGAGTAGATTTCCCTCCGAGAATCGGATGCGCCCGGATAATTCCGTGCCGTCATCCAGGTGCGGGGTTATCTCTCAGTCAGTCTCTGCCTGGATCGCGAGGTGTGCCAATGGCTATGCATTTGTCCAGTTCATCCAAATCGGGGAAGCTTTGACGGAGCTAAGGAACTCAGCGCTCCACTCAGCAATATTCTGGGAGCAGTGGACGATCCGAAGCCCTCTTCGATCAGCATAGATGTCATTCGATTTCCCAGTGGATTTTCATTCCTCACTCTTGACGCCGGAAGCATCGATTTTTCGGTCAGATCCGATTAGACGCTACGAGTCAGAATAGAGGGAGTTCACTAAGTCGAAATGGCCCTCCACGTAACTGAAATGACGTTCAGCTCTCATTATCAGAGGGAAACAACCATAAGATCAGTCGAACGCTCTTCGAAACTAGAGTCTCTCCGACAGGGCGAGCATAGCTTACCGACCCGGCACACTCCCCGGGGGGAGTGCTTCCGAACAAGGGGCTTATTCTCGAGGAGCGGGAATTGTGTCGAAAGATGGATTTCCCAAGGAGCATGCTCCTTGCGCGCTCGAGGTGCTCGATATCCCTCTTCATCAAGATATGTTCCAATGGCGAAGATGCGGAGACTCTTTGAAACCCGATCCGCGGATGCAAAAAACACGCTCTTGTTCTTTCTCGGCTGCTATATGGACGGAAGGCTATATACGGATCCCTGATGCGCTATATCAGAGCTTGACTGCTCATTGAGAAGCCATTGGGCAACACATCGTCTCAATTTGAACGAGTGCATGGCGCTTGACTGGAGAGAGACATCCTTCCTCATGGCCTGCTCTTCGGTATCGGACAGAAACCGTATAAAATCGTGAAGGAAACAGAAATCGCCGAGGTCCGTCGCTTCAATTTGTGCCACGGAGCTGGTTCCCAAAAGAGAAAATCGGTTCGCGGGATCCATTCTGTCGGGATTCCATATTTTCCTTGACAAGTCTCAGAGTCTCCGTGCTCGGTGACAAGGGGTCACTTCCCACTCAGGGGACCAATGACCATCTCCGATATAAATATTTGCCTGAGTATTCTACTCTTGAGCAACAATAATTGTTTCGTGTCGGGCGACATTTCCCTCCCGCGCAACAGGAGGAAGCTCGTCCCCGAGGAGCCCGCTAAGGCATTCGGGCCGCGACCTTCATACACCGAATTCAAGCGAATCCCCAACCTTCAATGACGCGCTAGTAGTATCGGAAATCTTGAGTCCATGAAAGAAAAGAGAAAAATCATCCGCGAAATCTCGTCAAAAGAAGATAGCATTGAATCAGCCAAAGGAGCAGAAAGCTGACTTCGAGATCTCCAGATCGAAAAAATCGTTCATGTGGTTCCTAATTCATGACCCGCCGCCGGTTCTGCCAGGAGATATCGGAGGTACGAATCTCTCTAGAAGGGAGACATCTGAGAATATCTGATCTCGAATCAAACACACACGATCAATATCATTGTGAGAGAAACATTTTGTCGGACGGGTGCGGATCGTGTTTCTGCGACAATTATTCCATTCGTGGCGAAGAAATCGGTGGTGGTGACGCTGACTCCTCCGGGAATTCAGCGGCATTTCTCTCAGCAGTCCGACGAGATATTGTGCGTCATTATTCTATGCATACCTGGCCCCCGGTTCTTACATACGCCTTCCCTGGTGGACGCAAACACGAGTAGAAAATCTGAACCTGTCCCCTCTGAGTCTCCCCACCATTCCTGGATAACAGACCACAACTAGCAGTCGATATTCGGGTCCGTTCCGGGACTTTCATAGCTCTTCCAAGTAAGCCCGAAGTGAAGCCATCAGTCACTCAGCCGGCGAGGAGCAGGCTGCTATCGGTGTTAAACCTCCGTATGAACGCCCCCTCTCTCCCGCCCAGGAGGCAAGCTGTCCGTATTCGATTGCGCAAAGAAAACCACTTTGAAGATGCAAGATTCGAAGGGATCTTTCTGGCTTTCACAATTAGGCGCACAAAAAGCTCGGCGATCCTGCATGAGAGAGCAACAATCCGAGCTTGAATGGAACTTGATTTTCAGATCGCGAGCCATTATGCAGGGTCTGCGGCGACCGCGCTTCGGGTCGTCATTATGGGGTGGCTTCTTGCGATGGCTGCCGTGGATTTTTCAAGCGGAGCGTTCGTCGCGACCTACGCTTCTCCTGCAAGGAGGGAGGAACGTGTGTCGTGGATGTGGCTCGAAGAAATCAGTGCCAGGCATGTCGACTCAAAAAATGCCTCGCTGTCAACATGCGGCGTGAGGGTAAGGAAGATTTCTGAACGCCTCCTAATTAAATCGCAATCGCTCTGGATAACACCGGTGATACCGTGCTCCTCTCGATTCGTGATCTGCGATGGACCTCAAACTCGAATAATTGAAGTCCCTCATTCAAACTTCGATTCGCATTGTCTCGAAATATAATTGTATTCGGATCTTCCGACCTTGCACCAAGTCGGGGGCACGAAGTCCGACAGGAACATCGACGCCCGTGGAGCGAGCCTGTCGGGCGAAACCTTGCGGTTTCGCTCCGACGATCGGGATCGTCTGCGATCAGGTCGCCGCCTTTTCTTCCAGCTCGCGGGACAAATAAAGGTGCTCTTGCCTTCTTCTTGAAAGTAGTGTTTCTGACATATGGAAGCGGAAGCAGAAACTCTGAGTGCAGTGGAGAGCGAATTTTTGGCTGTCCAAACACAGAGCTCAGACCCGTTCGAGGGCTTCCGGTGCGCTCGCAGCCGGCTCTTCTCCAACTCAGTAGAAACTCGCCCCTTGTCGTGGAGGCTGTTCCGAGAATCGTAACACATACATTTTTTCCTCGATCAAGGGCCACTTCGGGGGATTCTCCAAAGTCGGTTTCCGAGATTTTCACCGATTGGACTGCTTCTTGCAGCCGTTCAGCACGAGCGAGCGCCGCGGACCGGTCCCAGAAGGAGACTCCTCGACTCGATATCCGGACTAACTTTCTCATTATCGGCACCGACGGAACTAGCAATACCTTCGCCCGCCGTGTACGCCGCCTACCAGCTGCTGAACCGACCTCCTCCCGAATTCGTGGAGAGCACTCCGCTTTCGTCGCTCTGGTCTCCCGATACCCTGTCACGGGAAGCGGGATCACCGTCCAAGCTCATGTTGAGCGAGAACAACGCTGAGACCAAGCACGAGCTGGACCTTTCACCCCCGCGTCCTGCTACAGAACGCTCCGACATCGAGATATCGAGTCCAGATATGAAACACTCCACGGCATTCCCTCTGGCGCCGAATCCCTTCATTTCGCTTCCGAACCCGGAGGAAAATCCGCAGGTGAGAGGAGTACGCGTATCCCTACCGTCGATGCGTCGACTCTCCGTGGAGGGTCAACGTATTCAGATAAAAAAAATAATTAAGCGTAATTGTAACGTAAATTCTCTCGAGCTGAAATTTCAAATACCCCAGGAAACCGCAGCAAAGCTGCTCTTCTGCAGCATGCGGTGGATTCGTTCCACCCCGGCTTTCCAGCAGCTGACCTGTGCCGACCAGATGATTCTCGTGGAGTACTCATGGAGTGATATTTTTCTCTGTACAGCTGCTCAATCACGCTTCGCATTGCCCACAGAAGGTTAGCTGACGCGCACTGCGCTCCAGAATATCCATCCCAAAACGATCATGGCAAGAATAGAGTCTATGCCTCGTCCCCTTTTTTCTCAACAAGCATGTAGGTACTTGGGCCTCTCCCAATGATCTTGCTGAGTCGTTTTGATTCCCATTGGTCAGGTATCTTCAATGAGCCAGCGAGCACGTTCAGTCGAAAGCATCTTCACATCCTCCGTCGAGCTCTACAAGAACTCATGGCCTTGAATGTCGACAACACCGAATACTCCTATTTGAAAGCTCTAGCTCTGTTCCGACCCGGTAAGTCTATGAGATTATCCTCGCAGCCTTGCTCCAGTGTCGGTAGAAATCGATCACCGATATGCCTCTTTCGTCGACAGAGCTGCCCGGACTTTTCGACCCTAGTCACATTGAACGTGTTCAAGAACAAAGTCTCGAAGCTCTGGAGCAGCACCAGGTGGCGCAGGAGTCGAAGTCTTCAAGTCGTTCGAACCGGTTGATACTCCTCCTCGGCATCCTCCGGTCCGCCAGGACCTCGGTTCTCGAGGACGTCTACTTCAGATCTACGATAGGACCTGTCCCTATAGAAAGAATCCTCTGTGATGTTCTGCAATCAGTAACATAATTGAGTCACAGATAGTTCGCGAGTTCATATCAGTTCATTAAAGAGTGTTTCCGACGACGGTCGACGGAGGTGCTGCTATCGAGCTTATCGGTGCAGGACTACTTCATTTGTGAGCTCCGGCTGCAAGTTGTTTTCGGCGACCGCATGTCTGATCATGGGATACGGAAATACGTTTCGAGACGTATCTGAAACGCACAGATCCCACGGAAGAACTCAATCAGCTTACCTCACCGAGAGAAGCTAGAAAAACACCGTACAACGTGTCGCCGAGTAGCGATGTTATCCAATCATTAGGTTAGGCATCATCGAGTTCCCCTCGAATGGATAGATTCTTTGGATTGATAGACAGCTCAGTATTTCAAATCGGGTTTGGGCGATAAGCAGAGAATAATTTGGGCAAATCTCCACCTCTTCTCACAGATCTCGTCGATCAACTCGGAATCTCATCGAGAGCTGTGTCTGCTTGTACAGTGTGAATAAAAACGGGAAGAGATTTCCGCGGTGCTCGGATTCCGAGGAGTTCGAGCCGAGCAGTCCGCTGAAAATTCGTCCCCGGCGGCATTCACAGATTCAAGGTGAAGATTAGTCGTCCCGAATTCTCGCGCGCTCCAGTTTCTCGCGGAGCGCACGACCTGTACATACCTTCTAGTCTCCGATGAACCCTCTCAGGATGAAAGAACGTAGCTCTTATATAAGCGGGACTTCCTCCGTACGAAGCCCGCGGAATAAAAATGAGACCTCACCTCGCAGTCATATGCATGAGCTTTATTGAAAAACGATCGAACGGTATTTATGCGGATACGCATTGAGTGAAAAGCAAAATAACCTCCGAAACTGAGAGTATTCCTGAAGCTGTGCCTGTGGTTCTCATGCTGGAGCTTGCTCAACTCCGCCTTCAGGATACAGATCGATATTTCCATAAATACTAGCGGAGCATGCAGGGACCCAAGCATATCATCCTAGCGACCAGTTCACTTCACGTGGTGGGACAAGGAAAAGCCAGCCATCCATGCGGGGACTTTTCCCTCCGGGTTCCTCTTCGAGGGCCCTCGGACAAATGATAGGCGAATGGGCATAACCGGACCGATCAAAGTCGGACGGTACAGATACCCTTAGGCTGACCTCTGAATCTGGCTCTCTGCCGCGGTTTGTGGAGTCTCATGAGAAACATCGATCTAGGAACCCGCGCCGAGAGTCGGATACCAGACTATCGGAGGAGAGATATGCCCCGAATTATATCGATAGGAACAATCCAGGATGGGCAGGAACCAATGGGTTTTCTTCGGAGATGAATAGTCGTCATGCATCCTATCACGACGATGAACATGATCAGATCTTTATACCTTGATCGTTTCATGAGATTTGTGCAGTGAAATGAAGGGATGGCATTCCCCAGAAGCGCCCTTCCTCATATCCGCTCAACGAAATCCGCAGGGATGTTGATTTTGAACATGAAGACGATGCAATCGTTCTTGCTGAATTGAGGAACTCCGGACCGTGTCGAATCCAGCGTCTCAAATTTGATCTATATTGGAGGGGAATTTTTTTACGAGGCGGAAAAGCTATTCCCTCAACGAATGCTCCGATTTCCGAAGCTTCGAGAGGGCGACAGCCGGCAGCCTAGTGGTCTCGAGATTTCACCTGAAGGTTCGGCGACCGTAAGACGCGACCACATTCAGTGGGTTTCTCCAGGTTCGCTGTCGCTCCGAGAGTGACAGCCAGGTCTTTGTGCTGTCCTTGCCCACTCTGGTCGACGAGTCTGAGTAAATACTGCGAGAAAGAAGGGAATCATTGCGGATAGGTTGAGAGAGGAGCGAGAGCTCATCCAGATCACTTTCCGTCTCTGAGGTGAGTTATGGAATCGTGGGAGCCTTTCTGAAAACCTCACCTGCGCAGGGAATGGCCAGGGAATGATGTTGTTGAATTGACCAGGTAGCAGCTGTGGCGTCATGTGTAGGAGTTTCGCTCTGTGATCTACGAGTAGGCGAAGCCTCATCTGCCGACCGAGCGAGACGGATTAGAGGGAATTCGGCAAAGTACACAGAGATGACCAAAAATAGTTTCATGAGTATATCGGATCACCTTGTAGCCAGGAATGGATGGCGTGTAGAAGCTATCACTGTAAAGTACCTGGAAGAAAAGAGAAATATTTCTCGTCTCTGTGGCAATAGGCCGTTGCCTTTCGGGAAACGAATCGCTTCTGTACCTGAGCGCCATCGCTGTCCACCTCTAGAATTGCCTTGTACGGGCAAAGATTCCAGTAAAAGGGGTCCTCAACAAGAGCTGTACTAATCAGCATGAGCCGATTAGAAAGCTGTAAAACCTGGGAACGGAGCACTTCGACTGTCTGAAATTTCCGAAGTATCAAGAAGTCAGATAAGCTTCGACTCATCCGAATGAAGGGACTTTGACGATATCGGTGGTGATTGGTGATACAATTCAACTGAGGAAGCAAGTCACCTTTGCCAGATCACTATGCTCGTTGGCATGAGAACTCTTCTGAAGAGCCTCCTCGAGAACACGGATGCGCTCCGCCTGATTCTGCGCGAATTTCGAGAAGAGATCAATGTGCGTATCCATTGTCTCGTGCTCGCGGAGCTCTGCATTGGTAGCCTTTGAAGAAAATAATGTTTTTGTAGAGCGTGATACAGGATATTCGAGTCTCTTCTTCCTCTCCGAGACCTTCATTGGAAAGATCTTAACTTTTATAGTGCATCCGACGACGCTCATTTTGCATGGTCTTTCCAAAGAGGTACACTCCACCCGATGAGCTTCACTTTGACCTCGTTTGATGTCTCTTCGGCCACAAATCATACAATTTATCTCGACTTCCGGACAAACGCTGATGTGGCGCTGCAATGCGGAAATGATTGTTGAGAATCCCGAGACGGGAACGGGTTAATCGAAAGACAGTGTCAAAAGGAATTATTTGTCAAAAAGCGATGTTTAGGCTCCTAGTAGTAAGGCTTGATTGACCTCTAGAGCTGAAGCCAGGACCAGAGCCCCGCAAACCTCGCAGGCGACCTGAAATCGATAGTAGAGCTGAGATCACACTCTGTCTTCGGGCCAGCCTTCTTCCTGTGCTAGAGCATATCTCGTGTTGGAGAGCGTACCTTCCGTTGTTCGCACGTTGTATTCCGATGCGAGGCCATCGCTCTGTACGAGACTCGTTTTTCACAATCAGTACAATTCTCCGCCCGGAACACGCAGCGCGAGCTATGGTCCTGAAACGAGGAGAAAGGTCCGAATCATCAGCAATACACATCATGGCTCGAACAAGGAGGTCATTCCGATTCGTAGGAATCATGACCGGAGGTTCCCGACGAGTACGGCACACCACTCCCAAAGGATTTCAGTTCCCCATGTTGCTAGAGCGTTTCTCAGAGACGGGAGTCTCAATACCTGGATTGTGCTCAGCGGTCCCTCGAAATTGCATCCGTCGGTGTTCCAAAGGCACATCGCTCCGAGGTCCATGCAGAATGTGTAGACGTAAGGATCTTCGACGAACTGCTCCCAAAATACGAAATATCAGAGACGCGGTCGATTGCCAGGAAAGCTTGAGTGATTTAGATTGAGAACGATAGATCGATCCTAGCCGTTTCACCTCTGAGCGAGTCGTCTTGGCACCGTGAGGTCGGCACTTCATCACTGAGGTTGGCTCAACTCGTCTCATGCAGACCTCGCAGTACGAGCAGCCGCACGGCGCTCGCATCAGCATTCCTGCCACACAAGCACATGATGAGCATCTTGCTGCGAGTGGAACTCCTCTGATCGATAGGAGTTGATCGTGAGACCAGCCGGGGAAATCCCTGACAACCACCTAAAATTATCGAGCGTTACAATCGTCCACCGATTGAGGTCTGCGGGGAGCCTCCGTCGTCGCATTCGGAATTCCTCTGAAAGCAGATGGGGAGAAGATTCACTTTGACCAACTCATCAGAGCCCGCGGCTGAAAGAGCCGTGTTGAAGTTTCGTTGAACTATCGGACTTGAAGAAGAGGATGAGGGGCGGTTTGCCGCCTTCGGCGCTGCTACGTAGGCGGGGCGCGGCGCAGAGATTGAAGTCTCACTGGGTGCGGTCGACGATGGCGTCGATGAGCTGCTTTTCGACTTCCGAACGGAGCCGTGCTGAAATAAATTCAATGCCGATTATCATTAGGGAGATTGAAGATGTCATCCCGCAGAAGCTTTGCGCAGCGAGCCACCTGAGTTTCTGAATCTTTCTGCGTTGGATGGGGGATGAATACGAGCTCGTTCCGCTCGACAGAGCTTGGTATATTCAAAAATGGATTAGCCACTGCAGTGTAATCTGGGAGCATAGTCGAACAAGCTCACTGAGACCGAGGATGACTGCCGATGATGACTAAGCACGTAAGATAGCGGCCGTCATACCGAGTGCAAGCAACAGTACAAGCTCGGGAAACGCACACCGAACAGAGAAGATTTCGAACGCGTCGCTTTTCGAGGCAAGCCCAGATTGGATCAACCTGAGACTCCTCACGAGCACGGTCAGCTATTTGCTCAGCTTCGCTCGGAAGCGAGCGGTGGAGGCCTCAGACACAAAGCACCACGAGTCCTTCGCGCAATGCTTCCGCATGTAGGGTTTCCCGTCTGTAGCTTTCCCCGGTTATTGTGTCTAGTCCCTAGGGGTCTCCGCCGATCCCTGGAGCTCCGATCTCTTCTCGAGCGATCTCGGCCCATGGACAACACACGGCCGGGAGAAAGGAATTCGCGCTCCACGATCTCGGGCCCCACCCAGAGGCGCGAACTCACCCTTGACAGAAACGACATCATCGAGTTCAGGAAGCACAAAAAACACGGCACTCTAAGATTCGCTCTCTTCGATTCAAAGCGGGAGACTGTTTCTAGGATCAGCCAGGCAGGATTTCATTGTTTCCAGATAGGGGAGAAGTGCTGGAGATTAAGTCCGCCGAGTACGCTAGAGAAACTCACCGTCGTTGGAGAAGCTCACCACTACTGCTGCGGACGTTTCGATTCCTGTTGTCATCAATAATCATTGATCACATCTGTCGGTGGCCGCGCATAAGTCGAGGTGGAATGAGCGGAGCTCGCAACTGTGTGAGGGAGCGGAACCTGGGGCGAACCTTCACGGAACAAGCGCTTTTATTTGATATGACGGGTAGCCCTAATTGAAGGAATCGTCCAGGATCGTCTTGCAGAAGCCCATCGCGAGTCAAACCCTCTCGGAGAGATGCTAATTCACCAGCGACACGAGCACTGACCGCGAGCTCCATCGGAAGTCAGCGGCCGAAAAGCATCCTCGTAGCACCACAGCACTGCTGATCGTGCAAATCTCGTTTTGTGGTCAAGCAGAGGCCTCGGAAAGGTAATATGTTAGAGCTCCGATCGGGTGCATCAAAGTCGGTGCATGTGAACGCATAGTGTTCCAATAAACGCTAATGATGAACGATCGCATCTTTCATACGTATTCGTTCCAGATAAACACTCCCTCTCTCCCTCACGCGTGCGTCTTCACTCCAAATGCACTGTTTTCCAATGTTGATCGGCCCCTCTCGCGCGGGAGCATATTACGCTTAAGTTCGAGAGACGCTTTTCATCAAACTCGCCTCGGACCTCGGAACTCGCATAATTATTCACTGTTATTGGGCTACGCGACGTTATGTCTCGAATGATGTTTTCGTGTATGTTCTAGCAAACACCGGGAGTAGCAAATGGATATATAATTTCCATCACACAACCTTTTTTCTAAGGAGATCTATTGATGTAACTGATTTCTCGGATTAATTTGCTGATTCAGTGAAGCTTTCCTGTGTGGGATATTCGTCGTTGGCGACCAGATCTTCGAGGAAAACTTGAACTTTTGCTTTTTTAGGATAAACACAGCTCTTGAGAGAGGTTCACATTTCTGTGAATTTCCAAACTCGTTTTCCTTATGCCATGATTGCCGGCCGACGGACGAGGCGTATCCGTGTGAGAAATATCTGAAAGAAGAAAGCTCGATTTAAATCTTTTTGAGCTTCCGACGGTCAGTCAAACCAGTCGTACTATCTGAATCCTTCATTAAAAGGTCAGTGCTCTTCGTTTTGCTGGAGATTAAGTCTCCACTACCCGGCAAGCTTGACGAGTACTGAAGGACCATTTCCCTGCACCGTACGAGTGGATTGGAGAATCGACTCGTTCCCCTCATGATGCCACTCTCATCAAGAAGAAAGGCACATCGTGGCAACGCTGTTCAGGGCGGGACGCTCTTCTAAGTAAGAGGTATGTTGAGACCAGACGAAGCGTTCCACAAATTCCAGCTGCATTCGGAGCATTTATCAATTACGTGATCCTGTTACGATGCGCGGGTGATATCTATCGCTTCGCTCAGAGCTCAGTCTCGAATCGGGTGTATGTTAGCCGTCGTGCCGTCATTCTCAGGATAGCGAGAGCATTCCGAGGTGGCCTTTAGCCTCCTCATCTTGCGTTTCCGATCCCTCTCCGGACGGGACGGTCCTCGAATTTCGGTATCGCCGACTCCACGGGGCTTTTCCGCAGCGAATCGACCGCAAATACTGATCGTCTTCAAGTGAAGGATCGTCTCTCACCTTTGCAATCTGCTAGTTACCGTCCTCGACATTGAACTCGATTCCGGTGCCCATCCGGTTAGTTCTAGCCCGAAGACGACACTCGAGTTTCTCGACGGAGCTCGAGCGGATCGCTGAATGAATGCGGAGAAAACCATCGGTTCTCCAATACTCGGATTCCATGGCGAGCAAGCGAACAAAGATCGGCAAGACAGCACCGAGTACATTTTGATCCGACGGCGAAAGAGAAGGAGTGAAATTTGGGCTGGGTTGAAGGGAGGTCAACGAGAAATGGAGAATTGGAGACCTCGAGACCTGATATGGCTATCATCAGACGTGCTTGGAGTTTCGAATCTTTTCCACGATCCGCTGTCGTCGAGAAATCACGGGCGAGGTGAGAGAATCGTGCGATTCAATCGTCGACGAAACGTTGCGTCGCTGTCGTGATTTGACATAAAACTCTTGAAAAATAGAATCGCTTATTCGCGTTGCAGAAGGTGGTCATTCGAATCCAATCTTCTTGCGCTCCTAAACAATTGAAAAACCAAAAGTTGAATCAGGCTATAGTCCGGCGATGACTGCTCTGTCCAGGAGCCGAATTTCATCGACAACTTAAGCGAAGCTTGGACATCTTAATCCGAAAGTTCTCTCACGATTCTTCCGAGTTTGAAATTGGGCAAAAAATTGAAAAGCGCGGGACTCAATCCGATCCGAGTTTGTTCAGCGTTAATAGAGAATCATGTTCCCTGAGAGATCATCAAAAAAACAAGCACCTGAGTAAAGTTACCCAGACTTCATTGAAATGACTCAATTCCCACCGGTCAGACTTCCCAAAAGTGTCTAAGGGAATCCTCTCTTGAAAAATATGGGTATGCTCGAAGAAGCGAAACGGAACACTGTGGAATCTGCCGCACATGAATTCCCCAGCCAAGGACCTCAGTCGAATGCGATCGACCGAATCTGAAAATCATCCGATTTTAGCTTGCTCCCTTTTATGTTCTCATCTGGGTGCTCGCCTCTCATTTCGGTTCGATCGGCACTTGTTCCTTGACTTTCTTCTGGGGAACCATTTTCCGGAGCTCCTGAGAACGTCTCCGGTGAACTTCTGGGGTTCTGAGTCTCTCTCCCGAATATATCGGAGAGAAACCGTAGGCACGGCACGGGATTTATCGCTCCGATGGAAGCCCCAGCTCGGACAGGTTTTAGCGAATTTGTGAACCTCTAGAGACGCAGGCACGAGCATCCGTCAACATCCATCCTAACTATCCGAGGAAAGCTTCTTACAGCTCGAACCCGCTGACCTAGAACCAGCAGGAAAAATCGTGAGCGCTGAAGGAATTGGTTTGTGTTTTTTTTACGAGAAATCATCTGAATCCCGGTGGCTTTCCTCCTAATTGGATTCATATCCATAATAAAAATCTATGTGACTGAAGAGAAGGCAGACCAACGAAGGCCGATGCTTTTTCCTCGACGGAGCATGTCAGAAGAAGGAAAAGAAAATTCCGGATCTCTTGGATGAGCTCTCCCGAAGCTTTGCGTCCAATACATTCATCTAGTGATCGAAGCCGAGTGCATATCAAGACGTCAGCACGAGTTCCGAAGAGGCGTGGCATCGCTGTGCGACTCACCTAGGCGATTGATCAAAGAAAAAACTCCAGGGGAGTTGCTCCATATATAGGGTGTTTTATCGGAAATCACCGAAAGCATCCGCATCGGTGCCCACGGCAGGGCTCGTCGCCGGGAATAATTCCACTGTCCCGAAAAGTTTCCTGCGTCGAAGTATTTTCTTCACCTTTGATTAGAAACATCGATGGCTTGTGACGTTTCATGATATTAGGCGCGTTTCCTTTCGGTTGTACCTGGGCGATGATGATGCAGATAATCGACCAACTAGATTGCCGAGAGGATCCAGTTCGGCAAATGTCATCAGCTCGTCGAATGTCACGAACGAAACGCTGTTATAAACCGCCTGTTTTCAGCGTCATTTCGTCTCCGACGCCGTGAACCTTTCAGTCAGTTATGCGACCCTGAGAATAGTTTAGCCGACGCTGCCGGTAGACTACACTAGCTGATCGGCTCGTGGCGCTCTTTCCGGACGTTCTAATCTTTTGTTGTTGCCGCTATGCCGTTGTTGGAAAAGAAGAAAGAGATGATGAAGTCAGTCAGTTGGGCCAGCAGCACATCGAAGGAAGTTTCACGCGACTACTTTATCTTCGTGAATCTGCCGAACGTTCGATGCTTCCTAACAAGGCCTTGACGGATCACCTCGAGGTGTAAATTTAACGACCGCCTTCTGAATAACCATTCGGAGCCATTTGAAATTTTCAATCCCTTCAGGGGAAAATTCAGGTGACGGAAGTCTTTTGATTAAGGTTGCTCCATCCTTGCCGATCTGAACCTTCTCGAGGACGTCACGGATAAATTCCATGGGCCCGTGCGAAGCTGGAAACCTAGTGTGCCGTATTCTCTGCGCGGTAGGGTAGTTTGCCAGAAAGACTCCTCGGCTCTAAGATGAGTTAGTCCTCACGGGGGTCACCTCTCTCCGAGGGTCATCGTGAGGAGCTGCGCGATCCGATTTCATCGCTACATGATTGAGCGACAGATTCTGTAGCATTCAGACTTAGGCGGGATATTGCGGACCGCTTCCCCGAAGCGACAGAATTTCGACACTGTCAGAATCTGTGATGCCGAGTTTCTGGGAGCGCTTTGCTGGTTAGCCGCGAATCGGAAGAGCTCCCCAGTGCACGTCGTGAGCGCATCTTAATACAGATTGGCGGAACCACAATGACTGAAACCCGACCATCGGCAGAACGGAAGAAGTTTGGATTTGAATGTCAGAGGGTGACGTTGAAGTTCCTCCGGTCGGCTTGTGATCGCAAAAGAGGCTCAACGTTTGAGGGAATGTCCATCAGGGGGGAGCGAATTCATTGGATCCCAGGCGATATTCGAGCCGAGCCGTGGGTCGTTCCTGACTCACACGAATCCGTTATCTAGGATTCTTCCCGCACCCATGCGACATTGAGCGCGCGATTCCTGGCTAGCTCGGACCGCTGCTTGCGCGAGCCCACATGAGGCGTTTCCTCGTCGAGACTCCGACAGAATTAGTATCGGCGGACGCTCCATGGGAGACGCTGACGATCGGTTGCCTAGCAACTACATATCTCTCAATAAGGCTCACTCTAATCAGGGAAAATATGTTCGAATCTCAGAGAGCAAGCGAATAGTCCGACTCTCATCTGTCGGAAACGATTAGAATGTGTTCCAAGGAGCGCTTGACTAACTTTTCTGTCGTACGTAGTTTCAATTAGGTCGCACTTATATGGGTCGGCTCAGAGATCTATTCACCATATCGTTTACGGAACTAGCCGAACTCCCCGCGGCGTGTTACTTCCTATGATGTTTCACTCTATGGATTCTGTTGCCTTCAGGAGTAAGTACATGGAATCACCAAGTCACGAGGAGTGGAAGCGAGAATTATACCACTCGAATCCGAGGATAAGTTCTGTCTAGACAGACGACCCAATCGGCCTTGTTGTCAAGAGGACTCGGGAGGATGACTCACAGTTGAATGAAGAGTTCTCACTCTCGTCATCGATGACCAACTTGGGCGAGGCTTTAGCCTCGTAGTGTGTTACGATCTCATCGTTGTCCATTCCTCCCGTATGCCATTTTTCCCAAAAATGATGCTCCGCCGGCTTCTTCGCTGTGCTGCGTCGCTTCGATATGAATCAACTCCCACTATATGTTTAATCAATGAATACCGGCTATCCGCATACCTTCTCTTTCGTTCATTCCTCCGCGGCGGCTTGGCTTGGGAATCTGACAGCTGCCGAACTTTCGGCCCCGCGCATTCCCCCTCATAGCGAGCGGCTAGAAAGTAGACTGGATTGAAGTGAAACTTTCTTGCCGCCGCGCTGGAGGAAAATAATGTTGTTGTTGGCGTTGTCGGGGCTGCTGTCGTTTTCTAGATATAGTTTGGGCTGAAGCTCCATGAAGTGGCTGTTTCATCTTCGAGCTGTAACGGCAGCTCCGCCGACGGACTAGCTCGCCAGCGAGCCTGGCTAACGTTAAACTATAGTTCCAGCTCTCTTTCCGTGTTTCCTTTTCAGCAGCGTAGTGGCTGCAGTCAACCGACTACGCTGCTGCCGTCTATAGCGGTGGTCGTGGTGGTTACGGTGGCGGCGGCGGCGGCGACAGCCCAGACAGCGCTAGTTCGTTTCATTCCCACTTGATGTAGTATTTCTTACCGACGACCGAGGAGCACGAGAGAAAACCGAAGAAGGAAAGGCGCTCCGGAAACCGCTAAGCTGTCCGCGAGTGTTCAGCCCTTCAGGAGCAAGACCATAAATCCAGCGGGGCCTTATCTGCCGCTCTGCCAAGGTGCATTCCGTCCAATGCATTAGTTTGCGACGCGGTCCTCTGAACAACTATTCAGGTATTCTCAAATGGCATTGGAATATACATATATCAGAATCATTTTCGGGACATGAAAGAGCTCGGGACGTTCTCTTTGAAATTTTGATTTTTTTTCTACATTGTGTCTCCGGTCGGTGTCACTCTCGGATTGAGCGGCCCCACGCGCGCGGATAGCGGCTCGCCGGTGCGCGGGAACCGATTCCGCGGTCTTGCCGCGGTTTTCCCCTGGTCGGCCTTTTCCCGGTCCTGGGCTGCTGGCTCAAGAACTCTCCTCGGCGCTGTACGATCACATTGGGAGCTAATAGCCCGATCTCATGGAAGGACACTGAAAGACATTAGTCGCAAGCAGCGGGCGGTGGCGGTGCTGCGGCTTCTCCCGTGGTAAGCTGCTGCTGCTGCCCTCCTTACCCACGACCCTTTCTCGATTCGGCCTACATTTGCCATCCAAACCAAGATGGCGACGATCATGGCCGAGCAGACTCTGTTTTGTTCTGGGGCGGTCGTGTGTGTTGCTTGCCGTTTGTGTGCTTCTCCGCTCAAAACTACAGTGGCCGGCGGACCCTCACAATCTGCTCTGTGAGAGCTCCGCTTTAGCCGCAGGTGGTTGGCCAAGTGTTCTTTTTCGGCTAGGCGGCCGCGAACGGCTCGGTGGGAATCGTCCCGCCGTTCCGTGGGGTAGCACCTGTTGTACTTGCGACGACTGCCTCCATCTATGTACACTCACACACACACGCACACACACACACTGACAGACACTACTCACTCTTTCACTCACTGACAAGTGGAACGACCAGTACCCAGCTGACGTTCAGAGCGATCAGCTGTTATTCGAAGCAGGGGTGTCTCTCGCGCCGACCGATCGGATTGTGAGAACTTCTTGATTTGTGGCTTCAATTTCGTGCTCATCGTATGCAATGCTCCCGTGCCTGTTGATGAAGCCGCGGACTGGACTGCTTCTCAGCAACAAGTGCCATCTGCAAGGACCGACGCCTCGTTTGCATTTGCAAGTTGCATAATGCAAGTGAGCGATTCTTGCCAATATGGATTTCAATGATTCGACGGACCGGTGTCTTTTCGTGCTGTCTCTCCGGTGGATTCTTGTGGGGGAGAAGCGAGAGCGTTGCAACGACCAGAGAAGATTGTGGAGTGACTGCAGCCATCGCTGAACGTGAGTCCTTGATGGGAATGGCGGTGCTTGCTAGGAAAATTCCGCGAGAATTATTTTGTGCGAAAAGAATTTCCCCTTCATTGTGAGATGTGCGATCTTTGAGCGGGTGAGCGAGCGAGCGAGTGTGACCGTGGTTAGTGTCCGGTGAGAGAGTTCGTTTGCTTTCGAAGAGGAGGCTGAAAGAAAACAAGAAAGATTCGTGAAACAAGGAAAGAACCCGTGAGCTGGGAAGGAAGCCGATGACGACTCCGAACAACTATTCTCTAGAATGATTAGCAAATAGTTTCGCATTCCAGTCTCCATTGTGGGCGATTAGACTTGGATTCGATGACTCTAGCATAGAAAATTATTCTTCACGAGAAAGAAATCACGACGACGAAGCGAAAGACGGCGAGAATCAAATCGGACGAATCGAGCTCGGAAATCTGTCTAGCTAAAAGCAGCCATGTGGATGGACTACACTTCACTAACGAAGACGATGCCGCTACCTCGGGAGCGTTGCAGAGATCGGAAAATTTTTGAATCTCGAGGAATTCGCTGATAGCTCACTCGTGATCGGGCGATTGGGCCGAGAGGCCGGCGGATACCCACGGATAATTTTTCGGGACTTACTCCGGGAATCATATACAAAGTCCCGAGCCTGCTCAGGGTTGCGGTCCCGTCCCTGATGTATCATATATGACCCTCAATCTGCGGTTCCCCTTCTGTAAGAAGTATGGACGATTCCTAATCCTCAATGTATGATGCTCCGAGCAATCGCAGCCCCAACCAGCGAGCCGCGCTCACGACTCGCAATTAATGGTATTTGTTAGTTGCGAACCCCCGTGAGCTTCGACAAGGGAGGATTTCTCCTTGCGAAGGTTGCAGCTGAATAGAAAGCCTCGACCTCAATGTCCCGAGTCAGGGATAAAAACCTATGTCAAGATGAGTATAGTTAGGTCATTTAGGACTCCGAATCCCGATGGGTGTCTCGAACATCTTTCTGAAATCTCTGTTGAGAACATGGGAGAATTCCATTAGGTTAGATTTCCTAGATCCTAAAGCGAATCGCGTCTGTTCCCATCTGAACCGAGACGGAGAAAATCCAGATATAGGTACTTCCATGAAGTTAATATTAATCCGAATTGCGCTTAGAATACTGTGCCGGAAGCATTCCAACCTGAGATTATCAACCTTGAATTCAATCGAATTAGAATCTGATTCATTCCGCCATGATAGCGCCGCGCATTTCATAATTGATTCCATCGTACTGGGAGAACACTAGAATGAAAAATATCAGCCACGATCGAGTGAGTTCGAGAGCGGCGCAGTTACAGAGTTGAATTCAGCCAGAAATTCCCTATCGAGCTCCTAAAGGAGCAGCCCGAACGAACAGCTCGACGACCATCGCTACGGAAGCTCTATGCCACAAAGAACTGTTTTTCTGAAAACTCTCCGCAGATCGTCGGATAGTGCACGTCAGGATGGCCAAGAGCAAGAACTTTTCAAAACCGCTCCGACTGTAAAAATAAAAGCCGCTAGACGAGCTCAAGAAACACCTGGACTTTCGAATGGAATATTGCCGCCGCTGACATGGTACTGCTCGTTGTAGTAGTCGGAAGAAACGCATCCGTAAAGCTCCGTTCTCTAAAGACGGTTCGGATAGCGCAACGCGCTCTGATCGGTGGCTCGGCCAGAACTTGTCCGGGACGTTTTCAAGGAGGCGTGCGTCATGAATTGTTTTCGATGAAATTTCACTCCGATATTATTCAACATGATTCGATTGCTGTTCGTTTGGCTACGCAACGCTCGAAAACGCGTATCGCCGAAGTGGAGGAAGCTTTCGCGAGAGGACGGAACATGCTCTCTGAGAGCATGTGTCTTCGACAGTTTGTTCCCGAATTCGGCAGCGAACATCTGAGATCGGAAAATTTCCCCTGATTTCACTGTCCGCAATTTGGCTCGAACGATCGCCAAAGATTCTCCTTGGTATGGTTCCCTCAAAGCGCAGTCTTCGCCTTCGCGCGCTGCTGTCGGGCTGGTATGCCACGAAGTTTTCCAAAGCTAATTGTTTAATATTTCGGTGTTCGAGTTGGCAGATACACCTGTACTCATACGAACGAGCGACCGGCCGAATTATGCAGTTGAAATGATTGGCGAGAGGAAGCCTCGCCGTTCTTGGCTCTCCGAGGAAGCGTTTCAGAAAAGCTATTTTCGTTCTGACTCGAGGTCGGCGCCGAGTCGTGGCCTCTGGGAAGGAGAAAGAAGAATCGCGCGTGCTGCATGCTGCATGCATGCATCTTAGTGCCGCCGCACGACCAAAGCAACCTGTTTGGTCAGGGGCTTGACGAGCGAGCGAACTGGCGGGCAGGTGAACTAGGCTTCCAGCCTGCTGCCCGCTCACACTGCGCTCTGCTCGGCGAAGAATTTGCGAAGAAATCTCACGAAGTTGAAACTCTTTTGAACGGCTTGATGTTCGAGCTAGACTTTCCCGATCTCTTTGCTTGAGTTTACCGACAGGGGTGATCAATGGTGCATTTTGTCGAGCGAGATGAACTTATTCCGACGAAAGCAGGAAAAATCTTCTCTCTAAAAATAGTCGCCAAAGGTCGCGAGCCATTCGCCAAACTTGTCATCGCTTCAATTTTTCTCGGTGACGGGAGAAAATTGAGAGATCTCATTGATTGACGGGGAACGAATAAGTTCACCTACCCGTCAGTTGGGAAAGTTATGATCGCATCATTCCCACCCGAGAGAGAAAAATATATATGTAGGTACCCGAGCATTCTCCCTCCGACTATCGCACGGGCTCACGAAGGGAGACTTGAAGCCGTCAAGCATTGAAAATAGACACAGTCCTCCTGAATTGGTCGAGTTTCGCATCCATTAGGGCATGCAGGATCACAGGGAGGGGAGGCGATCCCCGCTTCGGTCGCCCGCGACGAATCCGTCATACAAATAATCATGTTGCGTAACACACGCAGTTTGACGTTGTTGATGTCGCTGTTTTTTTGGAGTACCGCTCATCGGACCAACAGACCCGACCGACGACAGGAAATATGGTCCCTGCAACATGCTTGACGACCTGAAAACATCCACCTCAGAGGATGCCACATGTTCTGAAACACAACTTTTCACAAGCTTTATGCTTTATATCGACTCCCCAGAAGAAGTCGATGTCTCGTCAGAAGATATCGCGATCGCGATTGAGGATTATTCTTCATAGAATGACAAATAATGTTACATCTGACATATTGGGAATCATTTGACGTTTATATGCTGATGACGAAATCCTTTTGAAACTCGAAACCCGTTGATCGGGTTTCAATCAAATAATGCTGTCGGGCCGCGCGCTATTTTCTTTGATCATCGGACACCCATAATCCTTATTTGTTTTCACGCCCTCGTCTACTTCCATCTCCCGATGGAATGATCATCGACTTTAGATATTGACTCCTCAGACACATTTCATCATCACACTCAAGAATTTCGTCGCGAAATCTTTGAAGCGCGTGGAGACTCCCGGATCCTTGGTCGACAATCGGAAGAAACCGAAGTACTTCATTGCTTGACGTTGTAGATATCATTATGGATATACTTTTTCCGAGCGAGTTCAGCTCTCTTGATATCATCGGCTCTGATCGAGTCAAGCGGACGGAGCTCGAAACTCTCTGAGGCATAGAGAGCGCTCTCTTACTTAGCGAAGGTATGGATCCGGAAAGTGGAAGCGCGTAGATTGAATTTCTGAACAACGATCTTCTATTTGGTATTCATTTCTTCCGATGAATTCCGTCTGAGACAATCGTCTCCATGGTCCCGGTCTCTTGTAAAACGCGAAGAGCTCGCAGCTGTAAACATTCGAAAGTAAAACCTGCTGTCGGATCGAACGATAATTGCATTCGCCAATCGGAGCGCCGCCGCTGCTACCTCATCGGAGAAAGAGCAAAAAAAAAACTTTAGCATCTGTTTCCACATTCGAATGAATTAGCCTCACAAACAAGGACGGACGTATATGCGGCAACGCTCGTCAGTGTGAGAATGGCCGTTCCTCAGAGTATATTAGAAGTCGTTATGAGTAAATTCAGGACAGGCAAGACGGAGAAAAGCGGTCTCGCATGAAAACGCTTCATGCAGTCGACCGGGCCGAGTCTCAGGGTGGTAGTGGTGGTTCATATGTAAGGTCCGGCTGGTTGGTCGCTCTGCTCTCGCTGCCACTGGCGTGCCTATCTGGCCACCGGTCGGCCTTTCCATGTCCCATAAGAAAGAGATCACATCAGTGTACTCAGTGTGTAAGTGAGAGTGTGAGAGAACGTGAGCGCTTGCCTGCCAAGAAGTCCGCTTCAAGATCACCAAAACGGCACGAGTCGCGTACCTCACATCTAAGAAAAACGCTTTCCCCTCCTTGTCTATTTTGTCGGACCTAGCACGGGGCGACCCGATGAGGGAAGTCGAGCAAAAAAGGTTCGGAGACAAGTCGACAGAGATAACACGCCGTTTCTTCTGCGTTTCGTTCCCGAGAACCGACGGAAGGTCATTCCTGATTAGCCATCACCAATCACCCTCGAAATGATGTGTGGAGCAGGTGCATACCGGCCTCTGAAAAGTCGCGAGTCGTCACGGGACACTCCTCCGGTACGGTCGCATGATTCGGAAGTGACCGCATAACGGTCACGTGACCAATCGGGTAACGAGTGAGGAATGTGAGGCGGCGCCGAGTCCGGACTCGTTTCAGAAGGAACGTTTCAATCATGCGAAAAAATCGGAATGTCTCGTCGAGGAATGGTTGACGTCCTGAGGATAAGACATCGAGCTCCCCGGAAATTCGTGACTGAGGAGTGATTTGGAATCTCGAGTATTCTCTGATATCTCGATTCGAGAAAAAAGAATTCGAGAGCACAGCGAGCTTCGCGCCACTGTCTGAGGTCTCATCTATAGGTGGCCTCGAGATCTTCTTCGAGTCTCGAAAGCGTTTCGAGCGTGTCCACCGTCTTTTCCGAGAGTGTACGCTTTTGTCGCCGGGTATCTCAGTTTGGGCTGCGGCTTTTCCCTTCAGAAAGGAAAACAAAGTAATGAACCCACATTACTCTCACTCAGCTAGAATAGCTCAGAGGCTCAGAGGAGCAGAGTTCAACGCCTCTCCTAGCGAACGTCCTCCTGCTTGCGACGACGATGCATGGAATGTTCTCTTCGCTGATACCACTACCTGACCCGAACCGCTTAATAGGCATGAAAAAGAATTCGCACCGCGCGTGAGCGCTAAGATCCGCTATCACGCGCGTCGATGAGGCACGCTTCACCAGCGATTCATCTCGCGCCGATTTTGAACGGGATGAAATGGACTGTGGATTCACACAAAGCTTCATCTATCCGCTCGCATCGAAGACCTCGTTGCGCGAATATGACTGATTGGGTAGCCCGGAACACGAGGGAGCGCTTCAATCCAACCTCCCTTCTGTCGTAGAATCTCGTCCCAGCGAGCATTCCATGAATCAAAATGAGTCACGTGTCACGTGGAAACCTCACAATTAGAAGTAAATTTACGTCCGGCGGATACGTGTGAACATCTTTGCTCCCGTTTGGCACGAGCAGCGGTAGCTTTGCAGCTGGTTCATGACATTCGTATCTGCTCAACTAGCACTCGCTGTTCGTGTCATGCAACAATCAGAATCGTCTCCTTGGAGATTCAAAACATATACAGCAACACCTGTCTATGCCGCGGAACATTGGCCTCGATTCTCTCGTGGCCTAGAAAAGAGGGGGAGAGTTCAGGAATGCTGAATCGAACAATATCAAGGAGGCCTTAGTTCAGATGTTCCAATTATGGGATCACGTTTTTTTCACCCGCGTAGGTACTTGTCGGTCTTTGCCGGGGATAGCGCTCACAACTTATCGATACACGCCGCTGTCCGAATCGACTCCAACCGCTTTTGAATGAACTTCGTCTTGATATCTCTGTCTCGATCCGATTTCATTGGGGCCGAAAATATAGGCGCCTGCGAGAAAGAGCGCTCCCCAGTTTCTCCTTCGAAGGAACGAATTTTTCTCCGGTACGATTCCGCAGGATCGGCGAACAGGTACTAAGGTCGAAAGCCTCGCTCTAATATAGGAGTCAGCGAGCGCTTTTCAGGAGAAGAGTTCCGAGCTGCGAGAGGAGAAAAAAAACACAATTACTGGAGATCAACTCGACGGACTCCGTCCGACGAATTCGTCGCTTTGACCTTGTCAGGAGGGGGCGCGAAGGGGGGGGGGTGAAACTTCTGCCGAGATCTCGGAATATCACGGAAGATTGAAATTTTCCTTTCCTTCTTACCGTCGCGAGACATATCACGTGCCGCTTCACGGTGCTACAGACCAAACTTTCGGGAACGCTCGAATACGCTCACGAGCGGCCGGTCTAAGGTCTCTTTGCGGGACGAAGGGATCGAAGCAACAAGTGGTTGGTCAATGGTTCCGATCCAGCGTCTCGAAAGATTGTTCATTCACCCGTCAGTCGCCTGGCAAGAATTCGCCATCCGTTCGGGAGAGCCACCGCGCGCCTCCAGAGATGCGAGACCTGCTCTCTGGATCCCTATTCGTCATCAGGCACGAATTCTTCGAGGCTATGAATACCGTCGAGCGGTCTGAATGTGATTGACTCCGGGACTCTCCGAGCGACATCTCATGCGCGGGGATCTCGGTCTAGATGTCGGCATACCTCTCCCCCACCGAGGGTGCGGCGAATGTTTCGAGGGCCGAAACGCATTTTCGCGCCCGTGATGGGAAGATTAGCTGGGGAAAGCCGGAATTCCGAGATCCGTAATTCGATGCAGGGCGTCAGTTCGGAAACTTCTCGCAATATCTACATGTGCTAGGAATCGAACGAGCTATGCTCATCCGCGCGAGTCTGGAAGCGTACTTTTCCGCGTTTCTTACAGCTGGAAACCTAATCATTCCACGCAAACATCGGACGAATGCAGTTCCCTATGTGCTCTATCATCTGCTTTGCGAATTATTCGCACGAAAATTTCCTAGAAAGCCGTGGGAGTTCACGAAACTCGATCCGTCGGTTTTTCTGTCTAACCCCCGGCGCTCTTGCGAGAATAATTCGTCGGAGAGACAGCGGGTCCGTCCGTACGGAGGAAACCGGGCGGCGAATGAGGAACGGGAAATGTTTCGATTCCATGCGTTCTCGAGCGAGGGAAACCTGTCATCCGGGAGGCGTCAGGGATGCTACGGATGTAGGTTGCGGCTCCGAACGCTTCACCGTTTCCAATCGTGCTCGGGTCGATGTTTGACATTCATCCTTGTTTGGTGGTGGTGGTCGTCGTCGTCTTCACTGACGTCGACGGCCGCCTGTTCCACCGTCGAGTTCGACTACCTTCCACTAGGTTTTATGCATAGGTGTCGTTTCGTCTATCTAACCTTCGGCCGCGTTGTTGTCAGTCCTTGGCAGCTCTAGCCGCAATAGGTTTTCAGTAAGAGCCTTTTGTCTATGGTTCAACGTTGCATGGCGAGTATTTATTAACAATATGCCTTCGATCCTACGGCAGCATCACCCACCAACGCTCGGAGAATAGAGCGGCGACGCATAGAACGTCGACTGCCGGCTGTATTCCTCATCGTCGGCGGTCGCGCATCGTTGCTGCACAATCGAAATTTATGTTGTCTCTGTCCTGCTTTGCTCACTAGGTTCGTTTTTGTGGGCCAATTATTGTTCCTCAAATGGATCGCGACACGATGCTGAGTGCTCCAACACACGTATGACCACAGGCATGTTTCGTTCCGCTCCCTAACTGGGCTGCGGTTACGTCGAGTTAGATCGAGCCTGGTCGGTTCAGCTCTCCTCGGCCCACATCGAAGCTCACCTCACCCAGGAGGAGGTTGAAGACCTGTGGGCGCCCAGAAGATCCTGGAGATGGAAATCCCAGAGCTGCGATCTCCATTCCCCGAGAGGTTGCAGGAGAACCCGAAGCGTTCTCGTTCTGACCCAGGTGGTCGATGATCTCGAGGGAGAGATTGACCAGAGGCCGATCCTGGTAGCGACTCGAGCACCAGCGCAGCTAGTCGCAGGAAATGAATTCAACTTATTGGGAAGTTGGCTCAAACCCTCTTAAAACCTCATAGCCTTGGACGCTGTCACTTTCGGCTGGCTTACGGAAATCGAATTTGAATAAGTGAGCTAAGCCTTGGCCGGAGCGGTGAGAAACAATAGCCTTTAATTTGCTTCTACGCCGACGGGCTGGTTTCTTGACTCTTCCCAGACCGGTAAGTCGGCCGGTGAGATTCCCGTTTGTTGCAAGGAACTTTATTCTATTGCTCCAGTTCCCTATCTCCTGGAATATACCCAATGAGACGTCCGTCTGAGATATTCGAAGTTTTGAACTGACTTCGATAATTCATTGGGAATGAGTACTATGTCCGAATCGAGTAATATCAATCGGTGGGCAGCAGAGGAATATTTATCATGTGTCAGGCGTAGTGACTGATGAGATTGATCTGGTTCGATGCGCTTTTCCGCGTTAGTATCCGCGGTGATCCCACGGCGTGAGCAGCGGTTTCGCGTGCTCATGGCTCCTCATTCTTGGGCATCGCTCCCTCACGGAGACACTGAACTTCGAGCTCTGATGGCATCTATAATGCGGGATCCCTATCGTAAATTGAAAAATCACCGCTTCCACGATGAAACCGCCAGAAATGTCAAGGTGAAATCGCAGCTGCGCCGCTGCTCGGGTCCTGCGAAGCTCGAGGTTAATGTCCGGGTGACATGAGGATCCTCAGGGCGGAGGAAGAGTCATCGAGAGCGCGCGAGAATCATGTCGAAGGCTCGGATGAGGGGCGTGATTTTCGGAATACGAGTGATCGAAATTCTGATCCGAGGGATCTGGAGGCCCTCGGGTCCCGGAGGGATCATAACAACAGAAATATAATCTCGAGTGAAGTAGCTTGAAATCAGCAGGAGCGTTGATACGATCGAGATCGATTCCGGAGGCGAAATCTTAAATGAGGTGTTCGTCGGCGGAAGCCCCTCACGTGTGGAGAAGTCACGCGGCTGGAGGCGATCCCAGATATGACAGCGAACCAAGTTACCAGTTGTTCGTTTGCAGTTTCTTGCTCGACTGTCTTACCGGCTCGAAAAGCAGCGGGCGAGCGGAGCGGCATCCCTGGCTTACCGTAAACTATTTCGGGAGCATCTTAGAAGCAGATCGGCCCTCTTGCGATGGGGTGCAGCCACAGAGCGGGCCATTTGCGCAGTCTGAGCGAATACCAACTCGAGTCTCATTCCGTCTACCGATTGAGAGGATGTGACCGCGTCCTTGGGCACTCGGAAGCCTCTGGTCACGGCGCCCGTCGTCCCTCCCTTCGCATGACATTTGGATTCGCGTGCAGTGTACCGAGCCTCGAGAAAGGGAGAAACGGCGCGGCGTCTCGAGTATTGGGAGACCTCTCGCGACGGATTCATAGATTCGCAGATCGATGATCGGCCAGTGTCCTGGCGAGAGTTCGAACACCCGGATCGTCACGGGGAGCGTACCCCTGGGCTAATCGCGAGACCGAGCTGGGCTGGCGGAGTGGAAATCCGACTGACTGCAAGATCCACTGAATGAATGGATGGAAGGATGAATGAATGAATAAGTTACTAACTGAAAGAGTGAGTGAATGCCAGGAGGAAACGTCGCCTCTCGGCAATCTGAACCGGACCTCGGCAGTTGAAGTTTCCGGTCGAGCGGAGCGTTGGGCGGAGTCCGCAAGAGAAAGATGGGACAGGAAGAATGAAAGGAAGAATCCGAGAAAAGTGCTTAGAAACATTTCTTCTGTCATGCGGTAGCAGCGGCAGCATCGCATCCGCACACCCGCCCGCCCGTCTGTTTGCGGCGGCATTCGAAAAGACAACAATAACTTCCATAGGAAGGAGAAGCAGCAGAGAAGTTGAAGACGAAAACGTCGACGGCGAAGAATACATGGAGGAAAGTGAGGGAACTAGGAGACGAACAACTGGAAAGATGAAAGAGCTCAGCAACAAGAAAAGGAGAAAGACGCGAATCGGAGAAGCCAGGCGGGCGGTCGGTTGGGCAGGTGGGCAGGCAGGCAGAAAAGGAGACGGGCACGCAGACGAGCAAGCGCGCGAGCGAGCAAGCAAGCAAGCACAGAAAATCACCGGAGCGAGGACAGAAAACTGAATAGAAGAGAAAAGAAAAGACAATCATTGGCTTACATCTTCCTCCTTACATCTTCCCATTATCTTTAGCATCCCTCGTTGCGAGTCTGCCACTCACCACAGAGGGAGTCTGAAAGAAGTCTCTCAAGGACGTTCGGCCTGTGATCAGGACGCTCTCAGAGTTATGTGACTATCGCTACGAATCTGACTCTCGATAGTTTCGGTGAAAGAAGCCCTTTCCTATGCGAATCGAGTACTGAGGGATACGGATCGCTCCTCGGTCCATAAATTGGCTCTCGCTCCGATCTGAGCGAGCCAGGTGCGAGATGATTTCGTATGAGACCATTCCTGGTTATACTTTGGAGTAATCGCCTGGAGTCTCTCGGAAGAGATATTATTCCACACGAGTGCGTAGTGCGTATGCAGCTATGATTTCGAGGAGCGATGCTGTCGACTTATTTCTTCTCGCTGTTAATATGATTGATTAAGGAGCGTTGTAGCTTTTAAAATCTCGGTTTGGGGATACCAAGATATTCTTTTATGTGCCTAACTCTTACTTGAGGAAATATCTACATAGAAAATCCGTGAGCCTCCCCCTTAGTTTCCGGTATTCCGGTGGAACTTCGATCATTCCTCCCGGAGGAATTATGCCGTCTCGTACCTCGTTGCGGGATAAAGGAAGGATTGTTCTTCTAAAAGAGCAGGAAGGAAAAAAATTCCGCGTCCCAATCCGTCGATCTGATGATTATTTCTTCGAAAACAACTAGGGTCGGGATGAGGAAAAATTGTTTTTCATTCTTCTAGCTAGCGTTCTGTGTTGTCATTAAGCACCGGGAAATCTTCCAATGATTCTTCTGGTCGGCAGTTTCTTCTGTCCGAAATCGCAGCCGCTTTTCTCGGGAGGAACAATGAAAGGAAAAAAAAACATCTGTTCTCGTATCGGACGAAACAAAGACTCCGCAACGAATATAGAGAAAATCGCAATATTAGAAATTCAGAAATGTGTTCCGCGGAAGTCCCTGCACGTTCTTTTTCCCAAGATATTATGCGGGTCCATGGATCATTATGAGTGAAAAGAGGAAATGTAATGAATCGAGGAATGAGGTTATCCTTGTCCTACGGGATCAATAGATTATGAATAATGATTCCTAGATTTTCCCGATGTTTTGAATGGTGAGCCCATAATTTGATCCATGCTCGACGGTCATCCTCACGATGGACTCCTTCCACCGCGAAACGAATCGGCGTGTGGATTTCTCTGGTTCAAGTTTCGAGGCTCGAGTCATGATGTCAACGAGAACCAGATTATCAATTTCAGACGCGTCTTCCCCTCGCACCCTCCCCATATTATAGACTCAAATAACCTGGACGCAAGTGAGTGCGAATGGAAGAATGATAGAACCGCATGAAGAAAACAAAGCGCAAAGAAATAACTTGTCGAAGGAAGTCCAGTTGCATGCTCTTTTGAACAATGAGCCGCTCTATCTGCCTTCGGCACCATTAGCTCAAATGATTCAAGAGACGGGCCGCACTGAGAGGCGAGCGAGACAAAGGATGGAGAGAAAAAACGATTTCATCAAAAGGGAGTGAAACGTCATAATTCTGATCCCCATGGTACTTGTCCTATCCACGAATTTGGAGGGTTGGAAAAAAGCCTTCTCGAGATTCACGGGCAGCTTCGGACCAACCTCCGGTAGGGCGAAACGAGAGACTCCATGGCACGCCTGCGCTTCCGCCGCCGAGCGGGGCAGACGAGGGCAGGATTAGGCAGAAAACAATCTGACGTACCACGTTCCCGGAAAATACGGGAGAGGGGGAGACGAGCCAAGGCTGTGATAAGAGCAGCAGGACCAGGGTATTGAAGGGTCAGGGTGGCTCATCGCGGAAACTTCCTCCAGTATCGACGCTTCCTCTCCTTCGACTTCCGAGCTGACTCTGGGGCTCGGCTTTCCTCTGAGCGACCGTCCCGTCCCTTACATAATTTCCACGTCGCCGTCGCTGGCTCGGTAGATCTTCGTAGGTGTATTTGGAGTCCAAGAATCAGAGGCAGAGGAGAGAAGAGCAGAAGGAAGCCCTGGGGAGAATATATTTCGGGATATTTCGGCTGGGGAAGCAGCTGACTGGTACTAAAGAAAGGCGAAGAAAAGGCAAGCGACTAGACGTCGGCGTCAGACTGACTGCTCGAGGAGTCGAGGGAGAGCGGGCGCCAGGTTGCCCGGCGGCCAAACGGCCGTCGCAGAGAAAGCAGAAGAATCAGCTGAACGGATAGAGGGCGGGGGATGAGGGGAAGGAGGAACTTCACCGCTTACGGCCTACATGGGGGTACAGCGGGCACGGCTGGAGAGAGTGGAAGGAAGCCTCGGTGAAGGGCAGCATGGAAGAGAACGGGATCACGGGAATATGGGGAATGGAAGGAAAATGATGAGAGAGGGGAGGGAGATGGATGAGAGAATATGGAGGGCTGATGCAAGCTGAAGAGAATTCCATCTGACAAGCGGAGACACGCGAGCCGGCCTGTCCGTCTGTCGGTCGGTGTTGCGGACATGAATCGACCCGCGGAACAAACAGAGGTTGTGTTTGCGGGGAGGCAGCTGAAAGGAAAAGCAGGCAGAGAGGAGAGAACGAAAAGGGGGTCGGGGTGAGGAGTGAGGGGGAGTGGCGCTTGTATGTCTTGGAAGGCGCGTATATGGTCTGGCATAAAAAGGTTCGGCACGGCAGAGAGAAAGGTTGGGAAAGACTCGTAGGGTACAAACTCTCCATTCATCGTCCGGCAACGAACGGACCAAGCAAGGAAGAAAGGAAAGAAGGAAATGAGAAAAGACTACCGCGTTCTTCTCTGACCCTCCCTCGTCGTTCTCCTCTCTTCATGTGGTGCTTCTCACTCCCTCCCACTTCGTCCCTTCAACTCGCCTCAGTCCTTTCCTCCATCCTCCCTCGTTCTTTGCTATTTCTTTTGCCCCCGCCCCTCGGTCGCCCTTCCTCCCCCTTCTTCGTTATCTTCTCGAACCCCCGCCCTCCGCCTCGTTCCTTCTCTTCGTTCTCTGTACTTTTTCCTTTTCCCGACAAGTCTTTTCTTCTCCGTCTGGCAGTGTCCATCCTCTTCTCCTGTCCTCTTCTTTCCCTCCTCTACCCCACCCCTATGCCCCGGAAGCTCGCCTTGTCCCCTTGCGCCCCTCCGCGATCTTTCCTCTGTGCCCTCAGAGGTAGTCGCAGGGAACCCGCGTCGGTCTGTGAGTCCCTCCGTCTGACCGCCTCGCCGTCTGCGTGTCGGCTGTAGCAAACGTTGGATACAGGACAGGCTGAACGCTTGCCTTCCTTCCTTTCTCCCTCGTCTTTTCCTTCCCTCCTTCTTTCTTCCGATTGTTCGTTCTTCCTTCCTTCCTTCCTTTACCGCCAGCGTCTTTCTCTTTGGAGAAAGAGGTACTCCGTTCCCATCACATTTTCATCGCGAGCGCTAGACTCGGGTTTTCCTGGTTTGGCCACTCTTCCTCGATGACGGCAACTGTCGAGGAATTCAGGAATATGTCGTCGGGCGTGCGAACGCTTCCGCGATGTCGCTGCCCATCTCCCACCTTCGTCTACCTCATCGACTGCTCGACTGACATGATTGTCGTATGTGGTTCGAGGCTTCCTTTGGATGTCGATTCCGATAACAAGTAAGCTCACGAGACTCACGAGACCCTTGTCGATTTGCATGGCAAAGATTTCGCGGAAACACTGTTGAATATCCCGGGAGATTCTCTAGCTCGAACGGACGAAGCCCGAGCCCCGGTGCATGAGAAATTTGGGATGACTCACTCAATAATAGCCGCTGATCCAAGGACTAAGCTGTTGGGCTATTGCTATCGGAGCTTTCCTCTCGGTCCGTAAGTCTACGGAAAGGAAGTTCCATCAGAGGCGCCATCATCAGTTCTCGAGGAAGCTCCTGCAGTCGAAAACCGGCGATCCGACAGGCAACAAGTGGCACGGGGCTGCGAGCGATGCGGAAGGAGGAGACCCTCTATTTTCTATAGCGGATCGATTGTCTAGAGAGAATTTCTAATCAGGGCCATTGATACAGGAATCTCGTTCCATCTTAATGGAGTACATCGACCAGAAGTAGGGGGAAGAGAGAAATTGAAAAACTCAAAAGCTGCCCATCGCCCTCAAAAAAACAGAAAATTGTCTGTCCAAGTCTCGAGCCGGCATGCAACTTACAAACGAAAAATACTTCTAGACGATTGCCCACAAGATCTCCGATTTTTTCTCCCGCCACGCAAGGAATCGTTGAAGAAATTATTGAACCACCAGCACTAGCACACCAATAAGCGAAATTTCCCAAAACAAGCTTGTGATAACCGGGATGTGTTTGTGTTTTTTACTTCGGTAGTTTTACCAAGAGCGTCAACGGACTTTCTGCGCATTTGAAAGTTTGCGAAGTTCGCGTTGTTGGAATGGAGGCGTTCGATGAGTGGCCATTCAAAAACGTCCGCTCGTCGGATTCTCTACAATGATCAGTGGCTTCGCGAAGACGCTTGTAAGGACAGTTATTTGCTACTAGTTTGGTCGGAGAAGATGATAGTTCGAATCGAAGAAGATCGCTCGTCCAGGCCATCTGCGCGAGCTAGCGACCGAACCCGCGGAAGCCCGCCCACCTGCCTAAGCACCAGCTTCGCTTACCAGGTGTAGATTCAGCAGAAAGTTAGCGCACTCGCTATTCGGCTTAAGCGGGCGATGCGGTCGGCGCGAAAAAAAAGCGAGAAACTCGACCGGCAAAAAACAAAAAAAAAACCTTCTTGAAATAAGAAGAATAAGGAGAATACGTGCTGGAAACAGTCGGTCTATTCCACTTATGATGAGCGTCGGCTCCACCCTGCGGCTTCTTGAAATTCATCTTTCCCGTTGGTTTCGTTCCTGCCCTCACTCAAAGATTTGGATTTCTTTTTTCCTTCCTCGCAATTGATCAGGAGACATTCATCGATTTTCGGCTTCAGCCCACGACTCAATGCCAGATTCTCTGCCTGCTAGCCAGATATGTGTTAGTTCTCTAGCTTCCAGTGCGATATAGTGCTCTTCGATTCCATGCAGTGTGAGGACGCGAGGAAACTTCGTGAAAAATCGACCGTCGAAACCTCAGACTTGTTAAGTGGTCTCGAACTTCATGCCCTTTGCCTCACTACGAAGTCATCCTAAGTTGTTGAATTTGATGTGGATGAACCTATTGGAGTCAGCTACGCGTGCGAATCTCATAGGCAGAACGGGCTCTTTGCGATGGAATCTGAACATGATCTTCTCGATTACAGGCAAGCCTCGAGAATACCCAATCAATGCCGAGAAGGACCACCCTGAGTCTGCAGTTGTCGATTTCCAGCGGTCGATCCCTTGAATGTCGAGCTCCTTGAGGGAATCATTCCCCCCCCCCCTTGTGCACCCGTGAACACTGACTGTGAATTCACTGATCGGTGAGTTTGGATTATTCCCAAGATAGCTTCGTGCGTAGACTGAGATGGGCTGCGTGGTCCTCGAATGAATGAATTGGGGAGCGTCACAGGTGTGATGTTTAGTGAAAGTTTCGCCGTATCCATCGCAAATGGTGGTCGATACGCCCGCGATCTCACCTGAGTACCGCGATTGTTGAACGAAGAGCGAAGGATAATTCAATCGGGAGAATAATTGGAGAAGCATTAAATTTGTTCTCCCTCTTGAGGATTCCCGTGGGATCCTATATCCATACCGGATATCACATTGCGGTTACGTGTCAAGGGTACTCTAGAGGAGGGCTTCTCGTCGGTCGAGAAAAAATATTCCAGCCTGGATTGTTCGGGCGATCGTGTCGACGGATGATGGTTGTGGTGTTCGAGGGTTAGTAGAAATCCACCATGCTGAGAAATGCAGACCATAAAACGAGAGCTATTTGTGTATTTGTACGTGTTTCGTCTCGTTTCTGTCTGTTCCCAATACGCGTAGGGATCTCTCAATTGATCATTGGAGGCGAAAATGCGGTCGCCCCGAATAAACCACACCGCCTCAAAGAAATGTCATCTTCGTTCACATTTGGCCATGCCCGCGGTCGACACATGTTTGGGACTCGTAGCTCCGAACCCTTGTGTCATCATGACGAGCTTGCGGGTATCTGATTCCGCTGAATATTTGCACTCAGAGCATTAGTCCAAATGAACTCGCTTCGTCTCCTGGAGGGAAACCAACGCGACTCGCTTCGTCAGCGGCGGTCATTCTGATGATATTTCCGAATGTATGTACCTACTCTCCACGAAGGATGCCGAGAAGTCGCCCGCCGACGATAATCTCATCTCGATAAACAAGATACGAACGAGTGGTGCTAATCCAACATCGTGTTGACAGCGTCGTAACTCGTCTCCGTGTGGAAGATGGGAGCTTCGAAATTATCGAGTGGGTGAGCGGCAACGGAGCAGATTCTGGATCGCTCGAGCGGAACGAACTTGATTGGCATCAGTTTTCAGCGACTACCAACGTTGGCTTCTGGGGCACTTGTCGACCAGAGGTTATGGTTCCGGCTGAGAATCCTCCGAGGACCACGGAGTCGACTCGAAGCTCGGGTACCGCTGAGCTGAGTAAACACGCCGAGATTGCGCTGTCCCCGACCGAGTGGAACGATCCATTAGGAAACCACCACTGCCCTCCCGGGAGGCGATCCGAGACGATCGATGAACTTCCAGCTCATATTCGATTTTTCCTCCCTCGGACTCTCCCCTTTCTCCCATCTGTTTCTCCCCTACCTCAAAACGAAGAAAAGAAAAACGAACTAGGTCGTGGCCGTCCGACAAGGACGGAGCATGCATGTCCCGGGAAAAATTATCCGTGCTCGCTTGGATCAATCGAAGACTGGAGCGAAGGCTTACGTCCAAATATCTCGCTGCGGCGATGTCTGTCTAGTCTGCTGTTGTCATGACTGTTTCCAAGTGTTCCCTTAGCCGTGGCCAATCGATACGCACGCGCATCCATTGAGCCGAAATCAATATCTCTTTCCTTCACCGGACGAGTAACAGCCCACGAAATCCTCGATTAGACCTGTGTAAAGAAGCTGACAAAAGCCCATCAGCAGGATAAGGATGAAGCGGACGATCCCACCGGCGAGATTCCGAAACGCATGACTTCGGATCGAGCCACGGCCGAAGCTCGGCGGAGCTTTCAGGCTGGAGAACCGTCTCATTCGACGGACGCACCGACGGACGGAGAGGAGAAATAGTACAAGAGGGACCTATGGATTGGTCAGCGGTGGAGTGTCCGCGAAAAGCAAGCGCTTCGGTCCGTTTCTCGTCTCCTCGGGGTTCCGGGGTCGAAAGTGGGGGCGGGCAGTTGTTGCCAAGGCTACATGGAGACAACACTGGTACAACGCACTTCTATTCTATCCAGGAAGGAGAACCGCACACTGCACCTCGACTCAAGTTCAACGTGAAGAAGACGAGCTCGGGTCTCTATGCTTCTTTCCTTTTCGGCTGTTCTCGCCAACGGAACGGACGAGAATAAGCGTGGTGGAACATCCGGACTTAGATACGAGCGGAACTGGAACTGAGCCTTCGAAGAAGAGGACGCGAGCGGCTCATCCAGGCAACCTATTGGAAAAAAGTGACGACCTCACGCTTGGCAGCGTCTCGTCTTCTCCGCGACAGGAGGACGGCAACTGCGGACGCGGACGAAGTTTGCGGATACGTCTCCCGGGAGCGCCAAAGTACGTCATCAAACTTTTTACTCAGAACTTATTTTGCAATATCATTAGCAACATGTATGCTCGCATCCCTCGTCGAGGGCCATTCCGACTGCGTTTTTCGCCCTTGTGCCGGGGGTTTCCCGCACACGGGAATTGTCTCCAATGTTGGAGCGACGCTTCTAGGTACCTGGTAGAGATGTCCACTCTCGATACTGTTTGCCTTTGAGAGAGAGGCGGACCGGAGAATACATGGTGTTCCGCCGAAATTGATTTCTCACGCCATCATTTCTTGACGCTCCGTTTTCTCGAACATGCGCAGAAGAAGGAAATTCGATGCTCTATCTCTCTCTACCGAATTTTCCGAAGAGCCGCTCGCAGCGTCGAACCATGGGAACCTCAAATCGAGATGCGGTCTAGGATCGACTGCAGCGAAGAGCAGTCCGCGCCGGCACTCAAGAGAATCGATTCCCGGGGTGCTCGAGTCTCCCTGCTCGGATCTGCCATTCTTCTTCAAAAAAGATGAATTCTCATCGGAGTCACCTGACGGATCATCGGACAGGATCAGTGAGCCTAGATCAAAGATATCGAGCAGTTGGGAATGCTGCAATGGCGATCCGCAGAGACGACCACGACGGCGGTGGATCTGAAGAAAAGTTTCCAGTTTGACCTCGGGAAGTCCTTCGCGGAGAATTTTTCGGACCGTTGAAGACCGGTCGACGCTCGTGGATAATAAGTCGTCTATCTCGAGTGGAATGAAGATTAATCGGAGATGGATATCCCCAAAGCGCGGAAGCCCCTCGTTTTGTTCGTCGATGAAGAAGATCCTGTTCCCTAGGTTGCTCATACGTCGATTCCCATCGGAAGCACGACCAGCGCCGCCATCACCACCGCCGCTTCAACTACGACTAGTAGTTCCATGCCGGGAAGACGAGAGCGGAATGGAAGCAAGCGGGCGATCGGGCGGGCGGGCGCACATCCACGCAGTCAAGCAGTCGGCCAGGCAGGCAGGCGGGCGGACGGGCAGGCAGGCACATAGAGAACTACCAAAGAACCTATCCATCCATCTAGCCAAACAGCCAAGCAAGCAGCCATCCAGTCCGCCGGCAAGCGGCTACCTACTAGAAATTGGAAAGAATGCCGCGCTCCTACGTCGGCGGCGACGACGACGTTGTCTGACTACGTTGAGTTCAGGCGAGCCGCCGTTTCTGCTTCTAAGCGGAGTTGTTTCTCGACGTTCTGCGGGCAATCCTCGCCGTTCCATCCCCGTCTGTCTTAGCTTGCATCTGCTCACATTCTCGTTCAGCGAACATAGGAGTGCTCAGGTCGAAATCGATTGATGCTGCTTTCCTTCGCCGCCGCCGACTCGGGGAATGCGGTGCTCATCCTCAACTCGCTCGAGCTCAAATTCCGTGACGTGATGATGTTTGGAATCGAAGTTACGCTCCGAGATCGCGGATCTCGGACGAGGAGAAAGAAGTCCAGGACTGGAGATTCCCGAGCCTGACTGACTCTGACAACGGAAGTGTTTCGGTCTTAAGAGAGAAAAATCCACTCCGGAATTGAACGGGGGGAACCCAGGACGGAATATGTCGACGGCAGGCGACGGAGCCCCCTGGATTCTGAGGTTTGTGTCGTGACGCTTGCGTCGATGACCTCGGGATGGACTGGAAGGACCTCGTCGCGGCTTCCTCTCGTTCCATTGGCGGCTTCCGGCGCTTTCGTAAGTCCTGTGCCCTTGGAACGAAGTTTCGGCTCACCATCATCGTCGGTCGTTACGAGCGTGTCAATCTATCGATGAGAGTGACGGTGTGTGTTTGTTTGTACGCTCGTCTGGACGAACATTTGTTTAAGCGGCTGGAGTTTCTTCGCTGAAATCCCTCATTGCTGTGATTGTCATCGTCGCCGTCAAAAATCTGTCCAACCGATCGACTGACTGAATGAGTGACTCCCTTTCTGGCTCCGTGAAAACGTTCATCTCGTTCAATTATTATCATCGTCATCTCGGTTCGTCGTTGGCGTGATTTTCCAACTCGGTCTCCAGGGAGCGAAAGTCTCCTCCCAACTTCGACGGATGATGCCGAGTTCAGGAGCGGCCAGCGAGTCGGAATGTTTCCTCTCCGAGCATCCGGCGCACTTATCCTACTCTGTGCTTGTCAGGTGGTGCTTTCGGAAAAGCGAGGGAAACAATTGTTCTTGTCCGCTACGAACGGTGCGTATGGAGACGCTCGACAGAGCGAGAAAAAACTGACTTCCGCTCAAGTTTCTCCCGTAGACTGAGCGGAGAATCTCCTCGTGGAACAGAGATCGAGCTTCAGAGGCGACGGCGGAGAAACGTCAAGACTGAGGAAGCGGCGAGGGCAGTCAACGCTGCGAGCTCCGGTGAAGTTGATTTGTCATGTGAAATATGTGGAGGATATATCGGCTAGGGAACACTCGAGGCTCTTAGCGACGCGATGTTTGCTTGGAAACGAGAGACCTGCTCTTTCTATCGTCATAGCGTGGAATATCGATTGTGAATTAAGACTAACGGGACGTGACCCAGCGCTCCAAGGAAACCTACGGAGTTCTTGGGTTTCGCCTCGAGATAGATGTATTCGCTTTTCCACGGAATGAAACACTCGACTCGACTTAGTGCGATGGATGGATGGATGAACGAGTAAGCGAGAGAACGAATGGACGTTCCTAGCGGCTAACCAAGCGAGCATCGACCGAACGACCGGGCGGACAACCTAACTCGGGAGAATAGGCATCGATATTATCGAATCGGCTCGGGAGAATAGAGTTGGTCGGATGTCCTGCGGATCCCCATCCGCGGGGTTTTGAATTTTATGGAGCGTCCGAGATTCTGCCGAGGCGCAGACAACTCCAATCGATCTGGAATCTGAAATCCGCTCAATCCACCGGATCCATACGGCTTCTTTCGATTGTTTCCGAACGGAGCGGAGTGGCCTCGGACGACTACTATTAATTCTTGTCCTCTCGTCGATCGTTGTTCGGACCATCTTCTCGCTGTTGGTGATATGCAATATGCCTCCACGGTGGCTGTGGCCGTCTCTTCCAGAAACATAAACATCTGTTGGAATTCATTAGCTAGATTCATGTAGCGCAATGATTCCAGTTGATATGTTCAACGAGGCAATTTATTCCGATCCCAACCCGATCGGGCTTGTCGTCTGGTCCGATCGACGTTATTAGGGGAGATACTCGGAAAGGTTTTATTGGAAGTGAGCTTTCGGTCATCGGCACTTCGACTCGACGAGCCTAAGTTATCGATTGGCGGTTTCCCTGTTTAATTTATTCAGGGTCCGACCGATCGATTGATGTGATACCACTTCTTGGTGAGCGACGGGCTTGACTCGAGCGACGATCTCGACTCGTCGTCGATGACCCCTGGAAACCGCGGTTGATCGATGAAACGAAGTATTTCCCTGCGGAAACCGTCGCCTCTCGATCTGGTTCACTCGGAGCGCTCTTTGTTTCCCTCCAGCAAGCCGGATCTCGCTCATCTACTCCGGAGTGGAGCTGCTTGCGGCTTTGAAATCCAAATCGAGCAAGCTTTGGAAAGTCTGCACCAAAGTGCCTTTTAGGCAAAACATTTACGATTCCGAAAGTGACAACTCTTGCTCCGTCCCTATTTTTGTTCCGATCGTTCCACAACCGACCGACCGACCAACCAAGCAACCGACCGACCGTCCGACCAACTGACTACCACTCCGACGGCCCGCTGTGCCGAAGATACTCGGAACAGATACTGCGAGTTGATCCGCGGCGGCGACGACGACGATGATCAGAGAAGGTACCCGAACCGGCTGTTAACTTCGACAGACGAGCAGCTGGTTCGAGTGCCGTGTGACTTGCGTCGATGTCTCCTGGAGGCTGGTGACGCGTCGTCCCAGGGATTCCATACGTGAATTCTTCCTTACCCTTCCCAACCTCGGTCGTGAAATTTGCACAAGAATTTCGGTCCTTGGCTCCGGAGGTTAAGCATTCGGCAAGATTTATGATGAATATATCGTTGCTCGTCGATGGCTGAGAAACTCGGAGCCGGATCCTCTGTCAAGATACGATTCGATTACGAAAGGTGGTCTTTGAAGCCCCTAACTTACCTTGTCGGAGGATACCGTCGAGACCTTCATGCGTAAACTAGTCCAGCTGTTGTTTCGAGAGCAACGCATTTCAACAACTGCTTCTATAATAGTTTTCCTCATAATTGACCTCCTGTCAGGATGGATGTTCGTAACGGGGAGCATATCGAGGGAAACGGGCGCGTCGGGAAAAATGATGATCGTGTATATTCCAGTTCTGAAATATGCTTTCTCTCCTTCCAGGTTCGAATCCAAGTCAAGACTTGGGGGCACCGCAGACTCACAGCCCATATCCGACAGCCCCGGAGTTCAGGCGTCGACATGTGGCGATTGTAGATATCCTCATCTGTATCTCGCTGAAAGAGAGATTATCAGGGTAATCATTCTGAATGCGAACTCCCCTGGACAATCCCGCGTTCAGGCCCAGGGAGGAACTCAGTGACGGAATCAGGAATGTTTGAGCGATTCGATCGGTGGACGGGAGCTCGCATACCGAATGCTTCACCAGTCGACGTTTCCCGCGGCCTTCCATCGGAGCGAAGGGCGCCAACGAATCACTTCGAATCGGTGCTAGGCTGGGATAGGCCGCGCCAACCTGGGTGTTTCAGTGGAACATTCGCGCCGCTGGTTGCGACCTTCGGAAAGGCGCTTCAGGTCGATTCCGGTGGTGCTTCGGAAACGCTGCGTCGTTTTGCTCATTGCGCTTTGGTGACGCTCCCTGCATGGACCGCGACAGACGGCGCTCCGAAGGAGCAGTGCCGCAGTGTCAGCGACGGCGATTAGCACAACGACTCCCATCGCTGCTTCCACCACCACCGCCGCCAGTATTACCACCATCATCATCTCGAGCAAGGAATGCTCGACAATGCCGCCTTGGACTTCCCGAGCCTACTTGTGTGTTTCGTGTTTGTTTGTGCGGGACTAACAGGAAGCCGAGTCGAGGAGAACTCATTTCAGTGGCGGAGTCACGAGCGAATATTTCCGCTCCTGCTTTTAGCGAAGGGGTTGGGTTTCATCCGCTGAGCGTTCCGACGCGGAGGTCGGAGACGAGCAACGAACAGCTGAAAGGACTACTCGAGGGAATGCATTGAATGATGTATCGTGATTCTCTTCGTCGAGGGCGACTGGACCCGAGGTCGGATTTTATCCTCTGCAAGGTCGACCTCGAGGGAAGACGTGCTGATGAGCTCACTCCGATCCCGAAATCGCCTCCCGAGGATTTGCGTGAAGCCCGACTGCCTCGGTAGCGGGTTACCGAATCAGTATCTCAATCGTGCGAAAGATGCGTTGGGAGATTTTGCGTTCGGTCTCGCGTCGAAGTCGGCCTGCATCCACATGCGGAAGACGATCTCAAGGTCCTCATCTCCTGCTGTTGATGCACTCGTAGCTCATTGTCTCTTGAACGGTGCCCGAGGGAGGGGAGAGTGGCGCTCGTGATAATGACCGGATCAGGATTCCGATTCCTAACTGCCTTAGTCATGCCTTCGCTAGATGATGTTATGCATATCCTATCTCTGAATGGGAACGGAAATTTCCCGGACGCCGATTGGAATTAATGGGAACATCTAGTAATCCGCATTTCCTTTCAGCGCTTTCCCTCATTGAACTCGGCGGAGTACGGAGAGGGGAGGATCGGAAGGAACCCCGGGTCGGATACAGCGGCCGAGCGTCATCCGGGAGATTTTGTGATCTTCTCTACTTTTAACCGACTAATAAACTTGGAGGTCGCAGCCCGCTGGCGCCCCGCTGCGAAATGACCATGCGAAACTTTTCTCCTTCTCTCCCTCCCTTGCCGTGGGGAAAAGCTCGTCGCAGACTCATTGTTGCACTTTCCAATTTCTTTCTACCGCACAGCGCACGGAGACCGTCCCTTGATCGCAGATTTTCATGAGCGACCGACTATTGTCTTTCCAGAGCTCATCCTCCAAGCCGCATTGAATGGTGGATTCGAGCGCCTTCCGCGAATGACGAACAGCCCAAAAAAGGAACTCGGGAAAGGTGAGTCTCCCTGATTTCGCAAATTGTCTCAGATAATAGTGATGGCGCGTTCATCCGGCCACGCGTGGAAAGCTGCGCTGCACTTGATGAATCCAATCGGTTTGCGTTTCCCCAGTGGTAGCCTAGCCGAAGTTTTGATTCGAAGGGCGTGAGTAATGTGCAGTCGTAGGTGTCTTTCCCTTTCTTGCATTGTGATAGAGTTCTCGTTTGCCCTTCCGTCAGCTCCAATCAGCCGAAAACAATGCGTCAACGACATCGAGAAATATTCATTCGATTCGCTTCGAACACAACCGTGGAGCTCTCGTGCGAACAATGTACATTCTCAGAAAACGAAACCTAATTAGAAATCTCATTTCGGATGATATCACAGAACGCTCCATGAACAGCCAAGTGGAACCCTCGCTCTGAACTGCCTGATAGTGAGCCCGTCCAGCCGCGAGAATAGAACCCACACAAGATTATCTTCCGAGGATCCTTCGTCACCGGGAAAAGTGGGGGGAAAAATCCGAGGGCAACTCGATGAGAAAATTTCGGACTTCGGACAAGGCATTCGTCGTATCCCAATCGAGATGCTTGGCGCGAATCATTCGATCCTCTCGCACGATCCTCTCATATTCTGACCCGCTGCGTGGAGACTTCCGACCCCTATTGTCGTTGACATCGAACCATCGAATGCCGACGGTCTCGTTTGATCGTAACCGAGCGATTCACAAACCACATTCACGGTACCGAGAGCTGACGACTCTCGGAAACGGCGGAAACACCCACTCACCCACAATTCTCGCGGTAGTTAGCGAGCGGTTTAGCTGATAGCGGTTGGCCGCGATCTTCGGTGATTTGTTCCGCTCGGAACGAAATCGCTCCAAGGAAACGTCAACATCAAGAGAAACAAAAACCGCGGGAAACGTGACCCCTTCTTATTTCGCTGGCTCAAGCTCTGGGAGAAGCCCTTTACCTTCGCATAGCGCTCGCTGAGGTATCGGAACTACCGATCCACCTCATTCCTTAGGTTGTTCCCGACTTCTTCCATGGAGCTTCGAATGGGATATACTCAACCTAATTTTCCCTCCAGGTACCTACTCATGTTCCGCCTGTCACTTGAAGTTTCCGTGGTTGTCAGATCTGCGGGCGCATTATCGCGCAAACCACTACCGGTAAGTCTTCGGCACGTGCAACCCGCGCGACGCAAGTTCATGCACGAGGAAAGAATTTTCGATTCTCGCCCATCGTCGGAAGCATCTGATCCGTATCCACTTATCGATTACAGAGGTGACGGGGAACGTCGTTTCGAGTGCTCACTGTGTCATTACGAGTTCAAGCAGAAGATCCATCTCCAACGACACATGGAAAAGAAGCACTTCGTACCGCAAATCAGATCCGCTCCGAAGGCGCGAAGTCCACTTCCTTCTAGTCAGATACAGCTTATGGAGGGTGGGAGCTGTCACATGGCGAATCCTGCGAGGGATCTGGTGTCCAGCTTCAATCAAGGCGGACCAGGAAGCACCGACATGTCACCGCTAGACTATCGAACTTTGCACAATGCGATGCTGGAAAACCTCCAGAAAGCAATCGAGGCACGGGCCGTCGCGGCCAATATCACCGAATTCAACAATATGCTGAGTGGTGAGTGTTCGCTCCCGACCCCCGTGAGCTCTGACGGGGGGGGGAGACCTCCTCCCGACGAATTTTCGATATATAGATATTCCGCGTCACGTGCTCAACGATTTGACGCTTTCGACTCTCGTCCAGAACTCCACGAGGTCGGGATTAAGCCATTAAGATAATTTTCCCTTCCAGTGGCAGCAGCCGTTCGAGCAGCGGCTCCGCAGGAGAGAGACGAAGATGATAAGTGAGAAGTTGAACCAAAAGAAGCATACAGTTCCGACAAGTACCAACAGAACACAGAAAAAGAATGTATGTGACATGAATAGCGCATGAATAGTCGACGTTGATGATCGTGGAGAAGAGGATGATGATGAGGCGTTGATGGACGATGAGCTTCCGAACGATGAACAGCGCTCGTCTAGCAATCCAGCGCAGCATTGCCACAGTCCTGTGTGCGAGAAGAGTGCTTCTCCAAAGTGCTTCCGGAGACAGACTTCCAAAAGACCGGAGAAATTCCACACCGAGTCTACCAAGTACTTTATTCTCGTCTATAGATTGTTATTTGGCGCGGTGATCGGCGCCGCGTGCCGCCGTCGAGCTTGTTAGTACTAGAGATGATCGATCGGACGAACGGTTTGTGCAGAGGTTTGAACAGAAAACACAAACAAAGATCACTCCGAAGTCATGGTTCGTAGACGGAGTCTTCTGCTGTGATGATTGTAAACCGTCCCCAGAGAGGACAGTTGTTAACAAGTGAAATCATGATCAAGAGACGGATCCTGAGACACGCGATCGCCCACCGGAGCTGACGGAGGCTGAGAACGGCAGCATCGACCGTTGGAGGTCGACGTCGCGTCGCCGTCGTCTCGGCCGCCCTCGCTCTTGTTGTTCTCGTCGCCGTAGTCGTCGTCGGTTTCGGCCCTTCCAAGCCCCTTTCCACCGAAAGTGACAGCCACGCTAGTCATGAATCTCCGCTAAAGTCGCGAATTCCTCGCGTAACCAGCAGGATAATGTGCTAATCTTCAATTGCCTTCCCTTTGTGCACCTACTCGTAGCAGTCGATGACCGTGTCGATGATCATGATGATGATGATCGAATGTCAGATTTCCCATCTGCTATTTTCACTCCTACAATCGCTGCTGCTGCTGCTGCTTGTACTCGATGAGACAGAAAGAGAGGGAGAGAATCTGCGCTTTCGGAGGCGAGCTTAGAATAGTACCTACTAGAATAGTAGTACTACATACAATAGTGAATACACACACGTAACCCACACTAGCGGAATCAAATAGAATTGATGAATTTCAAGACGCAGAACACTAACTTCCGACATCAGCAGACCTTTTTATCGTGATGATGACGACTTCGACGTTTATATAACTATATATGTCGTCATAGAGTACTTTCAATATGATAAAACTCCTCGTGTTGATGAACATCAGAAATGAGGATCGAGTGGAACTACTGTCAGAGAAAGAGCTTTCAAATGAGCACATGAGACCAAATCGCCCCCAGTACATCTGGAGTCGAGTCTTTCGTCCCGGTCATTGCAATGCTAACCAAGGTCTTCCCTTTTTTTGATTGATTCCGTGATTGATCAGATCAATAGCCGTTGATTTTTACTCCCTTCCCCGCCCTGTGCTCCTTGTTGTCGCGGGAATTTCAACCCGAGCCAGGTTTACGGATGAGCTTATCGACCTATCTATCTACGCTGACGACGTTTGTCCGCTTCGGGGGACATTTTAGTGCGAAGTCCTTTTTCGTACGGACTTGGAAACTGCAACAATCTTCGAGCTTAATCAGAACTCTGACGGACATCGCAGCTGCGGGAGAGGTCTATCCTTTAGACTATTGAATGGAATCTCGCATCTGTGTTCGCACCTTCAGCGCAAGGGTTGTTCACGCCGAACCCGCCCTGACAGACGTATTTTCGTCCAGCGAACAGGGAGAGAAACAAGCAAATCATTCGAGACAAAACGCGTACATCGATCGTGCTCCTCGATGATAACGGATTTATCTGGATTCTGCGGACCGATCTGTGGAATCTGCGTAGATATCGCGTACGCTGAATCAAGCGAACGTTGAGTGAGACACATCGATTGGTGCGTCGATGAATGAGCTTCGAGGAAAGTCGCTCGTTCGCCTCCAGCTCCTCGAGCGGAGACTCTACGCTGACGGAATTTCCGCGTAAGACCAATCCGCGAAGATGACAAGACGAGAGGAAACAATCACACAGTGAACGGATGAGCTGCATGCCCAGGTGTACTTAATCTACGTCAACCCTCGAAATCCTCCAGATCTGTCGCTGCCGCCGCTGGGCCCGATGGAACCGCGGTTGGCCGAAGCATTTTGGAGCGAAGAATGTATCCTATTTTCGAGCCGCTATGGAACTTCGAGGGACTTTATACAGCCGGTATGTGCCTTCGTTGAGCGTTCGTTCGCTCGATTGTCAACGTCGTTGAACTGGCTGGACATCTTTCGACTGCTAGAAGGACGCGACAGCTTGACCAAAATCTAGGTAGAACTATGGAGGACAATTTGGGAGTTCCCCGGAACTTTCCCAGGCTCGGGGTTCAGCGAGTAGACTATCGGCTGATTTTTCTCTGCCGACAAGCGGGCCCGGTCGGGAATTACTCGAGGAACGTCACACACATATGACACACTATATGTGTAAATACTATACATTTATATATACACATATTGAGCGCTTTTAAAAATATATATGTATGGTATATGTGTAAGAATATACATATAGTATGTATATCATTATTATTATTATTATCATTATATATATAATTAATGAGAGCTTTTATTCCTTTCTTTTCCATGATCGTGACAACTGAGCATGAAACTCGCTCACCTGACATGATGAAATGCCTAGGTAAAGACCAGATTCATTCAAACGAGACGTTTGTTCTCTCGTCGGATGAGCCCCTCTAGGAGCGGCTACGACTTCGGAGCGGAGCATCGGGATCGATTTGTTACCCGATCAATCGATTTTTCTATTCTGAATCCTATCATCGGCTGAGAGATGAAAACGCGATCTGATGTGACCCTCGTTCGGCCAGAGTCGCCTTCGACCGAGCGGATGTACTTCCAACTCATCGAGGCTCTTTATCCTGCCGTTACAGGCACCACGCAAGCAAAAACAGCCCTGGCCTTGATCGGTGCATTAGGATGCTCCTAAATTTGGAGCGGATCGAGATTGTCGTGTTCGATGACTCGAATCGTAAACAGAAGGAAAATTAGACGCGATCCGATGTGATATATCAGGCATCGCCCGATGAGCTTAATCGCTCGAATGACGATCAATCGGATTGACTTGAGCAATCACAGCGAGTCGAGAATGGTCTCCGTGAGGTTGTAATCAGATTTTTCGCCGCTTAGTGATCGCCATTGGTGCGTAAGAGCGATGCTACCGAGCAGCGTGACTCACATTCATTTCTACTCAAATTTCTTAATCCGGCATAAGGAAGGTCACTATGAGACGTTCGTGAACTGAGAATCGAGACAGAGAATTCAACGCTGATCTGATTCTATCATTGAGTACACAAACAGTTCCGGAACGATCGACGAAGTGCCCCGCGTGGGACTCATCGTCATTGATCCGCGGAGAAAGATATATATAAAGCGAAGCAATCCTCTGACACAGACAGCTGACATACAGATAACCCACCCAATCCATTCCGAGCACAGCTCAAATATACCCCACCAACATTGAAGAATAATTTCAACGTAAAACCACACTGACATCCATTTTGTTATATCTCTGTTGACTCGACGCGATGATTTACCGAGAGAGAGAGTGAGAGTTCTCAGGTTTTCCCGGAGCGGGTACCGTTTCTCCGAGTCGAATCGACCGCTCGGCGATCGATCCGATCGATGACTTTTATTTAATTTCCAGGATTCAATTCCTGAGATTATAACGAGAAGAATCAGTAATGTCTCTGCAGCTGGAGCAGCGGGCAGATAACAATTGTTATTTGAGTCTTGCCTTATATGCATACATACGAGCACAAGCGACGTCTTCATTCAGTGTACCCTGCCAAAGACGTCAGTCAGATTATAATTCAAACCTATGTGACCAAATCATGGAGAGGATGGTTTGTTCGAGCTTATGCGTTACAGCAGAGATGCGCGTGCTTTTGGAGAACTTTGAACTTCCGCCGGCCTCTGAGGCAGCCAAGTCTTCCGATGAAGTTGGATGCCATGAATTTCTACATCCATCTACAGGCTTCCCGACTTTGAGCTTCCAGTGTTATGATGACGGATTCGAAAGCCTTGGCTGCCGATCATGTCGCTTCCAACATGTCTTCCCTCCGGTATCGAACCGAGTCCTCGATCTGAGGTCACTTCCATTTCGTTACTTCCACGTAGTCATCAGATTCTTCCTGTCGAGCGATCGACGTCCGAGGGACGCGTCGAAAATATCGATTGCATGCAGGCGCATGCAACCTGTTGACAGAAAACCAAAGAATAAGTGATGGAGTAACTAGCTCTGATTTCACACATCTTCCAAAAGATATTCAGCATTGCGTCCGTCTCGGTGAGGGCACGCAGAGCTCGAATTTGATAGGTCCGGACGTGCAATCTTAGAAAGCGGCAAGTGAAGCATTGGGCGCGGGTCGATCTGCGCCTGATATTCAAGTCCTCCAAAAGGTTTCTAGTCGCGAGTTCCTCGACCATCCGAGCGTTTTCTCGACCTGATCCGCTTGGGAAAAGGAGCTCAGCTTTACACGGAAGAGGCTTTGCAACCGCGGAATCAGAAATTTCATAACCCTTCCCATGAACACGGTTGTGAGTTGATATATATGTGTGTGTGAGCGCGTGATTTGACCATGCGTGAATGATGATAGGTAAATTATCGGAGAGATTGAATGAGACGCTGACTTTGATGATTTTTCGAAACGGTTTCCGCTGGACGGATTCACTGCTGATCGCCTCGGAAAGGAGCCCTCGGAACTTCTCCCCATTTATCCTTCACGGAATTAGAAGGAAGAATCCGTCTTCCCCCTGAATTCATCTTCTGAGGGTACGGATTCTTCATTGGAAGATGGAAATCGATTATGATGAGTCTCCCGACTGGAGAGCATCATCGAAGCTTTCTGAACATCGATTCCAGATCTGATTCTCTTCGCTCAGAGGTTTACCGAATGCAGGCAATGAATCCGTCGGGGCGCCAGTTTGCACACGAGTCAAGAGCGGATCTACCGAAAGCAGTGGTGAAGAACGGGTTTTTCGAATTTGAAATTTACTCTCTGATCACCTCCTGATCGGACTACAGGAATTTCCCCTGATCCCGATGGAATACTCCAAACGTCTTTGGAGGTCCGGTTCTTCGCAGAGTACACCACTGATACACCCACCCCAGACAAATTGATATACCAGCTAATCAGTCACAGGGAACATGAATCCAATACTTTGAATGTATGTAGAGCAGACTTTCTCCCCAATCTTGATGTTTTCTTGTCTAACCGTGAAGCTGTACCGCCTTTCGCCAGTCATGAACACAAGAAATGTAAGGATGGTGGTCACCACCACGGTGTTCGTCACATTGAACGTCCGAAGCCACCCACCAATCTCAAAGCCGCTTCAGCGTCATAATGTGTACACGTAATTTCTAGAACCGGAAACCGCGGCGATGTTCCTCTATTTTATCCTGGAGGAGGGACATTTTTGTCGTGTTCTCCGAACTTCCACCGGTAGGTATATCGAGATGTCCTCCCGGATGGCTATTCGTTCGAAAACCTTAATGAATCGCTCCGACGAACACACACACACAGCTACGAAGCTAACCAAATATTCTTATCGAGCTTTGAACCTGGAAGGAATCTTCTTCATCAAGAAATGAAACATCTCAGAACAAATGCGACGAGTTGAATGAACATCTCCAGCGGTGATTGTGATTTTATGATTGATGGCACATTTTATCCGAAGAATGTACTACCGATCTTTTTAATTCCTTATGATGAATAATGAATGATGCAAATAAATGAGAGAATGCATGATGCCTCGCTGAGCCCGCCGTCGACCGCCATCTAGTTCGGCTTTAATCCGTGCACGAACGCTCGATCGTGGGTTTCAGAGCGTGACGGAGGAGAACCTGCGCAAACAATGATTAGGGAAAAGGTGTTGACGGCGGTCGACGCTGCGGAGCGTGAGTGAGCGGTCGGAGAATCGAGCTTCTACGAGCGAAAGTCTTTTGGAAGTGATGCAACAGAGAAACAGTGGACCCTTCGAGTCTCGATTCCGGGACCGACCATAACAGCAGCAGTCATCGAGGACGGATAAGAAATCGCGAGAAAGTGAAAATCCGAGCGTGCGCGACGCGTGGAGGACAATATACGTAGTACGCGCCTCCGGATGCGATGCGATATAATATATATATAAGTAAGGTTTAAACAAAGAGAAGTTATTATGATAGTTATTATTGATTCTATTGAATATCCCTATGAATGACGCCCTAATGGTGATCAAAATCGATGATGTGACATGTAATCCCAACAAGAACATCAACAACAACAACAACTACAACAGCAGCAGCCGCATCCATAGAGCGAATAAAGTCACTGAAAAAATAGCGAAAACTCCCACGAGTGTTTTCCTTTCTGCTGCACAATCGACTTATGTCCTGTCTTGCACAAATTAGAGTTGCGATTGGAGCGAAACGATCGATGACATGCTGTGGACTGCGGATCGAGGATCTGTTCTGTCAGAAGCGAAGGCTCTCATATTTCAGGGGTTTAGGGAGGAAATCGGGGCCTGCAGTATCGTTCCGGGAGCAGCAGTCTCTTCCCGGTAGAACCAGTTCGCGGAAACCCTCTCCAGGGAAATGCTCTGCGACCTCGAATCAGATGTTTTCACTCTCCCTTTTCTTGGCGATCCCTGATTTCGAGAGGGGCTCCAGAGATCGAGACTTTGCAAGCCATGCATGGTACGAAAGAGATCGACATCTAGGAAAGGGCGCAACGCCCCTCGATTCCATGAAGGATTTGTGCAGAGGCCTCAAACAGCGCGCCGGTTCCGGAGCTCGGATGGAGACATGAGTGGGACCCACGTCGGCTCAGCCCTACAGACGTTCGACGAAATTCGTTTTCGGAATTAATTCATGGTTTCCGCCAAGTCTGAGATCGTCTGTGGAGGTGATCGCCCACGACAATGATTGAAACTTCTGGTTGATGGCCAGACGATTTGTTCGTTCGAAACCTCGAGCCGGCTTCCTAACAGAGCAACTGATGCCCCAGAATGGAGGATCGAGGCTGGGGACATATCTCTGGAAAGCTGTAAGAAACCATGATAAACCTGCGCTATCCCTGCGGTGTGCAGAGGGAAGTGGTCCTTCGCTGCCTTTGCTTAAAGCTCAAAACTCCACCTCTCCTACCCACTCCAGCCGCATCCTTCGACCGATGGAAAAGAATCAGGTAGACCAACAGCCTTCGTCTCGACTATTGCCCATGAGAAGTATGCCAAGCAGGACCAAGGTCTCACTTGCAGCGATCACGCCCGGGAGCTCCATAATTATTCAAGACAGTAAACCGATCGACGGCTTCGCTTCAAGTATAGAATCTACACACAGCAGCACGACATCGCAAACACCATAAAGACGATATTTGGTCTTCGATACGCTAGTCGAGCGTATCGTAGCGGGCTCCTTCCTTAGCTGCGCCAATAAGTATTTCAACGACCCTATTTCTCAGCGAAGATGTCGATTGATGCGTACTGTCACGAATCTGGCTATATATGATATTCTAAGAGCTCTTCTGCGACTATCTAGGAGGACACGCATGCGATCGATCGACTACAGCGGTTTGCTCTCTGGAGTGAAGCAATTGGTCCTCTGCTGGCTTGACTAGCTTCTGCTCGTGACATTCGACTGCTTCAACATTCCGCTTCGAATATCGACTCTCTCCCGTCTGGGAATCGACGAATCCCTGATGAGATAGACCTATCCAGGCATTTTCCATCATCGATCCCAGCCGCAGAGGTTACCTAGAGTCAAGTCTTGAGGAAAGCTACTTCATTGTCGGAACAACCATGAGTTTGAGCGAAATTTCTTTATTTTGAAGTTTCGAACGATTCCTTTTAATTCCCATCAATCTCCCAGCGTACAATCTGCAGACTCAATTGAAAATCGAGGAGTTTTTACAACTGGTAACCGTGGACGGTACCGAACGATTGCTGGGGACGCTGAGGGAAAAATGTTCTTTTTGTCAATTTCCTTCATCGTTGCGGAATGCATCAGACATACACAAAACACATCGCCACAGTCACAACTGGCTCCGCTTGATGAGCGGTCCAGAAACTTGTCACGCCTCGATCGCGCGTGGCGACCGATGACGGCCATCGTTCCTGCATCTAAGGCTATAAACACAATTTCGGTTGAGCACAATTTCGGGTATGAGTTGGAAAAAAAATGTGCCAATGAAAATGACGGCATCCTAAAAACGACATCGGTAGATGTAACTATCGCGATCGAATCCCTTCCTCCGAAACACTCGCCGACCGCAAATCGTCACCGATCCCATCGGAGCTCCTAGAATAAAGAAGATCGTCTGGGAAGCCTACTAGCCCGGAGTTGAGGACAGTAACTTTTCGTGTGCGCTCTCTCTCCGCCGCCGTTGTTGCAGATCGGACAGTTGTAGGCTCTCAAGATGGGACAAACGACTTTGCCCTCGGCATCACGTAGAATGTGGCCTCTGCGAAAAAAATAGAGGTTGCTTAAGAATCGTTTGCCCACACAACACTCCGAAGGATACCCCGACGATGGGAAATCCCATGCAAGGAGCAAAGTCCCTGCAGTGAGTCAGCTCTTCCCGAGGGAGAGGAGCTCGGGGAATTCCATCCTCTTCCGAACAGGAGATATTTTTGGAGTGAGGAACAAGGCTACTCGCCGTGAGGAGGAAATATCAGCCAAGGGACTCACCTGTAAAACTCTTCGGGCTCGCGGTTGTTTTGGCAGAACTGGCAATAGTTCCAGATGACGACTCGCTGTCTACTCGGAGTTTTGACGATGGTAGGTGGTTCCACGTGGGGTTTACCGTGCGGTGGTTGCTGTTGTTGCTGTTGAACGCTTCCGTAGTCCATCTGGTACGGTTGAGCTCCCTGGCGGACGTTCGGATAGTACGGCATCGGCATGGTGTACATGAGGGTCGGTCCGTATGGAGTTCCGCCTTGGGGTACCGCGGTGTATTGATAATACTGAGGCGCGTAGTACTGGGGATACGCGGGAGCTTGCTGAGGTGCTGCTCCCTTCGTGCCGGGCGTCATACCGAGAACGGTAACTCCGTCACACATTCCGCCTGCCATTTGCATCTCCTCATCTTCCTTGGCATAGGTCCGGTCTCCCGGTTGAGGCGAAGGCGTGCATGGTGGAGCCACGGGCATTTCAGTCATTTGCATCGACACGATCTCAGCGCACTCCATTGCGAATGTCAGAGGATGGGGGTCTGGAATTTCTCGGGTTTAGGTAGAAGCGAAGTTAGCCTCCGGGAGACGATCCTTCAGGAAAAGTTGCAAGTAATTTCCCTCGAAGGTCATCTCAAGGACTTGAGCCTATCCGGCACGGGAGAATCGACAATGTGGAAGCTCGGTCAGAGAATCCGAGATGCATCTCCACGGGAAAAGCCTCCGATGAGATAAAAACCATCCCGGAGCCTCTAGGTCGAGGAAGCTCGAATCTCGATTCTGAGACCCGGCTCGAGCATCGCGCGAGTGCCGATGATCACCGGTTCTTCTCGGAAATTCTCAGTGAAACCTGATGGGAAGGTTTCGCAGCTGGAGATTCGCCACTCCGCAGAAACGAGCCGGCCCGAAACGCGAGCTGAGACGATGCTGAAGATCTCTAACGATCGGACAAACTCACCGTTTCGAAGGGATAGCTGCACGACGGCCTCGGCAAAACACTCAACAGAAACGATCTCCTTCGGGCGCGGCTCTTAAATACCGGGGCACATGTGTGTCGGTGAAGAACGTGCACGCACCACGTCGAAGTCCGTTCCTCCGCCCACAATCACCCGAAGCGATTGATTTCAGAATCTCCAATCTCGATGGACGTTCGACAGATGAAACGAATACTTTCCCGAGGGAGATTCCCGGGGACGTGAGCCTAGGGGACCGCTTCAGCAACGGAATTTATACTCATCGCGGATGCGCGGTATACCGTGAAAGGAGTTCTTCTGAGCGAATCTCTATGCCCGATGGAATGCCCGAGATCGATCACGCCCTTGAACTGCGTTTCTTCCGGAATTTCTGCCTCCCCCCTCCCTTCCCGGAGTGGAATTCGTTATGGAAATCCCGCATGGAAGCATGGACGGAACGTGTCGTTCATCAACGAAACCTATGGAGAATGAAAATCAGAAATCAGCGCGAGACTGATGGAAGGGAACTGCCGCCCGCTCATCTCTCACTGCATGACTGAATTCATATCGAGGAAGAGGGATTATTTCAGAAGAATTGGCTTCCAGGAAAGGATCAATCATCACAGAATTCGGGCATCGATGACTTTTGACTCCAAGAGGCGACTTCGTGCCAGATTTTGAGAGAGCTCGAGCGAGTTCCCTGTCGCGGACCCTGGACGAGACGATATGCTGAATCCTGGGACTTTTGCCACCGGATAAATTGTTTGTGAAATTCCAGTCTAAAGGGAAGTGTTCTCAACATGAAACTACCTGTGACCGATAGCGATCCTGAATAACCGTCGTATACATAGCCGAGAGAAATAATGACCGAGTTTAGGATCTCCAAGAAGGTATGAGAGGTGAACAATGTTTTATTATGAACAGCTAAGGAATATATAAGTCTGCGCTCGGCGAAGCTTCACATCAGTTGCCTGGCCTGGAACATGATCGATACGAGTGAACCTAATTGGATGTTCTCCGAAGATCCCGCTGCCAAGCGTTTTCTGTAACAATGCGAGAATAGCAGTATCTCCGCTCCAGCTTTATCCATATATCAAGACCTGAGGTATATGAGATAGATAAGATATTCCGTCGTTCCCCGAGGTGAAGAAGAAAACGCTTACTCCAATTGACCGAGCTTGGACAATATAAAAATCTTCACTTTCGCTTTGAGGTCAAATTCCATGATACTCTGATGGACTTTGTGGACGATGTCCTGGAGGGCTAAGCTCTTCATTGTCTTGATATCCAGGATCTGCGAACCGATGGTCGACTTCTTATCTCGCGAGGGATCTTAGCGAATCAGAACAGCTCTATTTCGCCGTATACTTTACACAACATGACCTATGCCACAAATTGGAAACTCGCCTTCCTATAAGCGGTGGTTATATCGTCGTTCATGAGATGCGTCATGATGTCTGCTATGACCGATTTCTGGGGTGCACCGACGCACTGATAGACCTCCGTCTCATCGATCTTGCCCTGTGATAAGATTTGCAACTTGTTTGACTCAATGGGGAGGAAGATCATGGATCCGCGCAAAGACTCCCCATGTCCTCCTCGCGGAAAAACCCTCAACCTCTTCGGTGCCCGATTAACGAGGTTTCGAAACCGATGTATAACATGACTCACCCGCTCGCAGAAAGCCATGTATGAGGCCTGTAGAATGTTGAGGGATTTCCGCATGTCACCCTCGGCGAGATCGACAATCGCTTGTTTCCCCGCAGGCGTTATCGGGACGCTAATTTATTCAATGAAAAAAGAACGAGATTAAAGATCCCCACCCACGGGCTGCCGCAGAATTCCCGGTATACGAATTCAGCCGGAAGGATTCTTACTCCTCTGTCTTTATGACCATCTCGATTCGGGGAACCATCTGGGAAACTGACAGCGGACCGAAGCGGAATCGCGTGCACCTCGACTGCAGCGGCGGAATTATTTTCGAAAGATAGTTGCAGATGATGCAGAAGCGTGCGTTGTCGGCATACTTCTCGATCACTCTGAAAAATACATGTTCGGTATGATTGTATCCTCGAGATGGATTTCCTCGTCTCTGTCGGGGTTTCCTCTCCGGAGCCAATCGCGAGCCATCATTTCATCATCTCTTCTCGCTATGGAAAACTCGCATTTTCTCCTCGTTCATCGATGAACTCACCTGCGGAGCGCGTTCTGGGCGTCGTGCGTCATGGCGTCCGCTTCATCGAGTATGATGAGTTTGAATTTCTTGTTGAATATTGTTCTCGTCGACGCGAAATTCAGGATCTCTCCCCGAACTATCCCGATGCCTCGGTCATCCGATGCGTTCAACTCTAAGACCTGCTCGGATAGGACAGCCAGCGCTCTTTTGAGATGCTTCGATTGCAGAGAATGTACCGTACTCCGGAATTACTCCGCTGAGACGGCGGGGGCGAATTTCCCACCCCAATTCGGAGACCTCGCCTCGAACCATGGGTCTGACACCGATCGTGAAAAAATTCCGTTCCGACATCATAGCGATTCTTTACGCTAAGCGGTCAGCTGAGAGCGAGACTCATTCTCGCTCGAGTTTGACTCGAGATATCAAAAGCATTTGCTCTGAAACCTCCCAGCGAGTCGCTCCCGAACCCACGCAGGAGGATCTCGCAGGCCTGATGCGAGGAAAGACCGTCGAGTGTTCTACGAGGGAAGGGAAATCCGGAGGAACTGACCATTGAACTGAATTCTTTGGGCTCATATAATTGCCGTGCTGTCGCCAGAATCGTTGACGTCTTCCCAGTACCAGGAGGTCCATAGAAGAGCAGATGAGGGAACCGGTCCTGAGTCACGAACCGATCGACTGTAACCGGAAGAACTTTTGGTCTAGGTGCGCATTCGACTTGGATGTTTTCAGCGAGATTCTTCGGAGACGGAAGTTGGTACACAACATAATTATCATTATCATGAAACCCCCGCACTTGTCGAGATAATGTCTTCGTGGGCGATGAGGTCGTCCAGTGTCTTCGGTCGGTACTTCTCCACCCTGCGAGGAGGATACGTTTAAGATCAAACCCGACAAGTTTAGTACGGCTTCTCCTTCTCTGGCAACGAAGATTCGGGAGCGCGTTTTCTTGCACATTGTGGGGCAAGTCAGCTCTGGCTTATCGATGCAAATTATATCGGTGGTCCAATGGAGATTAGGAGAATGGAGACTCTCTGACGGCTTTTTCCGCGCTCAAGACACAGGGAACCTCGCCGAATCAGGCTGCGAACTTCAAACGGGAATCGCGCTCAGCAAGCTCTGTCTCCTGGGTTGGATGGAACTCACCAGGGTAAGTTGTGTAGGTCCGCCATCATGATCCCCGGTTGCCGTACGGAGGGATTCGAAGACCAATATCGAGAGGAATGGCTGATCCCGGTGTTTAGCGCTGTTCTTTGATGTTCCTCGCAGAGCTAGTCTTTTCGAACACTTTGGCGCCATCCGTCAGGCACCAGCTCAAGGAGAAAGAAGAGAGGAGGAGGCGCGCGAGTTTTGAACCGCAGGCCTTCTGCGATCACTCACATTATTATGTATCCGCCCGAACAATATACTATCCGATTGACCAGGACAGTGCGGCATGAGCAGTTCTTGCGTGAAGTCGGACATCTCGATCCACAGTCTCTTATGCGGGGACAAAGTCAAGGAGACCCATACGGGCGTCTCTCGCAGGCGTCCGATCACGGACGAAGGAAGAAGGAATCGGGGCAGGCAGCCTTCCTCTGGGTGTGTACGTCGTACATTCTCGAGATTGACATGAACAAGGCCCTTCCAGATGAGAGCGAGTGGAGAGCGACTCCACACGTGATAAGGGCGCTTATCAACCGAGCTCATCCTTGAATGCGGGAAGTCGAGCAATACGGGAACGACTCGAGTTTCGAATCAGAAATCACGGGAGCGCGGTTGATTCGCGGACCCCTCTTAGCTTCAGTGAGAGTTTCGTTGACTCAAAGATTCCTAGATCGGTCATCCTGATGAATAATAGTCGGCTCGGGTGTTTCCTTCCACTCACGAGAAGATTTTTGATACAATGAAGCGGAATGTCAGTTCGTGACTTCCGGTGTCGCTCGCGGCATTCCACTTCTGCGGATGGCCCGTCTCTCCACCGACTGTACCGCTCAGCACGCACTCTTTTCGTCGCGCGGACTTCGATGCATTTCCGTCCGAACTCCGAGATCATCGAAACCACCACCTCAGTTTTTCGGAATCCCGCGCTTCCCTCCATCATTCTTCAGCTCTGGAATTCAGCCGCGTCTGATCGCACGTAATCCGTTGCGATTCTGAGTGATGCGCCGTGATCCAGTCGCGATCCTGTATGATCCCGACGAGGCTGAATGTCAAAATCGAGGGATCTTTTGAGAAAGCGCCATACTCCGGTCGAATTCCCAGCAAAGATCACAAGCAGCATTCTATTCTTCCCCCATCGGGAGATTCCATTTACGTGGCTGTCCACTCCGCATACTCCTTCTACGTGATGCCCATCGACTCAACGCACGTTCTATTTCACGCCCCTCGAGAACTCGTAGAAGCGTGCAAAAGTACGCCGTTCAGAGCGGGAACGTCGAACTCCTTGCGTATGCCGATGATGGGAGCACTCGTCTGCTAGCTCGTGCTGCTGTTGTACAACAATAAAAACACAGCGATTTTTTCGCGAACACTCTCAGCTGCTCGTGAACGTCAGAGAGGCTTTGCTAACGGTGATCCCCAGTGAAAGAGCTCGTTACGCTCCGGCGCTGCGCAGCCTCATGAAGCGTTTGCTGTGACTTTCTGTTCGACCTCAGCGAATCGGCGACGTATTGAAATATCCAGATTGCTCGACCAGCTCTCAAGATTCCCAAACGGAGGAACATGAACTACGTGCCTAGTCCGCCGCGCGCGGGGTAAGTATAATCCTTCCCCCTCCCTTAAAAGCTATCCATCCGATTCCGAAGCTGTGGAAAACTCCCCAATCTCCTATCTGTACTTCCGGATTTATTTGTGACTTCGGTGCGAGGGATGTTCCGTTTGATCCGGCGATTCGTGCATATCATTCCGGCCGCGGAATGTGATAAGACAGAGTTATTCATTATCAATCGGGGTTCGGACTCGAGTCAGCGCTCAACTTCGGAATGACAGCACTTCCGGTTTCGTGTTGCCCCTTCATTTAGACGATGCCTGTTCAGGGTGCGTTTCCGGAATGATGTCTGGATTCCCGCCGATTCCAAGTCATCCCAGACCGGCGGTGTTTCCGAATTAGGCCTTGACTCCATGTTCCCGCAACGTTTGAGTTCCTCAAAATCGCGTACCTCATAAGCGTATGACGGAGCATCAACCCGATGGGTTGCGAAACGCTTTCGGATAGCGTTTGAATCTGCGTCAAGCGCGATCGCGGCTGACCTGGATTCACGCCTCCCGGCGCCGAAATTATAGAGGGGAATTTTCGATGATCGGAACAGGTCCCGAAATGCCGACTCGGCTCCGACTCCCCAGTCGGAATTCCGAATCATGCTACGCAAGCGTCGCGACTTAGGTTTAGGGAATATTCTAGAAGTTTCTCGGAGTATTTGTGGCGATATTACGATTCCTACTCTGACCTCAGCCCACGCGAAGAAGTAAAGTAACAGCCAATGGGAAATAATCATCTCCATTCTCCAGAATCGTGCAGCCGGCGTCGCAGTGGAGCCATGCGGTTCCAGCCTACATGCCATGGGCTCATCAGAATGCCCCTGCACACTTCATGCGCTTCCAAGGCGGCCACATGCTGGCTCCGGGGCAGGTCATGGTTCCTGGCGGCGCGAATACGGCTTCGGGTGATCTCTACGTGCATCCCGGCGATCCGTGTTCTTCGAGAATGATGCCGTCGGCGCAAAGTGAGTGGTAATCGAGGTCTCTCCCGGGAGAGCCGAAGTGAAGTTCGGGAGATATTCCCATCACGGAGCTTTGATAGATCTCAACTGATATGGGACGAATCTTACAGCGGTCCCAAGCCCGTATCCTTCGTTCCCTTCAACCTCGTACTGCATACCACGCTTCAAACGGAAAATGACAAGTGATCCGTGGGAACCGATTCCGGCGAAGCAGCTCGTAACTGAGAAGATGCTCCAACGGCTGAATGGGCTCAGTTTACAGGAGCCATGCACAAGGTAAGTATCGGGGCTCTTCGATCGATGCCTGGCAGAGAGCTGCGTCGGAGGATTCAGTTTTATTTCGATAGGGAGACTGCTTCGATATACCATTCTGTTTCATATTTCCTCCAGTGGATATGTCCCCAACAAGACCGCAGTCAACAGGCCCGCGGCTGCGGACGGGCTGATGGCGGCTGAGGATTCCTTCGAATTCAACAAAGCGAGCGACAATGCGGTCAACAACACAGAGAGCAATCTCATCTTCACGGACGCTCTGAAAGAAATCCAGCGCAGCCACCTGAACGCTTCCTCGTTGGAGGAACGACTAGCTCTCAATGAGTGAGTCCGAATCGCCTCGAGATGAAAACCTGTCGAGAATCCAATTCTCGGATTTCCCAAATTTCTAACCACCGTTCCTCCCCTCTGCAGGGTCAAAAAAGCCACGATGGCGATAGTTCCTTGGTCCCCTCCTATCATTCCTGTCGAAGGGGAGAAGAAATATCAGGATTTCCTACAGCCGCCAGCCAAAGACGAAGAGGAAGATAATGAAGCGAGCATGGAGATGTGATCGAGCAATATCGGAGTTTCTCTATCAGATTTGCTTTTCTTCGAATCGTGGAGCCAATTTCTCATCTCAGAGACGTATCAGCCCCCTCAGAATCAATCACCACAGAATGCAATCAGTCGATCTCAGGCATTTCATTCTCATCGAAACCGCGAAATTCATCGCCGTGCGACGGATGGTCAAGCCGTCCGTATCCCTCTCTCGAGTTATGACCCCCAATTCATCCGTGACTGCCAGGATTCCCGCGAGATCGGACGGCGGGGTCTGCAAACGACAATCCGATCCCCACAAACTCCGCGTTGGAAGCCTTCCGTCGTACCCATGGTCGATGCTCCGAGAGGCGGTCAACTCACAAAAATCCGTGTTTTTCAACAAGGAGCCAAATCTATTTGCATATGAAATTTACATTAATGATCAACTATATATATTTGTACTATTTCCCGAAATCGACAGCTCTACTCGTGAGAATCGGTGTATATATGTTCGTGATCGTAAGCGGGATACCCGCAAACATTATTAATGGAGCAAAGGACACGTACAGCCTGGAAGGGCCAATCCAATTAGGTAAAAACTGTGTATACTCGCGTGCCCCGTGAATAAAGAATTCTCGAAGTGTTAAGATGTTCAAAGCTCGGCATATTTACTTTCATTGCTTTTGAAGGTATCATTCTTTATTTTTCCGAGTGCGGGTCCGAGTCATGCATTCGAACTCGCTGCTCCAAACCAGAGGAGCCTCCCAAAATCCCGCCTCCCCTGGGGTTCCGTCAGATTTTTCGAAAGAATCGATCGCATCCAATGTTACGCCGATGCTTCCGCGTCCTCCTCATCTTTCTTGCTTCTACATGACCAAACAATCTCTTTCCGAACTGCTCGTGGGGATCTGGAAGATTTAATGGGGACGAAAATGAGGCGCCTCACTTTGGGAGGAGAATCGCGTCGGGTCTCGATCTAGACACCCACCTTCTCGTCACCGTCGGAAGAGGTCCTCTTGCGGGGGGTGAGAGCTCTCTTCAGGAGTGCTTTCCGGGCCTCAAGAGACACCGGCGTGCTCTCATTCGATTTTCCGTTCGGCGTGCCATGATTCTCCGCAGCCCTGCGCATCACAGAGCTGGGGAGGAGTAGCGGGGACGATTCGAACGACGTGCGGAGCCGCTTCGCGCCTACTGGCGTCCGGCAAAACGTCTGTCCATCAACGTCCAGATCGAATCCTTCGAGCAGCTTGCGGTAGGTTTCCAGCTCGTTGCGTATTTCCTCCAGGTCTCGACTTTGAGCCAGGAGTCTTTTGTTGATTCGTTCTCGGCGTCCTCTCTCCGCGATCATCTTCTGCTGATGGGCTTTTTCGAGTTTCTCCATCTCGTCCCGGAGATCTCGGATCAGATTATCTCGTTCGGTCAGTTTGAGCTCCGCCTGCTCGGCTCGTTTCCGGTAGGACTCCGATTCGGTTTGTAGGGCGGCGTACTTGCCGGCGCAGACATACGTCTGGAGGGTGTCCTGCAATTTCTTCTCGAACTCTCTGCGGCACCGCTCGAGCTCCTGGTTGTGCTTATTGCGGACTTCCTCCAGCTTCTGGGTGCCCATAATTTCGAGACGTTTCCGTTGCTCCATGAGCTTCGCCGACACGTCCTGCGTCGAATACAGGAGCTCTTTTTCGACCGCCGACATTTTATTCTCATGCATGGTGATCTCCAGCGAAGCGACTTTGACCTGCTCTTGGAGCTTGGCGGCTTCAACCTTGAGCCGCGTACACTCGTCCTTCAGATGTTCTCGCTCTTCGTGAGTCTTCATCAGAGCCTCTTTAAGCTCGGCGGATCTTCGCATAGCGTTCTCGACCATCTGCTTCTCCTTCACCAGAGCTTGCTCCAGCTGTTCGTTATGGAGTCGTTGCGTTTCGAGGATCCTATCTCGGTTGGCGACTGCTTGCTCATGCTTGGTGAGTTCTTGCTGCGCCTGAGAGAGTTTCTCCTCGGCGACGACGGTCTTACGCACCCGATCGTCGAGCTCGGACCGCAGCAGGGCGGTCTGTTCGGAATGGGTCTTCTTCAAGATCTCGATTTGTTTCTCTAGCGCTTGTTTCGCGTTGGAAAGCTCCGCCACGGTCGCCTCGTTCTGGCGCACCCGATCCATGTATGAGAGGAGTCTGTGAGGACGGGATCGCTCTGATTAATGATGGCTTCCGAACCAGCAGATCGCTCGCATGCAGAATGAAACCCGCGGTGGGGGGATTCACCTTTTCGGGTGTTTTCTCGATGCACCGAATTAATGAAGTTATTCTCACCTGTGATTGAGACCATTGAACTCATTCTTGACCTCTTCGCGATGCTTCGAATCGGATTGGTTCAAGTCGTCGATGGATATGTCGGAGTCATTCATCAAGTGACCCGTATGATGTATCTGTGGTTTCACTTCGAAAGTTCTGTTAAGCGATTCATGGCTGATGGGATTTTCACTATCGTCGTTCGGATTGACCGCGGTGTTGAATCTCGTGGACTCGAGGGGTTGACTGATCCGCGCAGACTTCTTGCCCTTGCTGCCGAATGGAAAACGCTTGCTAATTCATTGCTCATTGTCCGATGTGAGCAGGACACTCAAATATACGAGCACGAGGGAGTTAGGGGAAGACAACTCGAGAAGGGAATTCGCAGGGCTGATATGGGTTCCCCCAGAAACGCATCTTTCATGAGGTCGATACACGGTCAGGAGATCTTCAGTGTCGGAAGGCTAAATGCTGTCTCTCGGGTCTCTTGTGATGGGGATTGGCCGAATCCAGGGTATATATGTTACACGAAAATATGTCAAAGGACATCAGGAGATCGGGGGGCTTTCCAGTGTGAGTTCCCAGCCCCGCTCAGAGCTCCCCAATCTAATGAAGGAACAAGGGATGTTCTTCCTCTCAGACAAGAATCTTCGCACGGCTGGGTGAATTTGTCCTCCAGCGCTACATGAGTTGCTCCTGATCAAGCTGATGGGAAACGGAAATCAGCAGATCATCGGAGGAATAATAAGTCTGATAATAGTAATTCCCGAGTCAGTCAGAACGAATAAGATCTCCGATGCTGATTTGCGTGTTTGTAGACTTCCGAAGTCCCACGTCCATCAGGTCTTGTGTACACCCTACGAGCTTCCTCGAGGCTTTCCCCAGACAGCCCATTCGTGTCTCACAGCCCATCGAAATCCATTCAAGAGGCTCTTCAGAAACAAACTCCTCCGCCATCGGACTCGAGCAAGCTTGGAATCGGGAACGTTCCTCGACGGATCGTTGCGCGGATATTCGTCATAGGGAAGAAGGGACACGATATTCCTACCTGCATTGAGGGCTCTTCTCCATCGCGGCGAGCGGAACCGGAAAACTTCACAAACTTTGCACAGAAGAGCTCTGTTGTCCCCGATCTGCCTTTCAAAACGATCGGTATACGATGTGCTCTCAGTGATCACAAACGTGCATATAGAAGCTTGATGTATCCCCGGCTTCGGGTAGTGGGGTTCTGAATCCGAGAATATCCTCGGATCCGCCCCTCGATGACGTCGAAATCTCTTTCACGAGTGGGTTCTTCACCCCGTCTCAGTAACGGAGACCTCGGAGGGACCTAAGACACTGAGAGGAAGCTCGTATTGGGATTCAGCGGCTCTTCGGCTCGCGACCAGCTCAACGGTTCCGAGGATAAGACGAGGGTAATCTTTCGCGCATTCGCTTTTATTTTACGTCACTTATCTCTACTATTCAAAAAATGTCGTCTTGTTCTTTATGTTCTGATTTTACACCTGAATCAAAATACCTATCTTCGGAGCTGTCTCACATGATATCATCCAGAATTGCAAGCGTTGATTGTACAAGGCACACCCCGCTTCCGGCCTTCCGACTTGAACTTCTCGGGGTTTCCAGGAAGCCATATCGATGCTTCTCTTCCACTGTTGCGTCCCGACGAATCGATGCGATCATATACAAGAGTCTGTCGGGGATTATTGCAAGTTTCGAAGTCTCTACGGGCAATGATGATGTCTGCGTGTGAGACAGAGAGGTCCAAATGCATGTCGTGTATCCGATGGGGCTCCATCGATAAAAGTCTTCCCACAAAGCCCTTTGGAGAACTTGTTTCCTCCAATTCCGGACGATAGAGCTAAGATGGATATGTGCGTACGAAGCACTCGTTTATGGAGGTAATCGTCACTGTTCGGTTATCAGTCAAGTGACGTCATTCCAGCTAAATGGCAGACCCGGGTGCTCGTTCTACACCTCAATAGGGGGGCTCATAGGGCGTTGCTTGGAAAGTTTGATTCAAATCACAATGAAGGTTCCGTTTGATGAACCTTCGATATTAAACGCTCTATCGAATACTTAGTCAGACATTCATATGGAACGGGTCTTTAGAGTTATCGGTGTTTACAGCGGAAAGTGAATGTTCATAGAATTTGGCAATGATTAAGACAGGTATCATAGTTTCTCCATGGGATAGGTACAGGATCGCCCCTCGAAAAATCGAGAGCGCTTCGACGTGAAGTTCGTCGAACTAATCAAAAAACCCTGGGTTCTAGCTGTTCGTCACCTCCTTGCCGGTCTCTCACCGCGGGACGGCGAACATCCGGCTCGATTCTAGTCGGTAGTCGTTCGTAATTTCCAAGTTTTCTCGTATTCTACAAGGTATCGAATGCAAACTTGCTGAGGTTTATAAACGACGTATTCGTTAAAAGCACGTTCTTGAGCATCGGAATTGCCGTTGAAAACCGTAGGTCCTAACGGTAGGAGACAGCTTTGCCAAGAAACATGATCGGCGGCATCGGGACCCCAGCGACCTTTGAGCGCTACGCTGTTCCCGCCGTTTGCTTTTCCTGGTTTGCCGTTCTGATCCCCCAGAGCTACCTGGCAGAGTAGCTCGAAATTCGTCCCGGCATCCGACTCTTTTTTACTTTGGGTGTCGTGCTCGAATCTACGGGGAAGGAAGCGGTTTTCAGCTGCTGGAATGATTTTCGTGTCTCGGATCCGGGGAAGAGAGTCTGTTATTCTGAGATCGACTGATCGAGGGCAGAACTCACCGATCGTAGAACTTTATCCCCTTCATCTGGGTTGGCCATCCAACTCCCAGGTGAGTGGCCTGAACACCTCGGCAGAGGACAGAGAGCAAACTGGCATTTTCAACCGGATGCCAAAGTAGCCAATGGTTGCCTACGTCGCCGTCGGCCATGATGACCTCTTCGGATTCCCTCGACAAACGGTAGATATTCCTTATGATCTGCTCGTGGCGACCTGATTGGGGGAAGCCACAGTTATCTTGCTGGTCGTGAGCTCCGAGAAGCTTCCCCCCCCCGGATAGTCGCCTAGCAAACTCACTTGAGTTGTGGATGTATTGCAAAACCGTCTGCATATCGAGGCAGCCTAACGGCACTATCTGCATTTTACATTGCGAGGATCGATACACGTAATCCAGCGGATTTATTTCGTCCGCGGCATAGAGAGCTCCTCTCAGAATTTTTCGCGAGAACTGGACGTCCAGGTACTGCGTCACTCGATTTAGCTGCGCGTCAATCTGAGGAGGAAATCCAGACGTTTTTGAGGGGATATGAAGTAGATGATAGGTTTTTGGAGGGAGATATCGATAATTGCAGAAAATTTCGTCGATGGCTAACCTGGGCCTCACTCCACAGAGGTTCGATCTGTTCTAAGCCTATCGGCCCCCCTTCGTTCTCCGTATCCTCCCCGGGCGGGAGCAACGCGTGGAATTGATGACTCCTTTCAGCCAAGCGAAGCATCAGTCCAGCCAGCTGCTGTTCTTCCGTTCGGGAATTTTTCTCGAGCTCTTTCTTCTCACCGGAAAGTTGTCGCATCTCTTCGAGGATCGAAAGAGCTTGGCGGAGGCAGTCATCGGCTGGCACGGATCGCACTCTGCTACAGCCCTGGATCGAAGAGAATGGAGTCAGTTCCTCGATCGATGAGGCCAGCGATCTATTCTCACAGAAAAATCGACAAAGCGACCCCATTCCTTATCTACATACCTCGATCGTGGTCTTCAGGAGATCCTGTGTTGGCTTTGGCAGTTTACTGCTCCGAGTTTCGGATAGAACTTCAATCACAGCGCTGGCGGGCTCGTTGTTCTTGAGTTCGCGAGCAGGACTCGGTCGATTCACGGTGACCGGTCTGAACACGTCGGGGGCAGGCCGCAATGTGGACATGTCTTCAAATTTGGCTCCAGTGCGCAATTGGAACAGACGACAGAACTCCTGTACGGCCTCGGACTCCGTAGAACAACTGGTGCGAGTGGCTGTGCCGACGTCACCGACGCGTCCTGAGCGCTCGACAACGACGAATCTGCCGCGGTCGAGCGTGGTCAGCAATTGAAGTTTGGAGAATGAATAGATCTGAAAATAAACTTGGATTGATTTCCGAACTTCGTCCCGAAAACCGGAAGTTATGTCGAGAGGGCTTCCATCGTCGGGCTTTCCATCGAGGGCTCCCCTGGCAACACTCACAAAGTGACGATCGAGCTTCGTGAGATGAACATCGTAAGTGGTTTTGGTCTTGACGTCGGAGACGATTTCCCATTCCTGTGGTTCGGAGAGCCCGAAAGGATCGACAATGCTTCCCAGACCGCGCTCCCGATCGCTTCCTCCATGGCCGTTGTCGGTACTTCGCTTTCGTCTTTGTTGTTCTTCGTACGCTTCGCAGTCTGCATTGAAATCTCGCAGCGGTACGATGCGCATGACCGGGTCATCGGCTATTGGAGGGAGTCCGTGGTATGCTGAAGCATTTGGGGAGGGAAAATATCGTTAGGGATCAGCGGATCGAGGATATCACCGGGAAGATTCCGTTCCTCGGAAAGGTAAACAATTTTAGAGGCGGACCCCGTCTTTGCGCCGAACGTGACACTCACCGATGCGGGGGCATGGGTTTCCGTCGGATATGAGCTTCTGAAGCGCCAGCGTCAAGCTTTCCACACCTCGAGCAGCGCTCAGGTGTAGAGGCACGATCGAGTTCCGATCCGGCACAGTCAAAGGGGCTTTGATTGTCGCCAGAAGTCGGAGCATTCGAGTCGAAGCGTAAGTCATCTCCGGGAGGGGAGCCACGACATGGTGGATTATGGTCCACCCGTAGATATCCTGGAATTAATCGGATTCTCCATGAATTTCTGTTTTTTTTCGAAGTTCGAGCCACCAGTCGGAGTTTTGAGGGTATCCACAAACCTGGTGACCGAGATCGACGGGGGAGGTCTTGACGTATTTCTTGATTTCTTCGTCCTCGCGCAATGTGGCCTCAGGACTTGGTAAGCACCCACTGATGACCGAATTGAATCTGTCCTCTCGAATATCATAGTCATAGTTCAGAAGGAGTTTCGCCATGCTAAGATCGTTCAGTTTGATGGCGTACATCAAAGCGTTCCTCTGCTGGCCATCGACGAAGTTGGGATTCGCTCCTCCTTCCCTGCAATAGGATATCCGCCTTAGCCGGAGAAAATTCAACATATAGGTACACCCCCTCATGCATGAACACGGACATCCTCTTGAGGGATACTTGTAAAATGAACACACGATTTTCTCGAGTACCAATATACAAGGGATTCCCTCATTGTCGATAAGAATTAAACAATTCTCTTCTTGGCAGTCGGATTCCCTAATGGAGAATCCCCGTCAGTGACGACCATCTCAGCAGAGGCAGAATTATTTACCTCAGTAAGAATCTCGCGGTCGCGTGATTTTTTTTACAGACGGCCATAATCAGTGGAGAAATTCTCGCCGCAGCGGAATGAGTTACATGCATCACGTTCTCGGACACACAAACGGTGCCGGGGAACTCCAGATTGAGAACGGGGTAACAACTGAGGACATTTATATCGGCACCGGCGCTGGAATCGAAACGAAAATATTTTCATGAGACCTGGAAGTCTTCCGCCGTGGGAAATCGGTCGGAAAACACAGATAAGGAATATATTCTGTAAATAATTTCGCGATCGTCGTGTCTCATACCGTATCAGTCGCCGAGCGATATCGATCATCGGTTCGGGGAGTGGTTTTTTCTCCAGTCTCCAGAAGATAGCCGACAAGGGCGTGCGGAAAGAAAGATCCACGCCTTGTCTAGCAGCCGATTCCACGCCCATTTTGTCGAGCAAGAAGTTCGCCAAACTGAGGAAAGTAGAGGAATAAGACTCGAAGGAACTTATCGCTCCGATCTCTCGCGACATCGGCTCGCAGAGGGACTCGTCGAGCCCGACCGAGGAAGCATCCTCAGATCCGGCCGCCCCGGGAGCCATACTATTTTTTTTCTTGATGCGGCTCGAGCTCCTCAATGTCACGCGGTACTCACACATGATTCCAATTGATATTCGCGTACGTGAGCGCACAGCAACCATGCTCATCAAGAGCTTGAGGGACGACCTCCTTATCAAGGAGAGCTTGAACGACCTTCATCTGACCAGCGCTGTATTTCTGCTGCGCCGCTAAATGCAGCAAAGTCTGCTTGCTGAGTATCAGCTTCAAGGTCCATAAGTCCTTGATCCTGGAACTTCGGAATAATACCGAATTCAGTCCTGGAATCTCCAGCACGAACGAACTCAGGGGTCATACGAACCCACATCCTGCCGAGACTGTCCGTATGCGAAAGAAAAATAAGTTGTTCGAGACTGCCGGTGCATCAGAATCTCACCTCGTTAGCAGCTTCAGCGCTATCTCATAGTTCTCAGCTCGAATGGCAGCATCGACAGCCACCGTGATCGGCAGTTGCACAGTCTCGAGCTGGTCGATGAGAAGTCCTGGAATGAGGGACGTCCAGGGCGACTCGGCATGGCGTCCTCCTGCGCGATCTCCCCCCCGAAGCGAGGCGCTCCGATTGATGAAACTTTCATCCTCTCTCTTTCCGTTGCATGGCGGTGACCTTTCGTTCGCGTCGGATATTTCGGTATGCCCGTCACAATCGAGTTCTTTCTTCCCGATTTCGAAAACTGCTTGCATCAACGCTTGTCGCATCAGCAGGGTCTGCTTCGGGTAGACATACCTGGATGCGGGAAGATCGTTAGTTTTCCCTCTCGAGGAAAAGTCACGCGCTCCGAACAGAACCGTATAATTAATCGAGATTGGAGCCGAGCGGCTTACCTCCATATCAGCTGTGATTGGATATTAGTTTCGGTCGGTTGAGCTCTACAGATCTCTTCCTTAACGATCGATCTCCTATCGATCAATGACATGAGAACGCCTGCCCTCTCGTTCAGCGTCGCCAACGCGGCAGCGGTATTCCCTTGTTTATTCCGAACTTCCGTACTGACACCGAGCGAAAGCACGTAACGACAGCACAGGGTGGCCCCCGCGGCCGCGATGTTGTGCAGGACCGTCTGCAGATCGGCCCGATCCGCCGTCGTGTTGAGGAGGGGGACCATCGATCCTTCGACGAGGATCTTACAGACGTCGATCGGATCATCTTCGGCGCTCGGACTCAGGAACAAATAGTGGAGAGGCAATCGGTTGTCGGCATCGACCGCCTCGATCGAAGCGTTCGCTTTTTTCAGAATGAACTCGATGCTCGGGTCGCAGCCTGTGTTGTTCAGAGCCGCGAGATGGAGTGGGCTCTGCCGGCGAAGATTCAGCGCGGACGCCGAGAGCCCCTTCTCGAGAAGGAGTTCCACGGTCGCCTTCCGATCGTCGACCGACCAATTCTTCTTCTGCACGACGTAGTGCAACGCCGTATCGCCAGTCGCCGGATGCAGAGCGAGCAAGTCCGGTGTTCCCTTGTCCACCATGGCCCGGATGACTTCGGCTCCGAAAGGACTTTCGGGGTGGCAACAGAAGAGGAAGAACGGTGTCGCTACGTCGTCAGCCGACCTCGGCGGCATCATAAGCTCGGTCTTCGCGCCGTTCTGGAGCAGAAGCAGAACCGCATCCGAGTTACCTCGCACGGCGGCCTCCTGCAGGGCAGTGAGGTCCTTGAGACGAGCCTCCCGGTTGAGACCGCTCCCGGCGGACTCCAGGATGGTCTCGAGGAATTTCGACGATCGACAGCGAACGGCTTCGTGGAGAATCGGTCCTGAGGACTCGTGTTCGAGCGCGGAAAACAGAAATTTAATGAACGAGCAGACGTTGTCAACCTTCCACGGGACTTGTACGTCTTCGGCGCTCTGTAACGCGACCGAGAGGAGATTTATGCCTTTCTGCAGGAGACTCCGCGAGATCTTCTTCAGCGACTCGACGTCGGTCTTGTTGTCGACCAAGGGACACATGAGATCGGTGGTGCTGTACGACGCGCAATGCATCGCGAGTTTCTTGAGAGCGTTCTCGGACTTGAACGCGCTCCTGAAGGTTGAGAGCGACGCTTGACCGTAGCGAGCCGCGAACCAAATACATCCGTACGACAGAGCCGTCGAAACGGGCGTTTCTTTCTCGTTGTTCCCCGCTGCGAGCGCTTTTTCGGCGACGGGCAACGCGAGCACGAGGTCAACGATATCGGCCAAACACTCGTGATGTTCCTCGAGCGTGTCGTCGTTTTTATGCAGTTGTTGCAGCATGATGCGATGCTCCATGTGGACGAGCCGGTGGAAGAGGTTGTTGCCCTGGCTGTCGGTCTTCAGCGCCAGCTGGGGACAAGACTTCAGAAGTACTTCGAAACGCGCGACCTGCGTCGGTTCGAGCAGATCCCCCATTAGGATGCACGACGTGAGCAGGGTCTCGCCGAATCCACAGTCGAAACCGCGTGCGAAACAGCCTAAGCCGAGCATATACTTCACGAGGCCAATATGTCCCTTACGAAACGCCACCTCTAAGGAGCACATCTTGGCGTCGTTCAGCTGCGCAGGGCTTAGGTTAGCGATTTCGACCAGGAGTTTCACCACGAACAGATGGCCGTATGCGGCTGCATGGTGGAGGGCGCAGTTGCCGCTGTTATCCGCCAGATGAGGATTCGCTCCATGTCGCAGGAGGAGACAGGCTGCCGCCGTATGACCGTTCATTGCGGCGTGTATCAAGGCCGACCGTTCACGTTTGTCCTGCGAGAGAATATTTGAGAATATTAAGTCGAGCTCGAAAAAAGCGATTTATTTATCAAACGTCGAGATCCCGCGGATTTCTCGGAGGGAGTTCTCGCCGATCTTCCGAAATCGCCCCGGATCTGGCGGAACTCTCACCTGTCCATCGACCCGATCCACGAATTTGAGGAGGCTGATGAGCATCTGCAGGTGGTTTCCTCGCTGAGCTGCTAGCATGAGCGGAGTCACCCTGTCAGAGTGGGAGCCAAGAGGTTTATTGGCATCTGCTCCGAAGGCTGTAAGCGTAGAAATTCCGTGAGTCTCCCCCGTATTACGTACGAGCACTTTTCTTCTCTGATCTATCCGTAAGGATAAGGTTCCCTCAAATATGAATTATCTCGAACTTTCTTCCATTCATCATCGTAGATCTCTCGTATATAAATACATATCATAAGGAAATGGGCTCACCCAACAGCCGCTCGAGCATTCGTGGCTGGCACGACAAAATCGCTCTGTGTAGTGGGCTCTGTCCGTAGCGGTCCGAGTCGTCGAGGTGCGCGATCCCGGACAACTTTATGAGTAGAGTCAGTGATTCCACCCGACCATGGGCGGCGATCATGTGCAAAACGTTGCGGCCGTCGTTATCGACTTGGTACAAGTTCGCTCCGCGGTCGATGAGCCACTCCAGAGTTGATGTCGTACGGGCAGCCGCTGCGTAATGGATGGGAGTCCTGCCGAGACGATCTCGTTTCGTCAGCAGGTCTCGGATGCTCTGATCCATATTGACCCGTCGACTCGAGTAGAGAACATTCGAGAGAACATCGAGATTAGGCATTGCCATGAGCAAATGGAACACAGTGGTTTGATTCGAGTTGATTTCGGTGAAGAGATCGTTGGCCTCGAGTCCGCCCGTCACGAGGATTCTTCTGATTAGCGAACTTCCTTTCTCGCTATCGGTTGGTCGGAGAGCCGCGGCTATGGAGACGGCCAGGTCGTAGTTTCCGTTCTCGAGGGCTTTGATCGCGTTCGCCTCCGAAACGGCATCTTTCCCCAGGAGTTCTTCCAGCACGTCGATGCGGACGCCCTTCTCCAGTGCGATACCTCTGACCTGAGATATGGCGGCTTCCTTGGATAGTGGTGAATCGAGCACATAATCCCTCAGTAATGCTCCGTTGCCCTCTTTCTTATTTCTCTCACCCCCTTGGCACCACATGAGGTTTGTTTGTTTCTTACAAGTTTTTATATCGCAGTCCCGTCCGAGTAGGATCCGTATTGACGCAACGTCGTGAGCTTCGACGGCGTAGCTGAGCGCGAGCTTGTGGACGTGGACGCTCTGGTACATGTAGGGGGAGACGACCTGCGCGGACGAGAGGAGACGTCGCAGACCGACGTGGTCGCGTTGGAAAACGCAAGCGAACAGACGGTCGGTCGAGTCACTCGTCGGGGAAATCGCTCCGCCTTCGGGATTATTATGGTCCCAGAGTGGATCTTCGGTCATCTGAGGGATATCGGCGGCTAGTAACGAGCTCGAATGATCGTCGTTCACCCTCCGAATGGTCAACCGCATTCCAGCGGGACTTTCGGACTTGATTTTCTCGGGCTCGGTGCCGTTACGCCTGGTGGACGTGTTCGACTTCGAGTGAGGAATGCCGTTCTCGATTCCGCTCCTAGATTTCTCCCGACTCTCGTCAAGAGCTTTCTCAGCTCGTTTCTTCTCGGCGTTCGTGAGCTGTATTCGACCTCGATCCCTCCGCGTAACCGCGAGCTGAAGCGAGAGAATAATTTTTTTCAAAACAGGTCGTGGGTGAGTTTCGGGATCGGAACCATCGACGCCCAGACAGTCTTGGGTTCAGGAAGCAATGATTCGCCGAAACAGATCGACGTGACGCCTCCAGCATACATACCTTGGTTAAAATGCTTTCCGTCTGGATAGTATCGTGGTAATCTAGTACGTAGGTGTTCGGACAGTCCGGATCCTCGTACATCCACTGGATATGGGCAGTTCTGGAGTCTTGGTGTATATTTGTCACCACCTTGCAGGTGTAGTAACCGTCAGACGCGTTTCTGACGGCTAAAAAATCGCCTTTCAGGTAGATGACGCCTTTAGGGAAAGGCTTCGGCTCTTTTACTTTGGGAACTTTGGCTGGCAGCACTTCGAGGAAATCATCGTCCCCGTCCTCCGAAAGCGAGTCGTCCTTGCTCTTCGCGGACTTCTTCCGTTGGTTTTTGCGCCCCCGCTTCTGGGCCTTCGGACCTGGCTTTTCGTCTTTCCCGGCGGGAATTTTCTTGGCGGTTCCTGCCTCGGCTTCCGTGACCAGCGAGACATCTAAGCCATCTGCGGTGACATCTTTGGGGTCGGGAGGGGGCAATTCTCCTTTCTGCACTTTTATGGCTCGATCGAGAATATTCATGGTGCGAGTCCTCTCTTCATCGGGCAGCGAGTACAACAAGTGTCCGATTCTTTTCAATTTGAGGTTGGTGAGGATGGTTTCTCGATCGATTATATCACAGTAGTCGAGCGCGTAGTGGTTCTTCGATGACTGTTTCACGTTATCGAGCCATTCGATTTTGATATTGCCAGAAGATGGCGTGATTTTTTCCAGAGCTCTGCAGATGAAAAAGCCATCGCCTTCGCTGCGGACGGCGAGAAATTCGCCTGGGTCATAAAGTACTACCGCAGCCGCGTCGCTCGACGATTCCTTCTTCTTTTTCTTCCCGCGAGTGCTTTCAGCCGTAACCTGGAAGAACAAGAGGGGGAATTGCGAGTCGCCTCAGAAAAAGATGGAATTTTCTAGGATCACAGCTGCTCCCCGTCGTGATTATCTGGCAATTCGTCCGAGGCCTACCTGTTGAATCTGGTCGATCATGGAGCTCTGGAAGGGCTGGGTCGCGGTCCGAGACCTCTTTTCTCTCGGTTCCGGAGCCTTTGCCGGCGGCTTCGGCTGTGATTTCGATGCGGTCACGACTGGAGTCGCCGCCCTTGTTGTCGCTGCGCCAGCTGCGGGTGCCTCCGCCGTCACTGCAATATATTATGGATTGAGCTCAACAAACAGCTTGCGAATCTCACGTCGACTGTGTCACTCTCGACACTCAGACCCTCGCTCTTAGCGTGGTGAATGGGAACCACGGACGGCAATCGAGGGGAGAACAGAAACTCGAGTTCTGATAAGGAAGCTCTCTGCCAGCTGGCGCGAGCCGCTGTGAGGCGAACTACGGAAGCTCGAAATGACGAGTCAGCTCCGGATACGTCATTTTGAATACTGTGATAATCAATAATACTTGTACGGGTATTATTCTACATACTTTTGTGAATATTATTGTGTCGATTGAGGTTTGAATAGTTCTCAGTTATTTAGTCTCACCTTTTCCGACTTTTTTCTTCCGTGGTGTTTTCTTGGCAATGACAGACGGTTCCCCCGTCGTTTTCGGGGCGACGGGGATCTCGGGCTCGATTCCCTTCTCTGCGGAGCCGTTCTCCACCGTTTTCGCAGGTGGCGGAGTTTCAGTCTTCGGCTGTAAAGACACAAAATCTTTGAAGTCGATCGTGTTCCGGGTGAAACATCGATGATCCCATGATCTCAATCGATGGCTCACATCTTGTCGGGCGCTAGGGCCTCGAGCATTTCTGAGCGTGAGCTTGTATTTGCTCAAGGCACCCATATTTGTGCGGATTCTCAGCGGGTACCGATGCGCGATTCTAAACAACTCGGGCCCAAGCAGTATCACCGCAAGCAGAACGGCGACATATTGAAACGAATCGAGTTTTCGCCTCGACAGAAGACACCGAGAGACGCTCTCGAGCGACGGAGCTTATTCACTTTGATGACCAGCGGCAAAATACCCAAATGCACTCCGACAGAGAGACAGCTGCGTGAATTTCAGAATTTCATACGAGCGTCGGATGCTGGACGCGTTCCGTAGTAAATCGCTACGCTAATGAATCTCAACGCCGAAATCCACACGGACTTGTATTGCCGGAGGCTCTCCGCTTTTCGGTCGAGTGCGTGTATTTTCTCCAGAGAGCATATCCATGAAACACGAACGACGGTGGTCTCATTGAGACACTCAATTATAATAGAAAATTCGAGTTTATTTCCCGAACCCTGCTAGAGTCTCGGCGTTGCGATCGAGAGAGCATAAGCCTCCGTGGGGGAAACCTTTAGCGCCGAGGAGAGTTTCGCAACGAAACCTCAAAATGCTATCCATTCGGAATTCAATGGAATTCCGATTGTGCCCCTCGGGAATCATGTTCACTATATTTCCCCAGGCGACGTTTTCTCACCTGCGCGCTCCCATCGCTGCTGGCGTTCTCTTTCATGGTGAGAGTTTGACTTGACGCTCGCGGGGATTTTCACACAAGGGGCCGAACTCTCAAATTTCCGATCCCGCGGACACTGAGCACATCGCCATCGACCACACGATGGATAGTTTATTGCTGTAGACCGGCCGCTACGGTCGCTGCTGTTCGGAAGTTGCTTGCCGTCGTGTGAGCTCCGAAGGACCGTCCACATACACACTCAGCCAGCGGAGTATCCAGACAGAGCATCAAAAAGAACGCGTGCGAAACTATTGGAGAGCTTCTTCTTTTGGAGATGCGGCTTCCCCAGAACCTTCACTAGGGCTCTCTTGCGAACTATCTATCCGTGCGCTGCGTCTAACTAGTCGGGCAGCCACCCTCACACAGCAAGACACCGCTACCGCTGTTCGACACTCTGCTGACAAGCAAACGAGTGATGAAGAGAGAGCCGGCTGTCTGCGATCGGTAGAACCAGCTCTCTTTTGCCAGATGCTGATGACGATGATCTCTGCTTGAGAATCACGGAATCTGACAATTCTCTCAACATTTTCCACATCCTATTGCATAGGGTTACGCGGTCTCCGACAGGATACGTCCCGCGTCCCGGAGATATGCACTCATAGAGTACCTTCCTCGGAGAGCCTCCGCGAAATTTCGCGAGAAAAATGGCCCGTTCAAAGGGGGTATGCAAATGGGGGCATCCGGTGTTCCTCGGATTGCGGAAGGAGCTGAGACTCGATCCCCGGGCGAGAGAGCGCATATCTACTGCGCGGTAGGATTTCTAAAGATGGATTGCGAGAAATGCACTCCCCCCTCCCCGAAGGCTCTGCGACATTCTGGTGAGGGTCTTGAATCGGAGAGGAAATTATACCCGAAGTCCGGGATGCGAGTACGAGCGATCACTCACGATCATCCCCATAGGCCTTCGCGGATGAATTTAATCGCGCCTCCGAGAATCCTCTGGGACTGCGTCGCTTCGATCATGCTGTCCGGAACGAGGGGCTCATATGATCGGTAGTGCCTCGGATATCGGTAGAAATCGAGAAGATCGTGCCTCTTCCCTAGTCATAACTGATTGACTTCAGTTTCGATCTGAGCGCTCAGCGACTTTGATTTCCGAAATCTCCGAGGCGGAATCCAGCATACTAGGCTACCGCGTGAGATGGGTTTCGGGTCCCCAGCCCAGGTGCGGGACCTGGAATTTCCCCATCATGACTTCCGACGAATAGAGAATTCCATTCCTGAGTATTTGACAGGGTTTGCCCACCCAGACCTTGTAGGAGAATTCGCGTTTGTGAGGAAACTGGACCATCCGCAGAGCGGAGCCACGCGGGGTTCCAGCCGTCATATGATGGAGGAAGGACAGGATTGAGAGGAGCCTCTCGTGGCACCCTCAAGAATGACTTTTGATTTCACGTGACATATACTCGCATGACTGACCATGGCTCGCGTTCCAGAACGAACAGCAGTGGAGGAATCGATGAAGATCATCAGCTGTCGACAGAATTCGCGACTCGAGCAGATCATTCAGAGATCATGAGCTCGTGCTCCTCTTGAGTACGGACGCAGTAACCGTCACCCTGGACTGCAGTCCCTTGCGCGTCCCCATCGTCGTCCAATGTTGAGCCTTAGCCAAGTCCCTTCCGGAGCTCGATCATAAATGTCGCTCGTCACACACTCTTTGGCGCTCCGAGTTTTCGTCGGAGTCGATCTCCGGTAGCGGTTCCCACATGGCAGCCCAAGGGAAACATGAAACTTCGATACTTCGATCGGACTCCACCACCATGGGGCCGACTCCAAAGTTCGAAGGGGGGAAATTTTAGTCTCGATCTCATCTGCCTAACGAGAGCAAGACGGTGGGGATACGACCTGAGGAGACTAAGTTATCAATGAGCTCTGCGAGGACGCTCGGTAAATGGCTCACGAGACCGAGATAGACCCTTAACGTGCTCGCGAGCCTGCACATACGCAGCTCTGCACTCTCCCTTAATTTTTTTCCCAGCTGTTCCAGATGCCTAATTTGGAGAGGATCGCGCGGAACCAAGTAAGCGAGTGTTTCCCCATTCGAGAGAGGAAGGTCCGCTGCGTGAATGCCTAAATGAGCTCTGGATATTAAGGTTCAGCTCCGATCATTCATCATCATCATCATCATTCGGTGGCGTCCCATCAACAGAGACGTATACGTGCACGGATCGCGTTTACTCCCCATCGCAAGTCTCGTTTTCAATCCTGGGCGCCGCCCGCCATCCTCGACCGAAGATGGATCATAGGATCAGCGGAAGGAGGCGAGAGGGAGGGGCACCTCTCGAGTACAACCGAATTCCCATTAAAAAGTTTTCAAAGCCTCAAGTACCCTGAAGAGCTTGCAATGGATCTTAGCGAGTCCGCGAACGCGGTACTGGGGTTTCCCTCGAGAGACAATTCAGTGACCGATTGACGACTGATTGGAATGCGAGCTATCCATGGCGGCGTTGCAAAGTCGCGCTCCCATAATCAACAGTTTTCTCTATGACAATCGCTGATAGCTTTTCCGAAACACAGCCACGACCCCGACGCGACGTGATCATAATGTCAGCCGTTTGCGAATCCTGGTTTGTGTGATGGAGCCTGACGAACAACGCAAAGCCCGCCGCCCCGTTTCCGGGGTCCCGGCCCCGTCATGGTTGCGACCTCGATTTTTTTCCATTTATGACGGTCAGCGAAGTCACACGTACTCCATCGCAGAGCTTTCCACGACCAGCTCAGTCAGGCGCAAACTGACTTTTTCGAGTTCGCAACTGTGTTGTCGAGCGGTCAGTCGAGAGCAGGGGCGATCTAAGACTCCGATTCCCCGCTGTCTGAACTGTGATTCGGCGAGCTTTCGCTCGTCCCCACTCAGTCCTTGCGACGTAAGCCTTCCACCCAGGGAAGGCCATCACCTGAGCCGCGAAGTCCCTGGAGGACCCTGCTCGCTGTGACCGCGTTGTATACACAGCCCCGTCACACGTCGCGAGGAATATCGCCGAAAACTCGTTCCGCATTATCCCCGCACCCCGGAGCACCCCTTATGCGCGCCTAGGACATGATCAGATTCAGGACGCATTGCTCTGGTTCCTTCAGTTCTGAGCCTCGAGAGCTCTCATCGTCATGTTCATCGAAATTTTACAAATCAGCGCTTCACTCTTGGGCCGCATCAAGTCTCTGAGAACTTTCTCGGGCGGGTTTCCTAGGATCAAGGAGCTGTACCCCTACAGATGGTTGTCTTATTTCTTCTCCTCCCCTTGCTCGGGGACTGCTGATTCGGTATTTTTGCCGCCGTCGATTTTCTTCCTCTTCCCCCCGGCTTTATCACCACCGTCTCTCTTCCGCTTCGACACCGCATCTTTTGCCTCCCGCGCCTTTTCGAGGGGTCCTTTTTTTCCTCCGCCCCGCCTTCTGGTGGGTTTTTGACCTCAAGCTCAGATACAGGTTTCTCTCCCTCTGCCTCCTTCTCGTCCTCCTTGGTCTCGCTCTGTCCCTTATCGGGCTTCTCCTCTGCGGCTCCTGGCGCCTTCCTTCTGGCGGTTCCTGGCGTCTTCGTTCTCGTGCCTTCTGGTGCCTTCGTCCTGGCGGCTCCTGCCGTCTTCGTTCTGTCGGCTTCTGGTGCCTTCGTCCTTGCGGCTCCTGCCGTGTTCGTTCTGGCGGCTTCTGGTGCCTTCGTACTGGCGGCTCCTGGCGCCTTCGTTCCGGTGCCTCCGTCGTCCAGTCCTGCTTTTGCACGCACCCCGTCCTTCTTCAAGGTATCTTCTCCGACTTTGGCTTTCGATTGCTTCGCGTTCCTATTCGACCTCACATCTGTGTATCTACGAAACGTTCCGCTCAGAGCTTCCTCGATAGTTACAATTGAGTTTACTTGACCTTCGATATTCTCTATGAGGAAATCCGTGGGATTCCTGAATTTCGGAAACTCGATCTGGGCTTTCAATTTTTTGATCTTCTCCATGCGATCCTTCTCGGCCGCGATGTCACTAAAGGGATCGAGTTTTTTATCGACAACATCGGCATCATTCTTGCCCTTTTCCTTCCTGACGCGGAAGAATTCTCTCTCCCGGAAACTCTGCTGGAAAAATCCTTTCCGTGAGTTCTCCGCTTTTCTGACGACCCGATTGACTTTGTCCTTCAACTCTCCCTGATTGCCCTTTGGCTGCTCGAAAATTGGAATCTTTTTGGAGTCGGAGGGGCTCTTCACATCCACCGGTTTCTTGGGCTTCGCTCCCGGCGTCGGTTCCTCCGAATCATCCCCTTCCTCGGACTTCTCTTCGATGTCCGAGTCACTATCCGAATCTTCTCCAGCTCCAACCAACGGTCGAAGACGCTCACAGACCATCCTGACCTTCGGGACGGAGTGGGAGCCCTCGGAGGTTTTCGATTGTCTTCTCGATCCTAAGACGGTCGTCGAGGTTTCAACAGATGAGACCGGGCCCGAGTTCTCAGAATCAGGATCCAGAGAGCCGAAACTCGTCGGAGAGGACTGATTGGACCCGACGGAGCTCGACGAGGAATACGTGTCTTTACGTCGCTTCATTGCATCAGAGGATATCAGAGAAGACCGAGTCAAAAATTTCGTTATCTCCCACCGATCGAGTACCGTGAGCGGAAACTCGCAGGAGGAATACTCGCCGGCGCGTGATCCTCGATGTGACGCAAAGTTGGAAGCTCCCTATGGAAGGGAGCCATGGGGGGGTGGAACGCCGCGGCTGGAGTCGCTTCGAAGTGAAGAGGGGTCGTGAGGACATGTAACTACAACGAGTCTCACGACAGATGAACTTGTAGTTGACGGCCGCCGTGGAGATGGAATGCATGAATGACGTGGAGCCATGCTGAGAAATTTAGAAAGAGGGGAGCTCACCCGAGCCTCGGAAATAAAGCATGCGACGGAGAAGTGACGTGGAGCCATCATTCAAAACGAAGGTAGGTCCCATTTCACGTACGTAGGGTTCCGGCCCATTTACCCGCTGCCTAATTTAGCGCAGGTCCAAATCAGCGCCGGCTCGATCTATCAGCTCGATCGAAATCCATAAGTCTCGCCCCCGGTACGGAGTCAGGCGCCGAGCCCGTCCGGACTTCAATGCTAGCACAGAGAATGTTATCCCGGATTTTCGCGCAAAAGTTTTTGACCCAGTTGATGCTAAACGTGCGATCTTCTTCCTTCTGTTCCGCTGATCCTCGGCCGGGCAGCCGTGCAGGGTCAGGACCCGAAATATCCTCAGCGGCATGCCTCTCCCTCAGTAAAGGTCCTCTCCCAGTCGAACCCGAGTCGGCTGACGGTGATGCCCCCGGAAAAGGGTCTATGTATCTTTCGCTTCGGCTGACATCAACAAAGCATATTCCGTTAGGACGTGCTCTCGCGCATTAGAATCGCTGTCGAAACTATTTCCCACCAGTTGAACTTGCTCGTGCGTTTCTACCCCTCGCTCCTGGCCGCCTCAGACAAGAATCCATTTCATTCATCGCTCGATAGCAGTTAACGTTTTCTCGCGCCTCTCCGCTCTCCGTCGCATTAAAAGTCGGTACAGGTATGACGATTACTATAAACCTCCTTTTTTTTTAATTGTTGCACGATCTCTCTCGAGTTCTCAAATAGTTCAGTGATTGGGACACACGTTGCGGCTCACTTTTCATCGCGGAGATCGTTCGGGAACGATCGGGGAACGCGGCGGAGCGGCGTTCCACCGCACCTGCGCACATGGCCGTTCGGAGAAAGGTGGAGTTCTTTTCCTGGTGATTCCTGAGAATCGCTGCGAAGGCAGAGTGTGGGAGGGATTTTTGTCCTCTGCTGAAAATGTTTTTTTCTTCTCTACCCCGTGTCTAAAAACAGTAGTAATGATCGTAAATAATCTGAGCGTGGGCTCGGTGATCTAGAGATTTCAAGTGAAACTTCGTGGAAACGGACGGGTGGGAAATCATCCAAAACATTAGGACTACCCCTTCGAGAGACTTGGTCTCCATGGGTGTTTTCGAGGATTCTACCCAAGGGAAATGAGCATTATGATCTGAAGCTCGGTGAATTTGTGGGTTCCAGCGCGCTTCCGGAAGTCTGTGGACGATGACAATCCGTCATTCTTGCGAGTGCGAGTGAGGCTCTTCTTGCGACTGAAAATCGACAGTCTTCGCTGCTCGGCAAAATGCAGAATATTCTCCGGAAGCAGAATACTGTCGCGGAAATACCCGTAGGACCGAAGGTCAGTCTCGGAGGTTTTCGGAAGGAGCTGAGATAGTCGATTCCTTGTCGATTGACGATACTCATTCAACGTCTAGCTGCATTTTTACTAGAAGTATCTCGAAATGGACGGTTCCAGGTCGAGCTGCGCGAAATGCAAGGACCTCTACTGGCCGAGGCAAACGATCAATCGAACCACATAGTGAGTTCTCGATTAGGAACTCGAATGGAGTGGAAGCGACTCGAGTGTGAGCGAAGCGCGAGGATCGCTCTCGACCTTCATATGAGCTGTCTTTGTTTCTGCAGTCGATGGTCGGGCTCTTGGTGGGGAGAGCTTTTAGAAACTTTGACTCATTTTTTCCGGATCCGAATTCGTTCGAGGGAAAGGAGAAATTCAACCTGAAATCGATGGCTGACTAATTCAGCGGAATCTTATTCCCCAAAGCCGAGCTATGGAGCAACGAATCGGGCCTTTGAGGCGGATGTCGTACCGACGACCCCTGTCGAAACCGATGAAATCGCAACCCCGGAGGTCACGAAGGATGGCCGACGTGTATTCAAGGTGAGTACTCGTCACCCCGGCAGAGATTCCTTTCTTGTTGAAAAGGATTCGCGTAGACTTAAGATGTATCCACGCGATCCTCGAGAATCGAGAGAGAATCCTTTCTCCGAATTCCTCGTCTTTCTCGACTCCCCTCCGGCAGAGGTAGCCGAGGCTCCAAACCGTCGTTGGCCTTACCTGGCCGGCCCGACCCCAGTGTGAACACGCCCCTGGGCGCCAAAACTCCATCGACACGCTAGACTTGCGAAAAGCAGCTCCCATGGAGCGAAATATCTCGCTGGTTCCCTGAGCCGTCTCACAAGATCCCTTTTCAGCCGAGCTGTCCCGAAGGGGTGGAAGACAACAGAGAATCTTGGGACTCGGAACTCCAGTTCATACTCGCGACCATCGGATACGCCGTCGGGCTGGGGAACGTTTGGCGATTCCCTTATCTCGCTCAAAAGAACGGCGGAGGTATTTCGCGTTCCTTTCTTTCAGCCCCGGTCTCTTTCTTAAACAAAATGGAATTTGAAAACCCCGTCAGAAAAAAAAAATCGCCATGAATTCGATCGGACTTTTTGTTGCTCCGAAGTCCACTACTCCACCACTATAGGGAAGGAGTGAGATCCGCTTGACGACCGCGTGTTTCTTGGTAGGAGCCTTCCTCATCCCTTACTTCATCATGCTGGCAATCGAGGGTCTTCCAATCTTTTATATGGAGCTTGCCGTGGGTCAGAGACTCCGGAAAGGAGCGATCGGAGCTTGGAACCTCGTCTCGCCATACTGTGGCGGCATCGGTCAGTCTTGATTAACGAACGGGGATTTCGGTGAAAACACGAGCCGCGATAGGATAGTGATGAATATCCGACCTCGATCATTCTAGGTTTGGCTTCTGCTGTCGTGTCTTTCAACGTTGCTCTCTATTATAACACGATCATCGCGTGGTGCCTGTATTACTTCATGCAGAGTTTTGGCTCCCCCTTGCCGTGGGCGGAGTGCCCACACACTGTATCCTCGAACGGAACAGCGGTCATCGTTCCTGAATGTCAGGTGAGTTATCGGTTCTACGCAGGACTCCGAAGATCGACTGGAAGAAAAAATGAAGATCGATTCCTCCATTCTCCTCTTCACATTCGGCTATAACTCAATTTCGGAGCATTTCATGTCTTTCACAGAAAAGCAGTCCGACTCAATATTTTTGGTACCGAGTCACGCTAGACGTATCCTCTGACATCGAGAGCCCGGAACCTTTCAATACGAAGATTGCCTTCTGTCTCGTATTGGCATGGATTCTCTGTTACGTGTGCATGATAAAGGGCATCGCCTCCTCTGGGAAGGTGAGTCGGAGCTCCCGGGAACAGATTCGAGGTGCGACCAGTGTTTCCGCAGACCGTGCGAGGGGCTCTGGCCCGAAGATGTCGGAGATGTGCAGAGCAGTTCGACCCTGAAGTAGAACACCGGGATGGGGAGGCTCTTTGATCAGTCGGAAAGTTGATCTGTCGCGGAATCTGTTTCCTTTCCCCCAAAATAAAAGAGAGCTCTCATGGTCGAGCGGGGTACGAACTTTTTGTAGCTCGGAATGATCGAAATCTCACGATCGAGTTCTAGGGCCTAGGGTCAGTAGAATCACTATGCAGGGGCGCCGTCATGCATAGCACTGTTCCGCAGCGAACCGCATACTGGGGAGAAACTGCGACGATGGAAAAATTGTCGGAAGATTCATCTTACCAGTCCGCATCGGCTGGCACAAATAATCCATTCATCACTGATTGAATGACCGTCTGGTTGCAGGTGGTTTATGTCACCGCGACGTTCCCATACTTCGTACTCATCATATTCTTTTTCCGGGGCATCACTCTGGAAGGAATGAGTGACGGTTTGATACATCTCTTCAAACCCGACGTGAGTTTATTTCTCCATGAGGCCACTCTATGCAAGGGTTTGCTGACTTGAGTTGCTAATCCTCGACATCCAGAGGTTTTCAAAGGGAAATCATCAGCGATGCATTCATTCCAGTGGTCGAAGCTGAGAGATCCGATGGTTTGGTTGGAAGCTGGAACGCAGATTTTCTTCTCCTTGGGACTGGCGTTCGGCGGTTTGATTGCGTTCTCGTCGTATAATCCAGTTCACAATAATTGTTTCCGGTCAGTCCTTCCAGTCAGGTCCGCTGTGACCGCGATTTAGGTAGATGACATCAGACATGGATTGACGCAAGTTCTCTCTCCATGGAATAGGGACGCTGTTCTCGTATCATGTTGCAATTGCGCAACCTCGATGTTCGCCGGAATCGTCGTATTCTCCATTTTGGGTGAGTACCATCGGGGAGCGTGCCTTGCCGTGACACGGGATCGATCGATCGATAACAATTTGCCGCGCTCTGGCACGGGCGGCCGTGGAGATATTTACGTACGTGGGTCTTCCTATCTGTTGATTTTCCGGACAGGATTTCCCGTATATTCGCCCAGGAGTGGAGCATGAAATTCCAGCGGTAGTCTCACGGATATGATCCCCAATTTCTCAGGCTTCAAGGCTCATATGACGAACAAACGGTGTCTTGCCGAACGGGCGATTTTGTTCCCGAACATGACGCATGCTCCGCCGGGAGCCGTGAACTGGATGGAATGCAGTTTAGAAGAAGAGCTCCAACAGAGTGCCTCCGGACCTGGCCTCGCCTTCATCGCCTTCACGGAGGCAATCAATCAGTTCCCAGGTAGCTCGTCGGATAAATCCTCGGATCACTTCATTGAGCGATGCATGATCGATTCCCAAATGTATCATTACGCAAAGGCTTGAATCTCCGCAGAGGCTCCGCTGTGGTCGGTTCTGTTCTTCATGATGCTCTTCACTCTGGGCATCGACAGCCAGTTCGGGACTCTGGAGGGTGTTGTCACCTCAGTGGTTGACCTCAAACTTTTTCCCAATCTCAGGAAAGAGCTCCTCACAGGTAGGTCGGATGGCGTCGATCAAGTCAGAAACATCAGAAGAGATCGAGGGTATACGTCGATGATTCTGAGCAAGTCCAGAAGTGACTGCAAGTCGGTCGATTCTCGAAAATCCAGGGAGCATCTGTGCCTTGTCTTGTGTCTTGTCCATGATGTTCGCACATGGAGCCGGGAACTACGTGTTTACGTTGTTCGACAACTTCGCGGGAAGTTTCCCGCTGCTCATCATCGCTCTGGGTGAAGTGATATCTATTTCCTGGATATACGGCCTCAAAAGGTGAGTGTCCGCGGCAGATAATTGACTCTCGTCGCTCCTATCGCTGCCCGAGCTCGAGTTTTGATCGCTGCTCACTGGTTCCCTCGAATACAAAGCCGCATCATTGGCCTGAATATTTTTCTATCACGGTGCAATGCAGGTTCAACGACGACATCGAGCTCATGACAGGCGTGCGTCCTGGCTTCTACTTCAATATCTGCTGGAAGTACCTGGCCCCTGCTACAATGCTGACGATTCTCGGAGCGTCCTTCTACCAAATCTTCACGGGAGGCATCGTATACGAGGCGTGGGATCGGGAAAAAGTGAGCTCGGTGTCCAGAATTATATTAAATCTGTCAATGTGTCGGTCATTGACGAAGGATCAGAATTATAGAGTCGAGTTCTCTCGGCGTGATCAGCTCAGCGTAAGGCTTGAGAGGGTCTCTCTCTCCAGATAAGAAACCCTGCATTGACCCATTCTAGGCTATACCTGTTCCCCAAAGCTGGCCATCGTGGTGCGTGCTCCTGATAATATTCCTCATTGGCGTCTCTACTCTTTGGATCCCCGGCGTCGCGATCCTCCGATATTTCGGAGTGAATCTGCTCCCCCCAGAAGAACCCGCCTGGTTCCCAGCCGATGATCTGCGAGAGTTCTACGGCATAACGGAACATGAGGTAAATACTCCCTTGCCTTCGTCGCGGACTGCTCCTTCAGTTCGGCGAGTCCTTCAGCTTTGGAAACCGAGTGTCTCGCTTGAATTTTCAAGGTGACTCCGCTTGAGAGGTGGCTGTTCCGTGTGGATGACAACGAGGAACCGGCGGAGTATTGAAAGGCTCCAACGCGATAATCATTTTGCAACCACACGGCATCATAATCATCGTTCTCGAGGCTCATCCAACCCGAGGCCGGGATCCGACACTGTCTATCGTGAGCCTGAGGGGTATGATCCGCAGATATCGAACCATGCTTCGAGGGTCCGTTTTCAGCCAGCAGCATCGATCACCCCGCGGAAGGAATCCGGATTTTGACTTTACATCGAGTCCAGAAATGGTCTTTCCAACATTCGTGATTTTTTTGAGTCGATCAAGTTTTTGAACGAGCAATATGTCCTTCATTTACTCTGATGATAGACAATACTTCATACAGACGAGATGATGATATCTACGTTGACTGAAGGAATCTCCCATCGAGACTTTTCGAATACGCGATTGTGAGATAGAAACTTTATTGAGCCTAGACTGGTAGCCTCAAAATCGACGCCTACCAAAATCGGCTTCACCTGGAAAGTTCAGTATCGAGTTCAGACCTCGATCCCATCGCGGAGGCATCGATGGATTCGGAGTTGATGGGAACCTCGTTAGGTAAACGCACAAAAGTCCGATTGTGCAAGTCTACTGAGGAATATTTATGACAGCTGTCGAATTAAGCAAAGAGGCCGAGGAAGACTCGCCCTGGCGACGAAGCGCTCGCTCGAGCGATTCCCCCATCTGTATCTTGAAATCGCTTTCGAGAGTATCATAACGACGTCGATCCGGGGCTGGCCATGTAGCAAGAGTGGCCTCCTGAAAACGAGCGGTAGACCGTCCTCTCCTTCAATGGTCACGGCCATAAAAGAGATCGCCTCACATATCGGAGTTTGGTTCGTCTAGCTCGCGATATCATTGCACATTTGGGAGCGGGCCCCGAGAAGATCATGGAGGGCCTATCGTAGGATGTTGAGAGAGGTATTATTGAAACTCTCGATACGAATCCCTCAGAGAAGTCTTCCGAAGAGCCTCGGCGAGTTCTAGCACGAGGCGGAGCTGAATGAAGTCTTTCGAAGTTGTCCAATACGGAATACGTTGTACGCAACATTTTTAAGCGCTCATTTTTGTCCCTTTCGGAGAGAATTCGTCTTTCTTCGTTCGGATCTTGAGTTTGAAGAGGAGTGAGAGCTTTAGAGCTTAATATGTGATAGATTCTTTGAAAGTGAATCGGTTATGTGATTAGCGGTTTTCTGTGATTTGTGCATATGAGTGTATGTATCTATCTATCGATCCCAGCTGTGTCTGGCGCGCAAAAACTTCATCGGTAGGAAATGCGCTTGAGATCCGTCTCCTGGTGTCGAATCAAGACCAGTGAGGATACACCCAGTGTCGAAGCGGGAAGGTGAGCTCGGGATGTTCCGCTTCAGGATCTCGCACCTGATAGTGATTCATGAGTTTTCGAGGCAAGCATCGTGCCTGGAAAAGTGATCCTTGGATTCCTGATCTTATCTTAGTACGATTGCAGTATGTAATATGAATCGAATTGAAAGCGATCATTTGCATTCCGATCCATCACGTTTTTGAGAAGCAACTTCCCAAATGTAAGAATGTCTTACGGAGTCACAATTCGATCGAGTTCCAGCCACCACGTTCCAGCTGTAAAGTCTTTCTTCTTTTCCCCGAGAGGAACAAGTTGCCGATAACTGATTTCTCATGTTCAAGTCGACAGTCATGAACACTGGGCAATAATATTCGCATGAGCGTATTCGGTCGTGCTGATTGAGGCGTCCGAGTTCCCTTTGAGCCTCTAGAATCGGTGGAATAACAGTAGTAGGTCCTAGTGGATCTCAGGCGCGGGGCATTCCCGACATAATCGGGAACCCCGTTGCCTTTTAGCCTTACGTCGCATAGCTCGGCTTTGATGTGTGAATGTATGACTATTCGTCCTGTTGGATCCGATCTGGGAGTAAAGCAGCGCTTCAATGAAGACGCACTCGAACAAGCAATGGTGTCTTCTTTCCGGGAGCTTCCGATACTTGGGGGAGGATTTTCCTTCTCGAGCTGGCTTTCGCGCAATGATCCTGACTAGCGGAGGCTTTCATATGACCCGTAATGTTCAAGATTCCAGGTGGTCGCTTCTCAACCGCCGAGAATATCACCTATGTATCTACATATGATCATACACGCCTATCCAACGTGGTTCTTTGGAGGGTATTGCATACTGATCTCCACCAGAGCGCGGAATCGCGTTCCGATTCTCAGATATCTGCAAGGTGGCACGGCGGAATTAGGAAGCCTAAAGAGAGAGACATCCCGTACGTGTCTCCCTTCCCCGATCTCCGAGAGGTCTCCTCTTTTGAGAGTCAAGGATTTTGAATCACATGGTCGATAAAGATTAATTTCCAGTTCGGAGCGCCACGGCTATGAATGGTCGCGACGGTACGTCGTCGCTACATTAGCCTTGCAGACTGGCAAGGATATATCTCGAAATTCCAGCATGAGACGAGGAGCCCTGCCCTCCTTAGCAGGCCAAATGCCAAGGCGACTGCCTCTTGACCATCCTGACCAACCGCTCGATAGACTTCCAGAGCTCCCGATAGGGCCCTGGAATCAGAATTTCGGGGTCTTATGTGGTGTTCATACGCAATGGTAGCAGGCTCATTCTGTGAGCGCGTTTATTGGGAAACATAAGTACCCATCATTTTGTCGAATCCGGAGGACCACGCTCTGAGAATCATCGTCTCCTTCCACACGTAACTCCCTCGGCGCCCCCACAGCCTTATGACCCTCGAGGACCTCCCCGAAAAGAGATATCGACTGGTTCGGGACTCAAACCCAAACCCCTTCGTACCCTGGCAGCGTCACCACTCCCAGGGCCCATCGGACTACATGCGGTCGGATGGGGGGAGCGGGAAACGCTTCCCCGCCCAAGTCCCGTCCTTGCTGGCTCTGAGAATAATTGTTCCTCTCGGAGCCAAGTGTATGGATTCGATAAGAAACACACGCTCACATTTGATGACAAGACTATTTATTCATTATTATTATCATTAATTATCATTATTATTATTATCGTCATCATCATCGACGTCGTCATTATCATCATCATCATTTTCTTCATCATATATCCAAGGGAAGGAGAAATAGAGAGAGAGCGAAATTCACTTATATTTAAAATAGCTGGGTTCATCATCGATAGCTGGCTCCTAGTTAGATCGCTCGGGGCGAAACTTGGCAAGTCGTGTCAACATCAATACGCCTGCCTTCCCGTAAACAAACTGTTAGACAATTTACCAGTCAATCTATCAATCAGTCGATCAATCAATCCATCAGACATCAGTCAATCAATCGAATATTTAGCCATTCATCCACCTCGTAGGCAGTGGACAACATCTATCTGATCGAAGACAATGGAAAATGCTCGATGAGAAAAGGGGAACTCAATAGAGACTGTTCGATGATAAACTCGAACCTTCGGCAATCACGCGACCTGATGACGCAAAACCTTAGGCTTCATACGGAGAGAGACACCCAAAATTAACCTAAGGAACACCTGAACACATCGTCGGAACTTGAATCTGTCGAAACTATCCACCGGATCGCCGTTCCAGTCATCGTCGGCGACGTGTATCTATCGTACGCGCGACGAACAAGCGGCCACGGTCGAAAGTACGATAAGTACGATACATAGGTGGAGGCAATACCGAAAATACAGGTCGAGACAGTGGGTGGACTTCAGACGGAGACTGCAGGTGGACATTGGGTGAGGATAGGCGGAAAGCCGATCGACCTCGGCGTAGCGGACTTTGGAGGCGTAATTCCATAATTTCTTTTTCCTTCAGAACATAAGTCGGTTGGTTGGAAGCGCTGGGTTTCTGTTTTTGTTGTTGTTGTTGTTGTTGTTTGGGTTTCTAGATCGAAAATGATGAACAACTAGTACTTTCTCACATTACATCTTTTTCAATTCATATAGTGTGTGTCATATATATATATATAATTTTATTTATATATATATATTATGTATATTCATCGTCAGCATCTTATCATCGGTCGGTATGTTCTGCCTTCTCCAAAGTATGTATCGCGGATTCGAAATAGGAGCAATAAGCGAATAACATTTGCGGGGCTAGTTTTCGTCCAGGTAACCGCTCCACAGTATTCAACCAAATATTGACAGGGTCAGCTTGCGTGCTCAATCAATTCAAGACAATCAGAAGGAGAGGGTCGTCTTTTCGCAGTTTCCGCAAATATCTCTCATATAGTATCATACGGACTATGACTAAAAACATACCTTAGGCGGAAGTTCAAACTTGCATTTCGCTGTGCAGAACTCTGGTTATCGAAGCCTGTGTTTGACAATTAGCGGATGTTGAGACAGGTGGTCAGAAATCGTATTCTCTTCAAACGACGGACACGCTCCGCCCATTCCCATAGTTTCCGGCGTTTAACGCTCGCGATTCTCCGTCGATCGAATGCCGGAACCCCGCTCTATCGAGGCATGCTATGAGAGCTGGAGATCCTCTCCGTCGGGAAAATCTTTCCCACCTTCTCCGGTAATTTCCTCCAAGTTGTTGACTCGGTTTCTCATCTGCTTCCATTGCCGTAATCACAATTTTCAACTCGAAGATATTTGATCGTTTAATCGAAAAAGCGATTGCGAACTCCATCCATCAAAGTGGACCCATCAGTCCCAATCATTCGTACCGAGCTGAGGCTGTTGTCGAGTCGACAGCGTGACTAGGCTCGTTTTGTGACCACTGCAGAGACAAGAGGAGAGTACTTGTGCTCCCTGCCCATTACGACATGGTGTTCTGATGAAATTTCGCCTCTCTCTCCCGGATCATCGTGAAAGCGTTATGTCTCCCGATCGAAGATGGATTGTGGAATGACGGAGCGCCGCATCGCTCTCGACATGTCTCCGCTCTGGCTTGCTGCTGTTGTCACCTCTGTCATATGAATATGATCATAGGTCAGTCCATATTCTAATCACTCATGTTTCAATTGATTTAATGTCTCCATGAAAAAACGTCACCATCTTCATGTTAAGTAGTCCATGGGGCAATGTTATGATCGTAGGCAAAGCGCAACAAACGGCATAGAATCCTCATGCCAGTCGGAATTGAGCTAGTGAACCAGTCAGCAAAAGCTGGCTCTACTGGAGGCAGCGTTGCATTTTTCTCCTCATGAAAAATAACCTAATCACTCAAACTACGCACTCATACGGCCGAACGACCGACCGATCGATGGATCGATTTGTATGCGCCCCAGCAATCGCTCAGCGACATCCACACATGCCTTCGACCCTCATCGGCTCACTCAGTCAGTCGATTCTCCAATCAATCAGTTCTTCTATTGATCAATCGAGAAACCACTCGCGCAGAAATTCACTCAGACTCAGACAATCGATCAATCAGTCGATGAAGCACTCGGCCGAACCCCGAGCGAAAATTACAGAATGTGCTTCGAATTCGCTAATGAGTTTCATTGCATATGTGCATGTACAGCATCAGGGATAGTCCTCCGGATACTCAAGTTCATTTGATCAGAATATCGAGGAGAGAGATACGCAATCGCTCGAGCGACGGTGACTTCTATCGTTCAGCACATTGGTCTGACTCATTTGCGCTCCACGCAGCGGGCGTGCAGGACTGGGCGCGAAGCCGACGCTTCTGCTTCGGAAGTTGAGCTGACAAAAGCCCCTCGGAGGGCGGCTTCCGACTAACTTGGTAGTAGTACTTCTCTGTTTCGTCTGTATAATGCTGTCTACTTCAGTAAAGGAAGAGAATCGCAACACAGCTTTGTCGTCGTATACGCTATACTCCCCTCGGCCACCTCGCGACCATACTCGGCCAAATCTTCATCGAGCCATTGTGATCATCAATCAAGATAATCCACCTTCCTCATCACCATCGTCGCCGTCGTCGTCATCATTTTCGCCATCGCCGTTGTCATCGTGATCCCGTTCGTCTCCCTTGAGCCAGCCACTACCAGCCGAACGCCAATCCAGCCAGCACCCAATCCAGTTCGGCGTCGAAGGGACGAGTCTGAGCGCGAGCGGCTCCATTCCCAAACCGAGGTCGAGCATGGTTCTTGTCGGTCCTGCCGGATGTCAGGAGCGGCGGAAATTCGGCGGCGTGATCGATCTGAATTTTTGTTGAGACTTCTGTCCAGGCTCGAGGGAGGAGAGCAGAGCTTCGATCAGTCGTCCATCAGTCAACAAGCATCCATACATATTGTGAGTAGAAATATGTTTGTGTGTTCGGCAAAGGGGTTTTCTGCGTGCTTCACGGTGTGTCCGGGATTTCGTCTCTATAGCGATGGAGCGGCGAGACTTCCGAACCGATAGGATGAAATGCACCGCGAAATTGGAGCGCAGGATAATTTTTCTTCAGCCCAATACAGAAGTGGCGGACGATGAGAGGGGGGGGGTTTAACGTGAGGTCCGTCAAGAATCGAGAAGCGAGCACAGGCTCGATCGATTTTGTATGATCTTGACCTCATGTTGACTCTAATTTTTCTTGTTAGCGAGCTCACACAGACAGAAAAATCAATTCGAACATCGGATAGAATTGAACCTCCTGAATCACTCTGTCTGCTGTATACCAAAGCGAAGGAATTCTGTTCGTCAGCAGGGCACTTCCTCTATCCTCACACACGCACGCGCGCGCACACACACACTTTCATGTATGTATATGAAGACCCAGTCTGTTCATGTAAATATCGTATGTGAATAATAATTTATCTAACTGCCATGTAAGTTTTCGCCTCTGTGAACCGCCGTCCGCCACTCATATATTCTATGCTTATTTACAGGAGAGTGTAACATTTAGAGATTTCCTTTACATCTGGTCGCCATTGATGTCGTCATCTAGGGTCAGTGCCGACTCATCTTTAGCTGTAGCAGAGAGAGCGGAGAAGGACTCAGCGATGGTGGGCCTCGCGAGAAGAGCCTTGTTGTGAATCGGGTCTTCATTCTTCAACCCTTTCATACGATGAAGTTCGAACATTCTTCGTCATCCGTACGCGGTCGTCGCCGTGTCTCGGATGATGCGCGAGAGCGCTGACCCGACGCATGGCCGCATGGATTTCGCCTGATCTCGGGCTTCTCCCGGTCGTACACGTTCTCCGGTGCCCCAGTGGGTGTTCCTCTCGGGGTGTTGCTCCAGACGCAACCCACCAGAAGAGATTTTTTACCCCGCTCCTATTGCCTCTGGCAGCTGGACATTGTGTTTGACGACAACAGAGACCCAACAGATTCAGAAGAAGCCTCAGTTCGGAAGAATCGCCCTCGCCTCTGCACGGCACCCCGACGACCCATCAACCGATCAGGCGACCGACCGACCATTCTCTCACTCTCCCATCTCTTGGATCATCGAGAGTCGAATTCGCTGAACACTTCCGTATCAGTCTCCCGTCCTCATCATTGTCTGACAGGGCCGCTATAGAAAATTTACCACTTTGCTTGCAATGGCATCCCCATGTCGGTTCTGGACGATTTCAGATTGGATCGGAACGGGTAGGTCGCGACGACGACAACGACCTCATCCTGGCAGTTCCTGACCAGATTCCCCCAGCAGATGACGGACAGACTGGCAGACGACAGACAGGTAGACCAAATCACTCGAGCAATCCACTACGAGTCCCACTTTCTCCTCCAAATGATCGAACCAGAGAGAAATCGTCCGAGTTACGGCACTGGGATTCTCTTTCCTTTGACGTCGATCACGAATTTCCACGGATAAATTAATTTCGCTATCGTATTCGCTGGCACCGCAATGATGATCTCCAGACTGATACAGCTCGTCATGCCAGCTCCCAAGTCCACGCGTCGTTCCTCGTTCTTATCTTTGCTTGTCCATCAACGCATTCACCCTTAAAAGTCGCAGTTCCTCATCCAGTCCATCGACTCAATCCAACCGATCCATCTCTCCGGTCAGCCCCTCATCATAATGGCCTAACATTCATCAGCTTGGTTCATCCATTCATTCATTCCTCCGTCCATTCATGCTTTCGACTGTCAATCTCTCCTCCGATCGATTCGGGTTCAAGCATTCATCAAACATCCTCGACACATAGAGTCGGATCGGTCCAATAATAGCGACAGTGACGACAGTGTCGTTCAGCATCTAGCTAGTTAGCAACGCTTGTTCAATCGATTCCATTATTGTTTTCTCTCAAGCTCCGTCGAACAGAACTTCATCTGAGCAAGCGACCCCCGGGAGGGCTCTTGTTTTTTGATGTCATCATCATCATCATCATCGGAACTGTTGTCGCCGTCATCACCGCGGCGGCCCTCTCAGAGCGATGGAGAGCAGCAGCGCGGCGGCGCCGGCACTCAGACGATTAGCAGTGCTTGCGACAGAGTTGATCGAAACTCCAATTTCACGAGTGGGTCCGGCGACTGCTAGCCTCTTCGTGCGAAAACGCGTTCGACGACGACTTCGTCCGGAAAATGTAGTGGGAAATAGCTTTGCGTCGACGACCCCAAGATAATGTAAAAATATCAGTAGAAATCCTAGTGGTTTAGGATGACATCTTGATGTCACTCGAAAAGACGCTTCTTCCGTTCCAAACGTTGTTCTTGCTCCAGTTCTTGTTGTTGTTCATGTTGCAGTAGTTGTGGGGTTCTCTGGCGTTGATGTTGTCGTAGAGGACACTGTTGATGACCGGGTCAAGCCATTCGATAACTCGAAAGCACTCCTTCGAGCTGCTCGATCTCGAGGTATGATTGTTTCCCATTTGTCTCGATGGCGAATAGTTACCAGAAGATAGGTACGTATAGGTTTACGATGCATGCAGCGCTGGCGGTGAAATATCCTCAGACAAGGTTATACTCCTTCAGGTTGAGTTGAAGGATCGTGTCCTTCACAGCGGCGAAGACAAAGCGAATATTTTCGGTGTCTGAGGAATATAAAAACAATAAACGAAATGTTCGAAGAGTTGACCGATTAAGGGTAGAACGTTCCCCGACCTTTCGGAATGGGGAATATTGGGAGCGCGAAAAACACAAGTTCCCAAGGCGTTCAGGATTTACCTGTAGCGCATGTGAAATGCGAATAGATGATTTTCTCCGAGTCCGGATTCAAGTCGACGAACATCCGCAAAATGAACTCCCGGGCATGGATAGCATCTTTCTTGGGTCCATCGTACTCCGGGAAGTAGTCTACCAGGTGTGAGTACGTGATCTTCTCCTCGAGCAAGTCCTGAAGCCGAGAGACGAGCGATTGAAGCAAATAAACAAATGGACAGATGAGTCGGTATGTATATCTCATGGGTGAGTTCTGCGGATTCATACCTTTTTATTCAAGAACAATATGACCGAGCTGTTCTGGAACCACGGGTAAGTGATAATTGTCTTGAACAGGGCTTTCGACTCCTCCATGCGATTTTCGTTGTCACTTTCGAATAGAATCTGTGAGGAAGGAGTAGAAGAATGTAGTGATCGTCATAGTCCAACATGTGAAGTGATGGTCGTCATATGGCGCTGACGATGAGCTCTCAGTTCTTGCCAGAGCTCCACCGATTGACTAACTCACCTGATCGTACTCAGAGAGAGCAACCAAGAATATAATCGAAGTCACGTTCTCAAAACAATGGATCCATTTTCGTCTTTCGGAACGTTGTCCTCCGACGTCGACCATGCGGAAGATTATCGAATCAAGATCGAATGGATACTCAATGATTCCTGGAATGAGGCCGGAAACTCAGGACCCTCGCTCAAAATCCTCTCGTCTGGACACTTTCTTCTAGCGTTCTATTTCATTGCCTATCGATAAGCTGAGGGGGATCTGCGTGCCGAAGCGAAACTCACCTGTTGTTGGCACTCGGACCCTCAAAATGTCTTGTTGACTAGGCAGGTAGTCCCTTCGAGCAATGCGCTCTATGTCGGAAAGATAGTATTTGGCAGAATCCGTCAATTGGTATTCCCGTCGTCTGTCGTAACACTCTTGTATTCCTGGGTCGGCCCATAACTTTTGAATAGCCTGGACGAAAGGCTTTTCAAATGTCGTGACGGCCTCGTAGTCGACAGATGACACCAGTTGTGCGTTTTCCGTATTTGTCGGATCCTTATATGAAATCTTGAGCATATCCATCGCTTTGATCATGGATTGCATTGCCATGAAGATGTTTTGATAGACGAGCTTGATGAACCCTGGACGGAAACAATGGAGAATCTTAGGAAAATATTTCCGAATTCTTCTTCGTTCAGTGTATCTTCAGGAGAATCGTCCCTTGCCGTCTACCACCGCCATGGGAAAATCATTTCTGGAGCCCATGTGCATCGATGGGAACCTCCGATCTTAGGCGGCCATTCGTGTAGACTTGAGCACAGATAAATCTCACCTCTTTTGTCGTCATCGTCGTAGCCCGACCCATGAATAATTCTCATTTGTTTAATGAATGTTGATTTCCCGCTCTCTCCCGTCCCTGCGGAGAAGCACAATAATCTTTCGGTCAGAATGAGTCCACGAATCATGGGGAATGTTCAAGATTTTCCACTATTGTGGAAGAGCTATTCTTTGTTCCTGTTCCTCCGTGGGCCAACAGACACTGATATCCATTCCGGATATTCGGATCAGCTCAGGCTGTCTGCGATGTGTAGATTAGCGGAAGGACCTTCGTCCAAGTACTCACCCAACAGCAGTAATTTAAGTTCTCGTCGGGCATCGCGTTTGTCTTTTCGCAACTGGCGTTCGATTTCCTGGTTGATACGTTTCTGTTCTTTAGCTTCTTCCGACAAACAGCAGGCCATCATTTTGCCTGCAAGAACCCGTGTAACTGCAAAGAAAAGCAAGAGCGTTATAGTTGTGACCTGCACAGCTCATGCTCGTCCCAAGACATCTAAACGTACTCCTTTCAGATGACTTTCGCTCAGTCAAACAGGGGCTACCGACAACGAAAGAACCCCTGGCTCCTTTCCCTAACGTTTCCTTCCCTCGTATCGAATCTCTCGCTGGGGACATTTTTCTGTTATGTTTTTTGTTGATCCCACATCAAATTATCCGGGCGAAGTTCGGGGACCGGCGATCCTGATCGCAAGTAATTACGGGTAAGACGAGATAAATATATTTAGCCGTCTCCCTGATCTGGGGCTGTCCGCGACACGACGTCCACGCATTTTTTATCCCCCACCACTTATCCGGAGCTTGTCCTGCAGGATACGTGTGCGAGGCATTTCATTCTCTATCGTTGCATCGATGATATGCAACTGGAAGCCGCAAAGAAGATTTCGAACATACATCGCCATTGTTCGGCAACGCTCCCAACCGGGAGCAGCTCGTAAAGTGACACCCGATCGGCCCAATCCGTCGGGGAGCAGACCAAATCATCACAAAAGGTATTATTGGCATTTGGAAAAGCGGAAGAAGTTGAGCTGTGCGTTCGAATCATTCATTGGCGAGGTCACAGCTAGTTCCCTGACCTCCCCCTCCACATATATCAAGTCCAACTCAGTCCGCTGTCTGGCCCATTTTGCTACCGCTGTTCGAGCTCTCGCCGTTCGTGGCGCATCCATCCCGCTTCTTGTAGGGAGTGCAAGGAAAGAAGGAAGGGAACAGCGGAAGGAAGGGACCATGGAGAAACGGCTGAGGAGAAAAGCAATGATCATGCTGGTACCGCTACCAGTGGTGGAGGAGTAACCGCAGTGGTGGAGTCGAGATCGCCGCTGGCAGGCTATCGATGGGAGAAAGAGGCGAGCTTGGAGCACGAATGAAGAATGAACCTACTTAAATAGAAGAGCTCAGAACCGATGGAGCATCCTTCGGCAAGCTCAACGAGGGAGTCGCGTGTTAAACACTGTTCCTTCCTCCCCTTCTCCCCTCCCCTTTTCGCCCCCCACCGCCCCTGGGGACCAATCCTTGGCTTTCCTCATGGCCATTACGGACGGTTTCACCGATGGTCCCGCTCCCAGATGACTGTCCGAGACAAATAATCTCCTGATCATTCAATCGATAACCTCTTTTTCGTCCTCTGAATTTCGAAGTGCCGACAAAATGTTTCTATCATGCGACCGTTTTTTTGTCGAAGTTCTCGAAATGCAGCTCGGACGGAGACGACGGACGAAAAAAAGAAAAGCAACAACGGGGATGGAATTAGAAGAAAGTGAAATCGAGCGAGCTGGCACGCATGGAGGCGAGGCAGGCTACTTGCGTCAGCTTTCGCTGCTCTCGTCGGGCTCGTCACTGAAGCGGCCCGTGTTCGAGGAACTATTCTCGTACAACAGGCTCTCTCGATCGAAGAAATTATAACGCTGTTCGCGGAATGGCATCGGCAGGCTAATACAAGAGGGAGCCGACTCCAAAGTCAACGGTGAGGCTTGGACTCGGTCAGGTACGGCCTCTCCAGAGACAATTGGCTCCTGCAAAGGCCTCGGTAGAGACAGGACACAGGGATGAGCCTTGCCTGCAGGTCCGCAGGGAAACTCAATCGGTTTTTCAAGCATCAATATCATCGAGGATACCCAGATAATCTCGCTTCAATGATAGGAGCACTGAACGTGAATTCTACGAGGATCATGCGCGCGATCAGAACTCGAAATATTCTCGCCAATTGGATTCTAAACTCTAGTCCTCATGATCCGAGTAGCCACGATTTTCCCTTGAAGGCGCTCGCAAAGCTGCCTTCGATGGTCAGGCGGACTGTCCCTCTTTGTACTGTAAATTTCCTTTGGATTACGTCCGTTCAATCGCCATCAGATCATGACTCACCGAGTTTTCGGGGAAAACCCGATCGAAAATAGACATGCATCGAGGCAACCGGTGATTTCCGGATCAATTTTTATCGACAGCACATTGTTCGAAGAATCTGATCGTGAGAAGTAAAACAGAAAATGGCTCGGAAGGCTGCGCGAGAGTCTCCCATTCCCGAAAAAGCCATGCCGAGCAAAAGTCGTGTATCCGATCTCGTTCGAATCAGTCGGGATATAATAATTCTAGTAATTCTGGTGTTTCCGAGGATCCCATCTCGGAATCACGTTGCGTCTTTCCTTCTGTCCAGGATATCGCTCCGTCGGGAACGATTAACCCGCGTGGGGAATATCCGACAGGTAGGGAGATCACCGCCCTGGAAATTCCACTGTCCGATTCCGATGCGCATCCAGTCCAACTCGAGCCAGACCAGCTATGAAGGAATCCGTCCTAGATTCTCCTGTGAGTTTTCGCTTCTCGCGTTCGACCTTTCGTGGAGTGTCCCCGGCAGTGATGTGTAAACTTCGAATTCGGTCCCAAGATCGAGCATTCCAGACGAAAAAAACATCGGTAATTGTCTCAAGCTGAGAATTCGGTATGGACTGGCGGCGGCGCTGGACTCTCATAACTCATAAGTACTCCCGCTTCGGGATCGGCTCCGATCGGCCGCGATCCGCTCGCCTACTCGTCGTTTCCAGGAATCGGGGGCTTGTATTTCATTTACACCCATCTTCCAGAAGACCCATGAGCGCTATAGATCCGCGGCGCTCGTCGTCTTCTGCATTGCGAGAGCAACATCGACGCCTGAACGAGTTCGATCAAGTTCAGCTCTATTGAATCCGGGCGACAGCGACTCAAGCGCGCAAGTCAACCAATACATGGATTCCAGAAGGGATACATACACTTGAATGCTGTGAGCAGCATCGAGACAATCCCAGGAAAGGAATCGGTACTGGCAAATTCAATCCCTACGTTTCGGGAAGAATCTACCTTCGATCGGAGTCAAGGATTCCGTTTTCTATTGACGAGTGGCGTTCAGATCATTTCATAGAATATCGCCAAGTTGATGGATATTCGATGTCACCAACTCTCTCGACGCTCATCTCTACGAACCGGAGCATGAACTTGACGTCGTTCCTCGACGCTGTAATCCGATCTGTCCGTGGGATCGTACCTCAGAAAATCACGAATACCGGGACCAGCTCGCAACGAGTGACGAGATGGGGTTCAAACAATCAGAAGCCTCCTCCGCTCCTCTTTCCAGCCCATTTCTTCAAATGCCCGAGGTCGAGAGATGCATCGATGGTGATCTCACAGCGAAACCAGGATCGTCTCGAGACTCGACATGTAGATAATTCCAATCCGGTTCAGAGTCCCGCCGCCCGCTGAGATTCCCCGTCTGCTGGCTTCCGCATGAACGTGGCGCGTGCGCGTACGAGTATAATTCACAAATTACGCCCATCATCCGTCGCTCGGCCGAATAGCTCGATCGTTGATTCGGAATTCCGATCGATGACAGCAACAGTTGAATGTTCAACGCCGATCTGACGCGTCACTCAACGCATTCTCTTCGGTGAGGGATAGGAAAATCCAGTGGAAAGCTCCTCGGTCGCCCTCGCCGGTAGGAATGAGAGTCACAGTGTACAGTCGTGCGCTCGGGTAGGAGGTTAGCGGGCGAAACGGCGGGAGGAATGGCGGGCAGCTGGCAAGCGAGCTGGCGGACAGACGGCGCCATTTTGGAAAGGCGAGGCCCTCCAAAGGAAATCTATGAATAGGCACAACTGGCAAAGGTTACGCATATCGAAGCAGTCCGTACATCCGCCCATGGCTCGCTGGTTCGCTCGCTCAACCACATAGTTAAGCACTCGGCCGATCCGCCGATCCCAATACCCTTGATTGAGTCCGAATCCTCCTCTCGCACATTTTTCCTGTCCCTCACCGCCGCCGCTGCCGCCGCCGCCGCCGTCATGATGATGGCGGTGGTGGTGATGATGATGATGCTCATCACACCGCTAACTGTTCTATTTGCTCGCTCGGAGCTGGAGAACTCCGATGGAAACATTGAGCCGTCCCATCTAGAAGCATAGAGCCTCGCTCGCCGGGTCAAGCCAAGCATGAACTACCTTGTCGTAGGTCGGGGATCCGAGAGCGACATGGCGGCAGGCGGAAGACCTTCACAGGTTGCGGGGCGGGTCGAATTGACGAGCTTCGAATTCTCGGCCGTCGATCGCTTTCTGAAGGTGCTCTTCGAGCGTCATGAGCTCTTTAATTGCTCTTCGAAGCAACCCGACACGTCTGACCGCTCAGCAGACAGTTAGTGGAACACGGGCTACAAGGATGCGGCGCATTGATCGTCCGACCCGCAAGCTGGGTTCATTGCCGCTGCGACGCTGTCAATGCGTTTGTTCAGTGGTTGCTTGACTGCTTGGTTGAAAAGCAATGTCAACAGCGTCGACTGCTGTTGCTACAATGCGACGCTGCAGGCTTCAAGCAGTGACAACACCAATTATCAATCGACGAACAGCGATCCGCCAGTTTGCTTGGTGGCTAAGCGACAGCAGCAAGCGAGCGGGCGGGCGCCCAGACCGGCGACCCGGTCGATTTGATCCCTGACCATCGTCGACCGCGGGATTTTCGAGATTGAAGAAGACCCAGCGTCCGGTGCTACGGAACGCCGATCCTCGGAATCAGAAATTTTCAGTTGGACACTCCCGAACGGGGAATGAGACAGCGGCCGCAAGGGGTACGCGGAACGAAGTTGCGGAACGTTTGCCCGATGCGATTGGTTTCCTTGGCGATCAGGACGCGGATTCGATTTGATTCCACGATTCCTGGCTCAAGATTCGGTTCGCGTTCGCGAGCGAGGTGTGATGAAGAGGGATCGCCGGACTGAAGCTGTTCCCCAGCTTCGTCGACGATCGAGATGACATTCCGGAAAAACACTGCCCGATCCCAGGGGATCGACCGCACAAAAATCAAATTGGCCGTCATCCGTCAAATACTCTGGCTGCAGGATGAGAAGGATAAGCGAAATTCCGACGGAGGTACTGACGTGAATTCACGAGAGTATCATTCGAGCGGGGAATTCGGCCAGGAAGAAGGAAAAGGTCCGCTTCTCCCTCCCGTTTGTTTGTACTACAATGAGGTTCGCAAGCACCAGGACGCATCATAGAAGATCGGATTGTTCTCCCTTGAAGTCTCCGAGAAGGAGCGTCCGATCTGAAGGAACATCGTTCTCGAGATAGCACGAGAGGATCTTCGCGTATTCAGATAACCGCCCGAGTCTCCCAGCTTTAGAGTTGGGCGCGATTTCCAAATGTAGGAATAACTTGGGGAACCCGCATGGCTTGACCCATCGTCCACCGATTGCTGGAGCGAGGGGTCTGTTTCTCCTCACGCATTTCGATTAACACGTTCCTCATAGCGGATACCATCATCATAATGATCTGTGATTGCGGCTAAATAAGCCCCTCAGAATATCCGTTTTGTTCTCCCGTGAGGAAACAAGTACCCGAGGGAATCGATTAGAACAATAATTGCCGATCATCAGAAGGAAAAACTCCCTCCCGGGAACTTGACCGCGAATCGATCACGAACCTCATTCGGAATCGAACTCAAAATGAGCAGGCTAGAGGAGTTCCCCGTTCATCCGAATAATTACCGTTCAAACTGACAGCCATTAGCTCAGATCAACGCCCACGAGAAAGGGAGGGACTCGTTCCTATCCCCGATATTCATATTCATTGTTTTTAAGGTATTTGAGCTTCTCCGCCCCTCCTTCTGGCCTCTTCAGGTCGCGGTCGAAAACCCGGACGACCTCCGGGGGGATACAGAGGATCTACAGGACGGGTGGAGGATCCATAGTCGTCAATTCGCCTCGGTCACCGCAGAATCTTTTCTAGCTCCGGATGTGGGAATCTTCCGATCTGGATAATCAATCGGATCCAATAGCGTTCTGAGCTCAACGGAGCTAATCCGGTTTTGCGCGCTAAAACCTCGCTGAGTTCCGGACTCGCATCTATCGAGATCAGTAGACTTGAATGCTTCTCACTCGTCGACGACTCCGTCTGTCTCCTGAAGGTGAGTACAGGCACCGCATGTCAGCAGCCCCATGCATTGCTCGATGGGCCCGAAGAGGAGCCTGCCATCCGAATTTAAGGAGCTTAGGAAGCTAGCAAGATCTCAATGAATCTCGGATTTTCCGCTCGAAAAGGGTTTTCCCCAATTCGCACTCACCTTAAAATGTTGTCGGGAAGACAAAAACCCCTCGAAAAGATCAATGGTTGTTCGTGTTGAGGTTATCGTGATTGCGGTATCGTTGGTGTTCCACTACCGCCGGAACTGAACGACACGTTTAGACGGAATGGAGTAAACTCAAGAGTTCGCTGTCAGTGTTGTTGGACGCTTTATGTTTCACAAGTTTCACTATTCCTTCTTAATCCGTCGTCGTCGTTGTTGTCTCAGTTGTCGTTGTGGTGAAAGTCGCCGTTGCTCTCTTTTTATTGTTGTTTATCCTGTTGTTGTTATTTCCTGAAGAGAGTGAATGCTATTCTGTCGCTGAAGATGTCGCGCCGCTCTCCGCGTATTCCTTTCACCGTGACTGTTGCTGCAGTCGTCGTCAAGTCGCTGCTCTTGCCGCAGGTGTTGACGTCGGCCTGGCTACTGCAGCAGCTTCCGCAGTCAGTCGCTACTCCTCTCACGGCACGTATTGTTGTTGTCCTCGAAGTGGGCGTCGGGTGCTCTCGAGAGCTGCCGTTGTTTCAGTGGATGTCCCCGCAGTTCCCGACAGAAGCGATGCTGCCACTGGTGTTGTTGTTGCTGCCGCTACTGCTGCAAAGGTTGCGGTCGCAGAAGACTCAAGGGTTGAACAATCGGTCTTGGAGCGCCGTAGTCGCGGCGTACGCGTGTTGCTGGCGAACACACGTACCTCCAACAACCGATGATGGTCGAGGAAGAAGAAAAATCGTACAATTTGTTGTTGTTGTTGATAATCGTGTTTGGCATTGGCACACCCTAGCGCAGCCGACGGCGCCGATCTATGGGCGGCTGGGATCGAAGAGGGCAGCGGCGATTAGTAGCCCCCGTCATTGTGGCCGAAGCATCCACATCGCACCAAAGCGTCCAAACCCGAAGTAGATAGCACGATTCACGCGCCGTATTCACTCGTCACACTGTCGGGCCCGGCGCTGAGCAGCGTTTTAGAAAATATTTCGAGCGGTTAGCCCACTCCAACCGAGATGGCGTCCGCGAGGCTCAGATGTATCGGTCGGCTACTGCGCTGGCTCACCCGCCGCTAGGAACATGGATGAGCTTGCTGCTGTGACGGCGGCTGTCCGTCTCGTCGCCTACTCGTCAGTCCGAATTATCGCGCTCGCTCCATGGGAACATTCGCTGGAAGGAACAGTCGCGACCGTCACTAACCAGAGAGCCAGTCGCCGTAGTCGTCGAACAGAGCGACGTCCGAACGCACGCGCACACACTCACTCACTCACTCACTCACTCACTCACTCACTCGCTCGCTCGCTCCCTCCCTCCCTCCCTCCCACACTCACTCATTTGCTCGCTCTCCCGCTTGCCATAGACTGACGCACTACAGCGGTGGCAGCAGCGGCGGCGGCGCCAACATACGTATGTGTATCCTTCACCACACACTAGGGATGGGATTCGGGATCACGTCAGATCACACATGGATCTCTCTCCGATCACAACAATCGCGGCACAATCCAGGTTTGATCCTAAGGTTAGCTTAGTGTGATCCCGGCGTGACTGTGGTGTCATCCTGGTATGACTTCGATTTCGGTGAGATCCTGGTTCGACCCACCGCGATTCTGGTGCGATCCGCGGTGAGCCTGGTCCGATCCGTCGCGATCCTGGTGTTATCTGTCGTGATCCCGTCTGATCCTGTGTGGTCCAATGCGTCCGAAAATCAGGATTGGAAATGGGGGAGAAACCGCCCGATCACCTTGAGAGTTTAGGCAAAGATCATCACAATCAATATCATCCACTACCCTCTCCCATCGAGCAATTGCATTTTTAAGGAATTCAATACCCGCGCGTAATTTTAAGAATGAGTATCGCCGTCTTCGCGAAGGCGCTTCCCAGATCCGCCACTGGTAGAATCGCCTCGATCCCCACTCTCGATCGATCGCTGGCGATTTTTGTCGTGCCTCAACCCACATGGGCAAGCCGAACATCGCATCTCCGATAATCGGTATCCCTTATTCCCAACTTCCGAATCGGCAACTCGGATCTCCACGAAGTTCCGATTCTTTCGACGCCAAATCCCCAGGAGGTCTCCATCAAGGCATTCGAGCCGGATGGAGATCTACTTAGAGTCTGGTCATGCTGTCGACTCGACGCTTTTGCTTGATGAGCGTGAACTAGTCGCCCAAAGGAGGAGGCTTGCTCCATGCGGTGGATTTGCACGGTGAGGACTCTGACCACGAAGCATTCGCTTAGTCAGATAGCTGGCATCGGGGAAACGTCTGAAGCTTTCATCCAGGAAAACTCAGCGAGTACTACCGCCACACCGGCACCGACAGGATCGAGCTCAGAGCAACATCCAGGGATCGACATGGAGGGAATACAGCAGCTGGTAGGCCCGATGAGACCATCCTCCGAACTCGGCAAAGAGGAACCAGCTCTGATCCCATCCGGAGAATTATTTGGGGTCTGCTTCCCGGTGCCTGAGAATCCGATAGTTCCACTTCTGGCAGATATCCCTGTCAATTCGACTTTGAAAGGTGAAGAACTGAGTTAGTCTCAAATCACTCTGATAGATCATCCAACATGAGCTGCTTTTCGAACATGAAAACTCTGCGTGACGAGCCTTCGAGTTGACCTAACGGCGCTTCAGTTTATTTCTCAACTCTCGGCGCTCTAGCAAAGTTCCTCACGCGGAAAAAGCAAAAACATTGTTCTCTTGCTTGATGCTCCGTCCTGTGAGTTCCCTAAGCGTAGTGAGAGGGGCAAGTTCCCTTCTCTCTCTCTCTCCTGCCTCCTCTCTGCTCGAAAACAGGCCGCAAAAAATATAGTGAGCTCTGCTTGGTACAAACACATCGGGCCAGGCTATTTCGATCCGAATGAGCGGAGGATCCGATTTTCCGGAGCTCAAATCAATGAAGCCCAATTGTACCAAGCTCTCCTTCGAAGGCTTGAGGCTTGAATCACATTTCCCGAATAGCAATTCGAGCGCATTCCTCCATATGAGATGTTCTATTGAGCTCTTATGTCCAAAGCCTCTTACCTCATCCACGCCATCTTCCAGCAGATTTTATCTCAATTAGAGCAAGGATCTTCTGCTCGACCGATAAGTTGTGCGAAAATTAGCGTCGTTGTATCCGGATGGTTCCCGTTCTTTGCGGCAGAATGAGAGAGGTATCCGATCGAGTGGCCTGAGCGTTCACGCTGGAGATGACCCCACGAGGCTCCCTCAGGAACTTCAGTCGCTGCCTTTTCTAGCTGAAGAAGACCACGGCGGTCTCCGTTCCGCTCGAGTCGCATTCCGGCATCAGGTGGCGACTATGATTTACGTCTGCGCTTGTCCTGGGTTAAGTTTCACTATTATCGATGAGCTCTTCATGAAGCTCGAGCAGCCATTTATCCCATTGGAAAACTCAACCGATCCTCTGATCATCTGCGGCAAAACCGAGCGGAACATCAAGAACACGAATCGCAAACAGCGAGGCTCGAAATTCATGTGATACCTCTTCATTTTCGATGTGACCTCAGATCGGTCTCTTCCAGAGACTCACTCGAATTCCCTCATGAGTCTCTGTGTCTCACGGGATAGTCCCATGAGCTCACTAAGCATTCCTTCTTCCCCACTCGGGCTTCAATTCCCCATTGAAGGTCTGATTCACCTCTTGAGAGTTTGCCATGGTATCGGAAACCGCTTCATGCGAGGTATCTATCTCTATCCTGATCTCTCAATGTTCTCTCGAGTATATCGTTCGTGGGAGTACCGGACGGGAGACTGATATAGTTCCGTGAGGAAAGCCAAGTCTCTTAGGTTATCAGTTCGTTCGAAGTATTATGATATGGGCTCGGCGAACTCCGAGCCGTCTTCGAATCAAGGCGTATAGAAAACCGATATGTCTTTTTTTTGTCAGAATCTCCCACCCCAGCTACAGGGGAAGGTCCTTGAAGGTATCCGACTCCCGAGAGCAGTATCTCTTAACCTCACGGTCTGGTGGAACATTGGCTTCGTCGTCCATATGCCAGCTCCGGAAGCTCTCGGACTGGTACGCTAAATCCACCGCTATCGGCCCGACATTGACAGAGAATAACAAGACGAGCTGCGAAAAAATGAAACCGACTGACGGTAACTTCGGAATGATGTTCCCGCTCGAAAGAACCCACCTCGTTCTTCTCCACCGAACTCATCCGCTCAGTCTCGCGGATCAGTTTAGGTCTCATTGGGCTCTCCTCACCCGTCAGAACGGTGACGGTTCCTGTCAGTGGCGGATTTTCCCAGAAGGCTTAGCAGGCTAAAGACTGGGGCGGCAGTTCATTCTCGACAATTCAATGAAGCCACGACGAGGACGTCAACTTTGTCTTTTTACCTGAAGCCGTCAGGTTAATGGCGGGGAGCCAACTCGAAAACGAGCGGCGAAATTTCATTCCTTGCATGATCGATGAGATCATACATGATGAACTATTTTGGAAGGGAACTCTCTTTCATCCTAATCTGGGATCGTCTAAAAGAGTGCTTACCATTTCCAACCAGTGGCGTAGCCAGGTAGTTTTTTTTGGGGGGGGGGCGGAATTTTTTTCGAATCCTTCGAAAGGTTCACAGAATCATCAGATCTCGATCTCATGTCAATATACAAGTAATCAATAGTTTCGCAAGCTGCAATCGTGTTTAAAGGTATTATACAAGTTATTCGACAGAGTAGGTGAACGTTAGACTTGAAATGCCGAGATTCCTGCTTTCGTCACCGTCATAGAAGCTGACAGGCGTCGCCCCAGCACGGTTCGGAAAAAATTACGGGGGGGGGGCGATCGGGCGTTCTGGCTACGCCACTGTTTCCAACTCTACGGATCCCGCACGCTCCTAGCGGACACCGAAAAACAGATCTCGGGAACTTGGTGCAAGCGCCGGGAAGAGTCGGGATTCATTCCCAAATGGGTTGTATCAGGGCGGCGGTCCCGATTGAGCCCGGGGGCGCTTAATCCGTAAATCCGGCACTGGTCAGAGGCTACAACTGAACCATACGAAACACCTCAGAGGAAGCATGCCGTGTAACCACGCAGTCGTGGAGATCGGATCCAGGGTCTGGCTTGCGTTTCCGACTTCCGCGACGAGAATGAAATTAACCGGACGAGTCGGCGAAGTCCGATCAAACGTGATTCGAGAAATCTCACCCAATGCCTCCGCGTGTAGCGAGCGGCCCAACTCGATCGGAATTTATCTTCAGGAGCGTGCGATGCCACCGTAAAATCCGCCTTCTACGCCCCAAGGGGCATAGAGCCGAGATCGGAGCTCGTGCAGCGACGCTCCACGACGCACTGAAAACAACAAGTCTTGAGCGCGATGACTTAGGTGGCGGATCCTGAATTTCCCGCGATGGGGAATGCATACCTTCCTTTGCGTGCTCCGTCAGCCTTGGGGCGAGAGGAAGTTGAAACTTCGATCAGTCGGCCGATTTCCACAATGAGAGGAGCGACCGATTGATGCTCGAACGAGAAGTTATTCATCCTTGATGCGCCGGATCCTTAGACACTCTTCATTCTGGGGCCCTCGATGCTCGGGTAGGTTGCCCTCAGACCCTTCAAGGTGCCTCCAAAAGGCTCCCGGGAGACGCAGTCTGAATCGTGACTCCCAAGAACCTGGCGGAGGATTCCAATAGAGAGACTCGAGGCTGATTACGGAAGCGGCAGATTCGGCAGGTGGACCGGTTTCTGCATATTTGTACTGCATCGAATACACAGCGGAAAGAATTCGGCATACCGATGCGCCAACGGCAGCAAGCTCATCCAAGTTGACGGGGGGTCGGAGACCAGGAGAGCTGGGCTCCGGATCCCATCTCTTAGCGCTCCCAGACAATCGTAGGAACACCCTCCCAACTATGAGGATATGTGTGGGTACCGCTGAAGACCAACATCTAATGGGTGATGAGTCGTATGTAATTCCGAGACACACAGAGAACGGGTCTCGCTTGGGACTTTTTGCGGTCTCTGCGGAAGGCTGAGATCTCGCTACCAAATCTTCGATCCGGATGGGGGCCGGTTAGAGCACCGGGTTTCGAGTCTCAACGGCTGTTTCTTAACGCTGGATCAGGTAGGGATCTAAGTACCAGCCTACATGGAACGTCTCATTGATCGTCGGGCAGCCCTTACCACCACGGCGGCTCCTCTCCCGTCGCGGAGTTTTTCGTATTCCCACACAACTTCTCGTCTTCGTACAGTGAGCACGTTTTTCGAAGATGCAATTCACCGAAGTAGTGAGTTTCCCGTGCTATACTGGCATGTGTCCACATCGAGCTCGGCTCTTGACTTCTCTCGCTTTCAGTCCACATTGTTTGCTCTGTGTCGCTTCGACCCTGCGACCGATGTATTGGTGATGCTTTTTCGGTCGAGTCTTCTTCTACATTGTTTCTACATATTTGTACTGTCACGTAGCGTGCCGAAGGCTTAGTTTCCTCATACGACCCGAGAAGTCACTTCGCTTCCTACGCTCGTCGGGATTTATCCATGTGAAAGATGAATTATCCGAATTACAAACTTGTCAAGCGATCGAACAGCCAGTCAGTCACTCATTTCTCATTACCGTCAGGCGAACCTTGACTGTTTTACACGCCCATTGAAAATTGTGCTCAACAGTTAGGGACTGATGATTCGAGTGAGGCTCGCGCGCTGTCAAAACTAATTTCGCTTCTGACTTGTACTCTTTCGCGAAGGTGTATCGGATACGCCCGCGTAGATGCGTTCCGAATCACTCGCTTATCAACGAAGGCCTCAGAATTAATTACGTACCGGTCTGCGATCCCGCTTGCGTTCTCGTGTTGACGGAACCCTCTCCGAATGCATTTTCTCGGAATTCCCTGTGAAAGATCCCTGACTGTTTCCGAGGACTAAGGTGAATCGCCGACCCGAGAAGAAACTTAAGCGTCTGTATTATGACGGCGATTAGCTCTTCAGCGGAAGCGACTGAATGGAGCATGGCTCACGAATAGGCGTGAACCTCGTAGGCTTTAATACAGCTACGAGCACCACCCGTTTCTTTTCATTGTTCTGTGTTTCTCTCAATCTCTTCATGGCCTCGTATGCGTTCCTTTCATCACATGACTTTTCCTACGGGATAAAGCGAAGGTAGCTGCGTCGACTAGCCTGCGAAATCGAGAACATTGGATCAGCCCTCCAGAGTTGGAGCCCACGACACCCAGTGATAGGGAGCGGGCCCGAGATTGTTTCTCGTCATGAGGAGATAAGGTCCTGCTTCGTGTAATTAGGATATCTTTCCCGAATCCCCTTTCCTCGGGTTTCTGGACTCCTCTGGAAGCACGCCTCAGACAATGACCCTTGTCGTCGACCAGCAGTTATGATCGTGATTATTATCGAGCGTTGATTATTCGTCTCCGCCAGTCCGAAAGAATTTCAACTCTCTGTCAGTCACCGCCCTGTCGATCCTCTGGCGAAAGATGTCTTCGGCAGTAACATCATCGACTTCGAGAATGAAGCGATGCTTGGCCACTCATTGCTGATTGTTTGTCGAGCTCGACCCGGCTACGAAATGAAGCTCCGGGACGGTGTCAAGACATACAGCTGGCTACGCGACAGTCGAGTCACGACTGGATCAGGTGCTCCGCTCTTTCGTAGCACCTGTCGCATACTTGGGCCAGCGATGATCGAATTCCGACGGTGAAGAAACCCCCGCAATGATCGTGCGGAGAGCGGTGACGCGTACATATTTCGATATCGAGCGTCTTTCTATCGGAGGTCGTGATCCATTGATTGAAGCGCGGATGGAACCGATTCGGATTCCCCGACAGACATCCAAAGCATAGAGAGCCGGACAAGATAGGCACTGGATGGGAATGACTCGCTTCCGAGCAAGGCTGCGGAGCCGAGATGAAATTTCGGTCTTTCCTCTCCTCCGGGATCGAATTGCCCGTTCTGAGCAATGATTGGTCTCACGAAAGATGTTTCGCAGAGTGTCGCGGGTTCCCTTTGAACACTTCGCGTATGACCGCTCCGACCTTCTCAGTCTGACTTTCTCCACTCTATGGCTACCTGAGTGAGACCGAAGGATTCCTGCCCATAATGTCCTGCCCGAGGATTCGTCTCTCGCTCCCCGGGCAGCCCATCGGGAAGTACCGAAGAGAGCGTGAGAATTCGGCTCGCGATTTTGTCGCGACAAAGCACACGGTCTCGCCCCATCGGTGTGGGCGAGTCTGCTGCGGATATTGCCTGAAGGGCATCTGTCGAAATATGCGCGCGGTGGTCTGTGTGTCCCGGTTCGGAACCTGATGAGCCGGGGGAGTAACTCAACATTCGCTTTCTAGGCATGTATATGCACGTTCTCAACTCCGGATTCCTCCTTCCAGCTGGCCTGCTTACTGATTCTGTGTTGCACCATTGTCCCGGAGCCGATAGAGGGCACCCAGTGCTATCTTTGCAGGTGAGTAGCTTCCGCAGCCCTGGTGCCAGATCAGGAGCAGAATCGCAAGGGCCAGATATGACGGAGACGGAGTCGGAAAAACTTCCCAGGTTGCGAATCCTCCCGGGCGGAGCCAGGTTTTCGCCGCGACTCGCCGCGGCGGAATCCCGGGGTGGACGGATTCCTCCCCGCTCGGGAACGGCGAGTACAATCCGACGGTCCTGGCGGAACTCATCTAGCTCGAGACCCAATCTTCCTCGATTGACGTGTTCCGAGTGTCTCAATGCTTATGTGCCCCCGATTTCAGTTGGAGTCAGAAAGAAGAAGCCATAGGTATCAACCACACCTTGAAGTGTCGGGACGAATACTTTCAACCGGACAAAGTGTCGGTGACTCATTGCGATTACGGCTGTCAACTTCATATTTTCAAAGATCTCAATGGTAAGAAAATGTCTGACTAGCGTGTCGCTACTCTTAAGATTCCCGATTCGGAGCGAAAAAAATCAGTCTTGAGGGGAGAGGGTCGCTCCGGTTCGGCGGCAGGCCGTCAGACCCGGAATTCGAATCTTTTTTGTTGACACGAGTTCCTCTCTCGATTTACCTCTGAAAGGCATCATCGAATCGGTCCGTCGGACCTGCGGGAAGGAGCCGAAGTCCCGGATGGACATCAGCAGTGGTTGCAGCGCAACCCGAATGAGACAGGTGAGCTCGGAGATCCGCTGAATAGCAGGTACTCCGTAGGTCGTGATGGTGATTCCTTTCCCGTCGACGCAGTATTCCCGAAATATCTTCTTTTCTCTCAGGGAACGGTGAAGGTGTGCAGATGTCAGAGCGATTACTGCAACTCATCTCGCGGTACTGTCATCGCATCTCTAACCTTGACGCTGATAGGAGTACTGATCACGATGATGTTCTTCCTATGGCGATGTTGAATTGTAATTCCACAAAACCTCGTCTAGCAAAGAATTGGAGGCAGACTGTGCGGGAGTCAACGCATGAAGGCTTCATGTTTTGAACGAATTCGCGGCGGGAACCCCGAATTTCTCTCCAGGAAGTGTGGAGCGATATCTCTCGGAGTATTATACAATATACCCAATGAATATATAACGGGGGAAGTCTGGTGGAGTAGAATCCCTCCGGACCCGATTTCGCCTCACGGAGTTTTACCTCATGAATAATCTGAAGCTGTGTAGATATTGAAATTGTCGGGAACTCTGTTGCGTACGGAAATAAATCGACTTGGAACCGTTAGTGCAGTGTTCGAGCTCAAAATCCAATCAACATTGAGCTAGCCCTCAGGTAGATGAAGAGTCGGGAACGTGAATGACGCGGAGTGTTTTGGGGATCTGATCCATTGATTGAAGGGAATGAATTCTGATTGAAGCAATGAGAAATTGCGGATATGGATGATCATAACTTTATTCCTCGAAAACTCTTCCCCGATGTCGTTGTGGAAGATTCCAAGTTGTGCGGTTTAGATCATCTTCCTAACGAGTCGATTGATGAAAGCCTCCCGGTTTCCGTAATCGCCTCCTTCCACGAAGTGGGTGGTCTTCTTGCGCCAGCCTCCCTTAGGGCTGTTCAGCTTGAAGTGCCAGAGGAAATTGACGGCCTGCTTGAAGTTGGGACCGACCGTGTAGATCTCGTGCACAAGATCCTCCATGCAAACCAGTCCATATTTGCCGAGCTTCTCCTCGATGATCGAGTTGTCGACGAGAGGAACACGGCGTCCGTTGATGCGGGCGAATCCTCGCTTGTAGATGAGATCGCGAACCGTTCTCAGATTGGGGTAACCCCACGCGAGGTAAGGCTCCGCGATACGCAGCATGTTGATGGTAGCTTTGTTGAGACGCACGAACATGGCGTTGTTGATCTGTCGCAGACGGAACAGCTGCATGACCTTCTTGGGTTTCGGCGACACACCGTTGATACCACGGATCCTCATGACGAGGGCGACCTTGGGCTCATCGGGAACGAAGAAGTTTCCCTCGAGTTTAGCGACGAGACGGTTGTTCTTTTCCGCCTTCTCCTTCTGGCGGTACTCCCGAACATACTTCTCTGCGCGTTGGAAAGCGAGCTGGGAAGAATGGATGATTTTGAGTCAAAAGCCTTCGTGAGTTTTCGATGCGCAACTCGAGGAAAGACACCGAATTCAAATGAAATGAAAACTCACCACGCGCCGAGCGCGGTCAGCCTTCTTTTTCGCCGCGACAGCGAGGATGCGCTGTTGTCGAAGTTCAGCATTATTTTTACGCTGCTTCAGGAGGGTCTCTGGAACAGTGGGCTTCTTAGCTGTAGCTCCGACCGCCGGTTTCTTCGCGGGGGCCATCGTGAAGTCTGGAATCAATCGTTTTTTTTAATCGAAATGAAGATTCTGTCAGAGGATCCCACCTCATTATCTCTACCTCCCCCGGTCCCTAGACCTTCCATGCGTCCGCGACAGAAGAGGGACGGTCTGTTTGGAGCGAAGTTAGCGGGACTACAGCGACGGAAACGCTGGAATCGGGATGTTCGCACACGATACATGATGATGGATGGCAGACTAGGACTTCACGATGCAGGTCGCAAGAAATTGGCTCGGGGGAGCTCGCAAAGTCTTTTGCATCTATCCCCCCAGAAATAAATTCTTTCTCCGAAGAAAAGCTCAGTATAAGCCTATCCGAGGGGTGAAGGAGCCTCATGCAGAACAACCTGCTGTCTCGAATACCCACAGTATCCGCACGATATGCATCGATCGACCATCCGCGCTCCGCTGAAGAAACCAGTCAAATTACGGCCGAGTGATGAAGCTCGGTGACCCCGCTTTTCCCCCAGACACAACTACAAACAGCGGCCCCAGCCACAAGTTCCAGCCTTCACAGCATGGCGACCCCACATGAACGGCCGGCTTACGCAGTAAACAACCGAATCCACTGCTCGCACTTCGATGACGTTGCTCCCGAACCCGAGGAATTTCGACGGCTTCTTGCCTCGATGGGGAAGGCCGTATCGAACACTCGGGAATCCACCACTTCCCAGCGGCAACACGAGTTTTACTGTCGAAAGCGGAACACGTTTCGCAGACCGTCGGGGAATTTCGCGGACCATGTGGGAGCTTACGGCGGACTCGGATCGGATACGGTCACCACATCCGCTCCACATCAGGGAGTTCACATTCAGCGGGATAAACATTCCTAATTCGCTAGTTTTATCTAGTTTTCTGACATAACGCACCTATTCACGACACGTGCACTGGAGAAAAGAAATAGCGAAGCCGAGCAGCCGATGGGATCATCGTCGCGAGAGGGCGCTCCGGAGCGCGAGAATTCAAATAAATAACCTATCACGACGGACTCAGTCAGTCAGAGCCGTTTCTCTTCGAATCAATTCATGTCTATGTTTCAGCTTCCGATTGAGGTTCATCACATCGCGGTCAGGCAGCCTGACCATGATGGGGGAGTCGGACGAGACAATGATTTTCTTGCTATCGATAAGGATCATACCGAGTATTTTACCGTGACCCGACGAGCCGGGATAATTATGGGGATAATTATTGAATCTGTAGAATCACGCGACCGAAATTCGCCGTTTATACATGGAAATCGGGAACGATGCTCTGCGGGATTCGGAAGATTCCGGAACGCTCTCCCGGTGCATTGTCGTGCCCCACGGTTCTCCGAAGCCATCGGTACTGTGTAGAAAAAGTCCCTCGGTCCCATTCGATAATAATCCAGGCCAGGCAGATCTTCCCCCGACAGGGAAGGGGGGTCCTGCCAGCAATCGGGAATTTCGCATTTCTTCTTGCTCGATCATCCCCTCGCGACTCGCGTCATGGGTAACGATGATGGAACTTCTTATCCCGGAATGGAGATCGCTGACCATGAAGGAGAGATTTCGGGGGCTTGAATTCCTGGTCGAGAACGATCTCTCGAGAGAACTCGATCGCGTGCACAGTGTCGAAGCTTCAGACGACAGAAGTCCGCCTACGTAGGCCCTCGCGAAGGAAAACCACCAAAGGCGCGTTTCATTCGAAGCTCAGCGAAGCTTCTACACGAGGAGCACGCCGGCGAACGAAGCCTCCATGCCGGCGCGCCGCTGTCGCTTCTCCTCGTCGACATATGTGTTCCGGCAACGTGCAACCGAGTATTTTTGGTGAATTTCTCGTGAACACCGTGCATCCTGGGCTGAATAGACGTCGTACGAAGTTATGGTGACTACGGACAGCAAAACTGAACCGCTCCCTGACTCCGAGATGGAGATGGAGAGCGACGAGGAGCCCGACTTCTCCGATCCCGAAGACTTTGTTGACCAGATCAACGATGAAGAGCTGCTCGCCGATCTCTACCAGAAGCGACCAGCGGAAGCAGAGGGTTTGGAGTCCGTTATAATCTGCGACAACATTCCAGTAATCGACACAACAGAAGGGACCCGTTTCGAGAAATTGAAAACGGTTCTCCAGAAGCTTTTCCGGCCGTTCGGCGACATCAACTCCTGGGAGTTCCCCATCGGAGCCGATGGAAAAAACAAAGGCTTCATGTTTATCGAATACAGGGACGCGTCGTGCGCGATGGAAGCAGTACGCGCTCTGAACGGACACAAACTCGACAAAAACCACACGTTCATCGTTTGTCCATTCACCGACTTCCAGAAGTACGAGTCCATGTCGGAAGACTGGCATCCACCTCAACCTCAGCCATACAAATCGCATGGTAACCTAAGCTATTTCCTGCTCGAGCCCGACTGCCGAGATCAGTTTGTTGTGACGTTCGAGAACGGCCGAAAGGTTACCATGTATCTTCACGGCTTCCAAGAGGATTCGGTGCTGCTCGAACGCGAGAACTTCTCCGATTTGGCTGTCATGTGGTCGCCGAGAGGAACTTTCCTCGCGACCTTCCATGAACAGGGCATCCAATTGTGGGGAGGTGAAAAATGGGATAAAGTTGGCAAGTTCAAGCATTATAAGGTGAGTTTCTGAAAAAGGGGTCGAAATCGTGTTGAGAGACCCGGCCACGTCAAATTGGCTCTCGATCGATGACGTCCCGACGCCAGATCGATGCCTCGAGGGCCCGTTTCCAGTCCGCGAGACCGGTGTCGTATTATCTCTGATACATATCAGCTGTTCGCGATGCGCCCCGTCTCCGACCATCTCCGTTTTCGTCGAAGCGTCGTCGTCTAGCCTGAAAATTCCGCATTTCCCCCCAGTCAGAGCCGGATTGTATACCGAATTCCACTCACGTGGCACGTCTCTTAATTCCAGGTGCGTTTCATCGACTTCTCACCGTGTGAGCAATATCTGGTCACTTTCAACGAAGGAGCCGTGAGCAAAAGCACGGCCCCAGACCTCAGTGAGGACGAGCGGAAACCTTGTGTGATCGTATGGGACATCCTCACCGGACAGAGACGACGTACCTTCCAACCTTCCGAAGAAATCATGTGGCCAATGTTCAAATGGAGTCACGACGACCGCTATTTCGCTCGTCAGGGCGAGGACCAAATCCAGATCTACGAAACTCCCAGCTGTGGTCTGCTCGACATGAAGTCAATCAAAGTCACCGGAGTCAAATCGTTCAGTTGGTGCCCGACCATGAACATCATGGCCTACTGGGTTTCGGAGAACCGGGACGTGCCCGCCAGAGTCACCCTCATCGAGATTCCCTCCCGGAAAGAATTAAGATCGAAGAATTTGTACAACGTCGCCGATTGTAAAATGTGTTGGCACAAGAACGGTGACTACATTGCCGTCAAGGTCGATAGGTATCAAAAATTGAAGAAGGAGGGCAACCAGACGAAGTACAGCGGCATGTCGTTCAATTTCGAAGTAAGTAGCGGGGTATCTTCAATCTGCTGATATATGGCTTCCCTGTTAATTGGATTGGGAATTTCCCTCACGCTATCATGATAGAGTAATTGCTCCGATGGTTTCTAGAGCGTTCTTTTCTCTTCCGTCCCCAGGTATTCATGATCCGCGAGAAGAACATCCCTGTCGACTCCGTGGAGTTGAAAGACTCGTGCGTTACACAGCTTGCCTGGGAGCCGAACGGCTCGAAGTTCGCCGTCGTTCACGGCGAGGGCCAGCACGCCTCCGTCTCATTCTACCAGGTGAAGCAGGCCAGCGTCGTACTAATGAAACGCATGGAGAAGAAATCATGTAATCGGTTACTGTGGTCTCCGAACGGCCAGATCATCTTGCTGGCAGGTCTCAAGAACCTCAATGGAACGCTCGAGTTCCTGGACACCGGAAACGACTTCACGAGCATGGTTGCCACGGAACACTTCCGTTGTACCGACATCGAGTGGGATCCTACCGGGCGCTATGTCGTGACCGCAGTGTCAGCGTGGGCTGGTGACCGATCCGACAACGCCTACTGGATTTGGAGCTTCCAGGGGAAACTACTTCGCAAAGCTGCCCCCACAGGGTACTGCGCGTTCCTATGGCGACCCCGACCACGCAGCCTCCTCACCGAAGAGCACCTCAAGGAGATCAAGAAGAATTTCAAGAAATATTCGCAGCAGTTCAGCCTGAAGGATCGTGCCTCCATGAGCAAGGTGTCCAAGGACATCATGGAGAAGAGACAGCGGCTCATGGAGCTCCATCGCGCTTGGTTGCAGCAGAAGCATGAGAAGCTCGAAGCGCAGAGATCTCTAAGAATCGAGTTGCGAGGAGGAATCGACACGGACACATTGGATGCCAATCCCGATGAGCTGGAAGAGGAGACCCTATTCATTTTGGTTAAGGAAGAAAGCGTACCCCTCCCCGCGTAGACCCTAGGATCACCCAGCTGGAGACTTCTCCGAAACTCGACAGAGCTCTTGTCAGCAAACTCGGACGGATTCGTTGCGGTCGCATGAACGTCGTCTCGTATCGGTTGGAACTCTCGATCCCCAACGGAATACAATAAAGCTTGAATTGGTGACGAATGATAACAGCCGGCATCGACCCAGAGTCTAGCCGCTCGAGTTTTCAAAGAAAGCAACCATTCAAAGCTCGATAAGCTCCTCTCATTCTTTTTCACCTGCAGGAACCGATTTTCCCGTAGTTTTTGCCCTATTTTTGTCCCCAGGCTTACATATATGTACAAAGTTCCGCTCGCGAGTTTTGGCTGCGCACTCGAGGAAAGTGAGCGTTCGAACTTCGAAGGAATCCAATAGCGTGGGGACGGAGTGTTGGGTGGTAGCTCCTCGATATTGAGCGGAGGTGAGTAGCTGTATAAGTCCCGGGAAGTAGCCAACAAGATCTCCAATCAGATTCACTGGCGAAACCGAGACATTCGTTCAGAATCCCTGTTCACGAGGGAGTAGGTCCGCAAACTTCCAGAGTAACGGCAGCGCAGACCAGCTCAGCCACTCCACGTCGGAGCTTGATGCGGAAGGAGCCTCCAAGGATCACGATCTTTTGCGTGCCTGGAGATAAGGCACAATGGGGAGAACATGGGCGGATTTTTTCCCCGACTCGGAGTTCCGCGGGGAGTTGCGGGTCTGTTCCTGACTTCGTTTCTAGCTTTTTTGAAGTGAATAGAATCAACATTTTTTTCTCAATTATGGGGCCGAGTAGTACCGCGCACCCTCGATGGGGGCGCACGAGAATTGTGCTCGCGTGCCGCGAGGTCGAGATCCTTGGTGAACTACTAGAGTTAGGAGGAAGATTAGGTAGAGAAATTCGATCGTCGAAGAGTCTCAAGGTTCTAGGTAGTCAAGTTCTATAGGTACGACGAACCCGGAGCAGCGTCTTCTCCAAGATTTGCGGTCATCCCTTTTTTATTCAGTCCGTCAAAGGATGTTCCGCGAGAGAGACTGAAACGTGTGCGGGACTCGATGTTTCAGACGTGAGAAAGGACTCGAGAAAAAAAAGATTACGAATTCACGGGATTTCTTCGGGAACGTAATCTACAAGGACTCACAAGTCAGTCGGAGCTGCCCTCTCTAAGCAAGTATGCTCTTGGAGTTCCCGAGATAGTTGATCCAAGCGGAATATCCGGAAGAGGTGGTGAGAATCGATCATCGCGCGGCGAGGTCAATCGCGCTGTACGTGGTTGCTGAATACATTGTGTTGCATACCTCAACGGGATCAGGGAAGGGATCAGTTGAAGAACTCAAGGAAAAAGGTCATGGCTGAGCCTTCCAATGTAATCCCTTCAGCTGCACGGCTTCTGTTCCCCAAAGGGGTGAGCTGATGCGCTATTCCGGAACAATACGTTGGGGCAAATCCCCGTCCTGATCCTTCCGCAGGTGTAGCAATAGTCGTATATATTCTGGTGATGTCTCACAATCATGGGAATTCCATTCCGAGATGACATTAGATCATAAACCCGCTGATTTGCATCTCCCGTCCACGTGATCGATAGCCTTATCGGCTGGAGTATATCGCGGCATACGTTCTCTGCAAGATATCCTCTTCCTCTAGATGGCTTGCTCCAATGATGTCATCACGCTCGGCCACTGATACATGAGAGGATCCGGGCGGGATATCCGATTCCGTCTGATCTGCTGCGATATGAAGTATGAGTAGCGCTCGTATGACTTCGGAGAGAACAATGACACGAGTGTAGCATGGCTCCAGGGTAGCTCATTTCGATCGTACTTGAACTCCTGAATTTAGATTATAAATCCATACCGATTGGGAGTGCGAGCATTCATTCCTCTCGACAAGTCGTGCATGAATCCGTTCCAGTATGAGATTGAATACACAATCCTGGTAGATCGTCGGCGGGACGAATTCAATCATGGTCTGAATCCCCCGAACTCGCCGTTCTTGATTTGCCGAGACACGAGGCGGACACAGTCAGTGGCGATCATGCGCTTCCGCACCCGCCGATAGGGCTTCCCCCTCGAGATCAGGAAAGTCGACTCGGAGTTAAGAGGGCCGAGCAGAAAGTACAGCGGAACAACCCCCCCCTCCCGATAAAGTCCTCGTAGATATTCTCATATCATTTCGGTGCCCGAATTTCCGTTTCTTCACAGACTTCCGACCAAATGAATGATTGACGTTTGTTGTCTCCCCCTGAATACGAGAGTGCCAAGGTAACAATGAAAGTTGATTACAGATTACTTGCATCTCACATTGTGAATCTCTCTGTAAAATACGATCGCAGCGGAATACTGCTCCATTGAAAGGGGGAATACGTGAAGACCCCATAAACGAGCGCTGTGCAGAATTATATCGCTGGAGATCAGCTGGCTCGCGGTGATCCATCCCTCTGGTAGAGACCCGACCAGCGCCGGTATGCCGCGGATACGGATTGAGGATTTCTGACGAGCCCCAAATGGATATCTTCCTCATTCGATTGGAGTCCGGAAGGATATCGTTCAGCCTTGATCGTGATCTACCATCAGGGCCAGACTCGGTGAGGGTCGGGTGCGATGCCGAGATCCTGTCTCTACGCTCATTCCAGTGCAATGTTCCTCGAGGACTAGGACGTTATGGCCGGAACATGGAAGAATGTTCTCGACGCACCTCGAGGCGTACCTCGTGCGAACCGAGCAGCGCCCGAAGGTGGCGGATCGTCTATGAAGCTAGAAGCGAGACTCTGATACTGCAGCCATCCGAGAAGTTGGGTATCTGACAGCCACTGGGAAGACTTCTACGGGGAATTCCGCCCATCGTAGATGCACTAGGCGGCCTATTGTCGATGAGCGGGAACTGCACGCAGTCACCCGAGCCCAAGCGATCGGTCAAATATTGGGAACCAGCTCGAACCCAGATTCCAAGCTCCTCCGATCGTTCCGAAAATTTCTGTGATGGCGATAATCCAAAGATCCCTCGTCGCGTTGCCCTAGATTGGCTAGATTTTTCTTGATCGCTCTGATACCCTTCTACTCAAAATTCTCAGGATAAAGCTGGCTGCGAGTGTTTCCCGGTTCTTAGAGTCGAAACTTCCAAGTTATGAACAATATTCGCTGGCCGGAAAATCAACGTGGAACTCCTTCTTTTCCCCTGACAACTCTTTGGGAATTCAATGGTTGGTTCGGCGTCCGACTGCCACTTGACCAAAGCATTCTGTCGATGGCGACCGGTGGCCTGAAGAAACCGCGATACCTCTCCACTTCGCAAACCTACAGACGTTCGGTTTTCGTAGAGGGCGGATCGTAGCCGGCAGTCATACAGGCCGACGATGCTGTGCAAGGAACTGATGGTTATATCTCGAGAACTCTTTGACACTCTTCCTCTTGCTCAGCAGATTCGTCACGAATCATGGATATTCATTCCGAAATGGCCGTCCAATCACTTCAATGCTTTAGGCTACAGTGATGGGTGTCGTTCCGATATTCGCTCCACACTATCCGGAATCAGCCACGCTTTCTCTGTGTTGTGCCTCCGTTGATGCTCCTTGTCCACCAGATGCCGGCGCGTTTCCGTGGGAATAGAGCTTCGTTGAAGACAATATTTGAGGTGAGATTCCGTCTTCCTATACGATGAGGAGTTTCTCCAATTTCTGAGATTCTCAGTAGAGGGAAATTGAGCTCGTTCATCTGTGCTCGAAACCATGCTCAATTTAGCAAAGGGTAAGATACATATAGGTGAGTCGAGTTCTTCCGGTGTCTGGCGATCGCAAAGCCTTTCGAATGCCGGCGTGCTGAGCGTTCGTGGTTCAATTTGAGAGGATCGATGTCCTCTTCGCGAGAGCTCTCCGCGGCCACCTCTCATTGTGATCATCGGCGTTCGTCCGGCTCTGTTAAAACTGCTGCGAGAACTGCCGATGAATACTTGGCATCCTGCGCTTAAAAGTTCTTCGAACGATGGAGGAATCCATGAAGAGCCTCTGATCTCGATGAATGAAAATCTTCGGTGTTTGCACGGGGAGGGAATTGGAAGTTCCGGTCGTCAGCAATCGATTTCATGTTCTGACATTGTAGGAGTGTCACCTCAAATACTCATTTTTTTCTTATTGAAGTTTCCCACAGCAGGTGCATAAATGGCGTCAGCGGACGACTCTGTTGCCCAGTTCGGGTACTGGAACATTCGGGGGCTCGGACAATCCATCCGACACGTCTTGAACTACTGCGAGGTGCAATACGATGAGCGTACGTACGATTTCGGAGAGAAGAACGACACCCGCGAAAATTGGTTGAAGGTATCCGTTTTCATTCATTCTGATCGGAGTCGTACACTGCATTCTGCTCGTAGAAATTTCCGGCTGATATCCTTGCTAATTCCTTGGCTTGCCTCAATCAATGATGACCCCTGGGATATTCACAGGAGAAATTCACCCTCGGTCTGGACTTCCCGAACTTGCCTTATCTGAAAATGGGTGAAGTCAAGCTGACCCAGTCATTGGCGATTCTACGGTACCTCGCGCGGAGAGGAGGACTCTTCCCCCAGACTGAAGAAGGCCAGCAGAGAGTCGACGTGATCGAACAGCAGGTGCGAATCCGCTTCTCGAAGATCTGAATCCTATCGTCCTATCGCAATGGAAAATACCGGAAACGGTCCCCATGATTGGAGCCGAGATCCATGATGTTTATTCCCTGTTTATTATTCCCAGACAAATGACATCATTTGGGATTGCGTCCGCTTGTGCTACGGTGAAAGTTACAGCGATAAAGAGAAGGTGAGCTGATTATCACGGCTGGGAGGATTCGATCAGGAGTCGATAGGCGTCCCATAGACCGCACGATATTCGGTAGACCCAATGCCTTCGAGGCCAATCCTGTCTTTCAAGACTGATTCCTTTACTGATGTTTCATGTTGGTTCCTCAGGAAGAGTACATGAAACAATTCCAAGAACTGCGCTGTGAACAGCTGGAGAAGTTCCTCGGTGACCGCAATTACATCGCGGGCGAGCAACTAACATACGTTGACTTCCTCCTTTGGGAGACGCTCGACCAACATCGGTTAGAGTCCTTTACTTGCTTTTCACACAAGGGGGTTCTCTGCAGCTCCGCGACCAAACTTCCGGAGGCGTTGGCCACGGGGCTCACAGTTCTAGACATAGAATATGAATTTATGAGGTTTTCCCTTCCTCGCTTACAGAACTTTGTGGCCGGAATACGAGAAAATGTATTCAAAACACCCGAAACTCGAGTCTTATCTGAAACGCATCGAAGGACTGCCGAAAGTGGCGAAATTCCTTGAGAGTGAAAAGTAAGGTTCATCTAGAATTTGGTTCCGGAGAATCGCGTGAGTCAAGGAACTCGTTCGAGGCTATAATGAAACATCATTTTCAGATGTATCAAATGGCCTGTGTGGAGTGAGAGGTCTCTTTACGGTGGACCTAAGATGGCTGCACCGAGGAGCCCCGTCAAATATTAAAAGAGATTCTAGCGGCCGACATGCACCGATGGATCAGGGCTGTCCTGTCGAATGCTTTCTCGGACTACATGAATTTCCCTCTCGAATTCTTCTAATTTGTAGACTTCACGCGATAGGGATCAAAATTTCGCCAAGAATAAAGCTTTGAAAACGGGTCATGAGAGTTCTCACTGGGCGCCTCGTACATGCCTCTCCTCGGCAGTCTGTGAGTGTTCTTCCGCCGGTACAAAGCTCCGATTAAGATATCAGAGCTAGCACGCCAATGCCGCGCCCTGAAGAAGGCGAATCTAGGACCCAAATAGACCAGAAGCTCTCAATCATCCCAATATGAATTGGAATCAAATTTGTCTTCCTGAATCTTCTGACCTCTGACTCTGGAGGAACTTCAAGACAGCGGGTCGCCCAGCAGATACGAATGCGTTTTGCGTCTCAGTGTATTTTATTGCTGAGAACATGATTTTGTCGGCCTGTTCCGCGCTTGGATGAAAGAAAACGCGGCTTACTGCTCGTAGAATGCAATTCAATAGCTCTATACTGTATTTACCGTTTTATAACATTTTCTCTCTGCTATTTACACGCTTTTGGATCGCCTTTCGGATTCCACCCTCTCTCTGCGAAATTACCGAGCGTAGATGGCTCCCGAAGCCGTGCTCTTCCGTTCCAATCGTTCAGACTTCCTAGGCATTCTAGTCCTCCGCAATGAAGTCGATTTCTCGTCAGTGCTCTCACAAAAAATCCTTAGCTCCGGGTTCCGGGAGGGCTTAGGTATCTATCAGACAGATCTGTCAGCTTTCACAGTATACAAGATTCTCTCTAGGCGTCCGGGTCCTCTCAGCAGTCTAGTCCGGATATTCTTTTTCAAACAGCGACTGATAACATTCCATGACGCGAATTTTCTTTCCATCTTCAATCGATCCATCTCTTTGTAAATCGCACGGCCGACGACTGGAGCAAATCTGTTCGAACATGGCAATATCGGTGTTAGAGAAATTGCTTCCGAAAAATCCCACCAAAGGACTGAGGATATCTTACCACCTACGCAAACAATTCGACAGTCAAGCGCACACTCTCAAGTCTCCACGGCTTGCCTGCCTCTATGAGAACAACATCAATCAACCTCCGAGCCCGATAGGCTTGTAGCGTGTTCGGACCCCAAATGTGTTCAATTATTCAACACTCGTGCTCGCTACCAGACATTCGTAAGCCTATAGTAAGAAAACTCGGAAACGCAATCAAGTATCCTGTCTCACAGTCATACCGTCCTACGCCGTTGTTGATTCGAATAGACTTGATTCACTCCCTAGCTCATAGCTGCACGCTGAGACTCGGGATTTTGGTAAAGCTACGAAACGGATGAGGGGAGACGCAGTCCGAGAGCAGACTTAAACCCTCGGAGCTGTCAACTCAGGCATTTTGATATCGTATATACATACATAGTGTTTATGCATATAGGCATTGTCGTATTCAAATCGGTTCCTCTCCGGATCAGTCAGTTTCCAATGGCTCGCCATGCAATCATGTTTGATATGAGCTTGCTTGCCTCAGATTAACTTCATCCTGCGGGTTTCTTTCTTTATGGAGCAGTCTCTGATCCCTGAGACCGCTGCTGCCACCTTCAGAACACTCGTATTGGATTGTGTTTGTCAAAACAACAATGTTTGCCGGCTCGGCTCGAGAAACCCCCGTCGTCGCAGAAGACTCGCTGAAAAGAAATGGTGCAACCGAGTTTCTTTAGACACGTATGCATGCCGCTCGTTTGATAGAAACCAAGTCGCCGATACCTCATTAGGTAGCGGGGCACGGACCATAAAAATATTACGGTTTGTCTCCCTCAAACGAATTTTGTCAATTAGGAGATCGAGAATGAGGGGATTGAATCACGGAATCAGGAACCCGTCCAAATGGCTCTCGCAACCAGATCAGAGGAATCGAACTGCCAGCCAGAAATGGGAAGGAACATAGGACATAGAAAGGAAATGTGAGTCTTTCTTTCTCATCTCGTTCTGGAAGTCATAAGATGCATATTTTTAGGTCATATATTATCTACAAAAAAAAATCGTCGTATCAGATGATATCAGTCCTATCGAAGCGATCTCATCCCCGAGCCTGGCCCCTCCGCACGTCATCCTCGGAACATATAAGCCACGCATATATCTTACAACATTAACATCACGCACGCTCGGCTTAAGGTAAGGTCGGAACCGGAAGCGAGGAGGAAGCACACATCGAGTCTACAACAAAACTGACTTGAGGACACATTCGGAGACGTACACACTTATACTCATGAGCGAAGCAGTCCACCTACGCTCGCCGTCGTCTACCGCTTGCCAGTGGTCTCGACCGATCTGGTGCGTTTCGCCAAGTCGATATTGATAGAGTCCTTGCCTACGATCAACCGGATCCGTTTGGTTTGACCCAAGTGGAAAATATCCGACGAACGTCTGGCTCTGGTAAGAGGAGACGACCAGGAGTTGCCCTCCAAAGGCTTGTTGTCCACCCGCGGCTTTTTAGCGGGCGACGGAAACACCTGATAGAGCTTATCCGCATCCATGCGAATGGTAAGTTTCAGTGGACTGTGCCTAGCGGCTGTTACGGGGACCTCAGCCACCGAGGCTGGGGAGGCGGGTTCGGACGACAGCTGACTCCCATCGTACTCATCATGGCGATGATGATTATGGTGATGATGATGGTGGCGATGATGCGCTAAGTCTACGCGTTGGGCCCGGTTGCCGACCGCATCGCTCTGACTGGAGACTTTGTTTACCTGAACCGCAGTATCCCGGTCTCGATTGGTGATTCTCGAGTCGCCTCCACAGCTTCTTCGCGTACTCCGCCGTCGCGAGAAACTTCCGTCCACCGATCGATCGTCGTCTTCTGAGGTTCGCGCTGAAGAGCTCAGCGATGAGTTTGTGGCGGGCACGTTCAGGTTGAGCTTCCCTCGACGACGGTTCTCGTTATTCCTCGGAGTATTCTTTGGTGGCTGATGACGCGTCGACGAGCGTGTTTTATGGATCGTAGGGGGTTTGTTATCGACCGGGACAGGGTCGTTAGGGATTCTCAGACGCTCGTTCTTCAGCATTAATGCGTCTTTCACTCGTTGGTCCGATTCCTTCGGAGAGATCGTATCTTCCGGCATCATGTCCTCGACAGTGGAACGACGTTTATACCGTCGAGGTCGTTTGGATTCTTGAGAACCATTGGAAGTCTGGCTGTTCCGTCGCTCGGACCAGCGGCTGTTCGCAGCTGTTGTGGTGGCCGCTGCGACCTGCGTGGTCGTCGTCGCGACTGCCGATGAAGAGATCGCTGCCGGGGTCATCGCCGTCGTTGTTGCCGTTCCGTTGGGCGAGGTCGTAGGATCAACGCCGGCCTCGGGTCCGCCGTTGAGTATCCGACGGAGTCGGTTGTCTGTTTCGCGAAACGAGTATTTTCGGGCTCCGTCGACTTCACTCTGACTCGACGAGGAGTCTCCAACGTCGGATTGTGCGTCGGATGCGTCCACGCGGAACGCCCCGCTACCCCGACGTTCGCAGGTATGGCATTCGCAAAAACAGTTCGAATCACCGAAGAAGTCTTCGCCGTAGAAGCACGTGATCTCTTCGCCAATCCCGATGTCTCGGAGCGCTTTGACGCAGGCGCTTCCTCGACCCGTCGAAACGAAGCGACAGTTAGCTCGGCAGTCGTGGTTTATGAACGCCGCCGGTCCCAACCAGAGCTGAGCACAATTTTTCCGCGTAGAATACATCACGCTGAAGTCGTTCCGACCGGCGACCAGAATTTGCCTCTCTTCGATTGGCGAGAGTTCGGCGATGCACCCGACGAGGTTCCGTATCGTATCGTTCTTCCGCCAATCCCGAGTAGCGCAGAGCCGGGCGCCCATGTGACCCTCGGTCGAATACCGGTCGCAGGGCAGGATCTCGAATCCGCTCTCTTTAGCGAAAAGCCGCAAATACCGGTAAACCTAGAAGATTGAAAAATTAGCGATTTCGAATCGGGATCGGACCGTAGGGGTGGGCCGCACGAGAGCGAGGAGGGGGGCAACCCCGAAATCGATCAAAGATGCTGAAGTGAAGTAATTAGGATCATATTCGCACTCACGTGTTCTTTGAAGGCGTCCTTCCGCGACTTCGTGAGACATGCCGGCGGAATCCAATTTCCCGCACATAATTTCTCGAATGCAGCTTCATAATCGAAATCCACACGAAACCCCTCCACGATCCGTCGGAGTTGAGCATTGCGAACATTTGCACGGGGGGGTCTGAACCTGCAATAAAATATTCGCCTGTAAATATGAGCTATCATCTATAGCATCCAGCGAGGGTTTTGTAGGAGCGATTGATGCTCTGGAAGAACGAGTCGCCTGAATCAGCGCAGCTCAACGGTTTCGATGGAAAGAACGATGAGCGCCAGCAGGCAACAATAGAAGCTGGGTAGCTGTCTCCGGCCTTTCGACTCGCTGGTCGGATGGGTACTCATCTCTCCAGATGGTCCTGAAGATTAGAAACCTCCGGTTCCTTCCGATCCGCCGGAAAATAAATTCACCGCAGACAAGGATCAATGGATTGGTCTCTCTCTGTAGGAGTTATCCGATGCTCCCACCTCACAGAGGGAACATTTTCGAGATTTTGTAAATATGATTTTGTTCTGATATTCAGGACGGATAGATGCCCCCCAAAGGAAGATAGACTGACATGCTTCTCAATCGAGAGAATGCGGTCACTTGTCCGGAGCTGCTCATAAATTATCGCCTTGTCAAGGGCAAGTCGCACAAGGAGCGCAAACGAAGAACGGCAAACAACTGCGCATGTTTCCTCAGACTTCGATAGGAATTCGATAAATTCTCCCAGTTGACTTGACAGCCGACCCAGAAAATAGACCACCTCCAGGCCCCTGATTGTCGCCTCGAGCCTTTCTCAATCCACATCCGATGGATTTCATTCAGCTGACCGTTACCCTGCCCGATCGGAGCCCACAGAACGCAAAGAGAATCCCTGTCGAAATTCTCAATCGGTCACCACTGCATGGAGTCAATCGAAGATTTCTCGATCTTCAGATCCCATCTATCTGAAGACTTCGTCTTGAGAACATGCTAGACGCATCAGTCGAAAAGAAGCTCGACAAGAGGCTGATCGTGCACCGGTCGATGGGAGCACTGTCTTCAGCGGACATTTAATTCTGGTCCTGCCGAGACTCTCCGAAGGATGTCCCGAGAAACCTCCAGACCTCTTCACACTCTACGGGCAACAGCGTCGAACGATTTTCGGAACTCTTCGTGTCTACCGCGACCGATAAATTCCTGCTGGTTCTGCCCGATACCCTGAATAATTTCAGTAACGAATCTTTCTGCGTCACACTCCCTCACAACACGCAGGGACTCACTCTCACACACACACAGACTGACAGAAGTTGAACCGTTGTGCGCAAGCCGGCTGATGACGGTTTTCTGAGCCAGCCAAGTAGAACTCAATCGAATAAAATGTCAGAGAACAAATAGAAACTAACCTGAGGTTCATTTTGTGCGTTTGGAAACCTAACCATGGGTCGATTACCAGACTAGTGGCCTGGTCATCGTTTTCGGCTAGTTCGCGTGCCGTCATCGAGAGCAACATTCTGTTGTTCGCGGGTCCAGCCACACCACCCATAAGACTTCTAACGACTCGTTGTCAGCCGTCGTCACCTCGAATCCTTCCGAAATCAATTTGGAAGCATTGACTTCGGGCCGTTGCAAGATGTTGTCCTCCGAGCGCAGACGATCGGAGGAGATCACTACTCTCAGACAGTACCACTGTCGCTGAGTTCTCCTGCGAGGCTTTTCTACCGCAGTCACTGAAGCGCATGCGAGTGTGAACCCCAAGCAAAGCTTCCACGGCTTCAGGTGATGTCCTCGAGTGCACTACTTCGTCTCCTGACTGCGGATACGGCCTTCTGACGGCTCAGATATAAGCGTTTGAGAGCGAATTGTCTCTGCGAGAGAAAAGCTAGACGGCAGCCATGTTGGCATTGAGCGGTACAGAGAAGCTGCGAGCAGGCGCGCGGACTCCCATTCACGGCTGCAGCGGCTCGCAGGAATCCGTCGCTGAGCTAAGAGATACGGAGCTCTCGCCCGGGGACCGAGCCGTCATCTGAGTCAGGGGTCGGGCTGGGCTCTTGATCTCTGCCCTAATGACGTAAAAAGACTTCGGACCCGCAGATTCGAACTTCAATTTTATGACGCTCGCTCTGAGATCCTCGGAATTCCGCGGCTCCTCCGTCAGGGTCCTAAATTGCGGAATTCCAAAGCCATGAGTCCTATCTGGGCTTTAAGATTTCCGATTATCCGTCACGAGGCAATGTAATTGGTGGAAAGTCACACAATTGCTCACCTGGACTTCTCCCCGCCTTCGAGCAGTTTTCCCTGACTCCGGGAGCTCGCCCCTCCGCCCCGGGAGGGGAGGAGACCTGACTTTAGAGCTTTTTGGGCGATAGCCCGAGGGTGGCCCGGCCCGCCTTTCGGTGATTTGACCACTGGTGCCTTGAGCTGTTCCACCCACGTTCAATTCCCCCTATCTGGATCTGCACTCCCCTTGTACGATTTCGGTCGCGCTCTTCGCCATCATACAGTCTCCCTCGAAGCTCCTCGCTTCCTTGGCGCGTCGGATCTTTTGCGAATCCGGCAGATGGAACAAGTCTGAACACCCCGGAGTCTATGCTCTCCGTGCCCTTCTCAGGATTGAGGCAAGCGTCCTGCACTCCTCGATCGATTCGATCGCCAGTACCTCGCGGGGCTCGCCGGAAGGGGGAATACAATCCTGGCAGCCAGCTCGATTATTCGGCACCGTTCCCTTTCACGGCTCATACAGCCACGCAATCTCGAAAATTTCTATTTACCACCTAGTCGAACTGCTGCGGAGAGGTCGCAAAAATAATTCGCGCCGGACACCTCGAGGGCTTTTTTTTCTCATTCAGCCATGGGACCAAGCAGTATGGCATTTCTTCCGGAACGTCATGAGGACCAATCTCCTTACGATCCATCCATCCTGAATCAAGATTTCCATACCCGTACTTTCCACCCTCACGATCAAGTGAGAGACCATAGCTCAATGTCGAGGGAACTTGCCGGACACGAGTACAAGCATCCTCCAACATTTTCATTGCGTGAACACTCAGCGATTAGCCGAGGCTGTGAATCATCGAAGAGTCGAAGAGACTCTCGAGGAATTTTTTTACGGGATATCCGGAGTCGCTTAAGATCTGCCTACAATCGATCCATTGATATATGATTTTTTCGGAACCCGTTGCTGGACCTCGCATGGGGTGCGCACGGAAGCTGATATCAGTCGACCGAACTAGAGATCAATTCGAATGACGAGTCCTAGACTTATTGAGCCTCCTTATCTTATCATCGCATCGGCTTCTTGCACGGAACCCTGAAAACCGATTGTACACGAGGTTCACCTTGTCCCTCTGGAGGATTCAGTCGATGGCTGGACTGGCCCTGCGAACGCAGATGACTACAAGAGAGCGTCTGAGCGACCTGAGCGTCGAGTGGCAAAGCTTGGGTCATCGAGAATTTCTATCGGAGAATACAGAAGTACCCAGATTATCGCTTCTGACGTCTTGGCTCATCGCAGTACCCGGTATCGTTACTTGGAGGCCAGTCCTAGGCGTTCCTTCGCAGCTTCATTCCGTCTCTTTCAAGGTTGAGTCTTATCTCGGACCTCCGTACTCGAAATCGAAATCTCGATTCAGTTGTAAAATTTTTCATGGGATTTCCTAACCTCATTAGCCGGAGTCCTCTAAACAGCTCCTTTAAGAGTATGTTCGATATTCAGGTCTCGAGAATGAAGCTCGAAGAGCTGGGTCGCGCCATGTAGGGCGCAATGGGCGATGTCTCGTCATGCGAGAGGGATTACGTCATCAACGGCCCAATCCGGAATGATGCCGGAGAGGGTTCCGAAACTCTGAGCGATGGAACCCCGCCCCTAGAGCCATAGATGCCCCCCTCCCTCAGTGAAGCCGAGAGCAGATTCGGAGTCGAGTGATAATAGTATCCACCCACATCATTGCACTCTCGATCATGTTCGCCTCCCGCAGAGCCAAGGTTTCCATCGCCCGGGATATCTCTTTGGGCCTTGCCCCGGACTACGTCATCCCGAGAGAATTTCCGAAGAGTCTAGATGGCGATGCTAATTGACAGCTAGCTGCCGGAGCAGTTCAGAGGACGACCCCATGGATGGAACTTTCATTTTTCAGCAATGCAAACGACTGTCAGACACGAAATCACCGATTGCTCCTTTGCGAGAATGAGGCTTTATGCTTCCCCTTCATCGCCCCCTCTATACAGCTGCGGTTCTCTTCCTGACAATGAGTACCTGAACTTTTTCTCGTTGCCTTCGGTCGATAATTTCCGCATTCATACATAATTGAATAAGATGTTCAGGGTTTCCTTCCCTGACCGTGAAATGATCAAGCTCAGGATTCGGCCATCGAAACTTTGTTCATGATCAATGTCAACATTTCAGTCTCAAGTGTACAGCCTTAACGTAGCGTCGGCGCCCGCGCTAACGATCCATGGCTGGGTGGGATGGAAGGTACAGTCGAGAACGCCTAGATCATTAGTGCGTCGATGCCCTCGTAGAACTTTCACGGGCACTATCAGAGGATTTTGGAGAAGATCGCTGGAAAGAAGAAGCGAGCAAAATCAATCTTCCATCCGGTTTCAATCACTGACGCATCGGCTGCCCGAGAATTATTCTAGATTTACCTGTAGACCATTCCATGAGCAACGATCACTGTGCCATCGTCAGATGCTGAAGCGAAGAGCGGATATTTGCGATGGAACGTCACTGCTCGGATTGCCGAATCGTGGTACTTCATCGCTTTGTATGGTTTCGTGGACAAATCCATGTCGAACCACGATAACCGGGCCTCAAAACTTCCGGCGATGACATTATCCCCTATGGAAGTGAGGAAGTGGAGATTTACTTCATGTCGACGGCTCCTGATCGCGCCTAGACGCTCTCAGGAGAAGGTAACCCAGTAAGTCAGCTAAAGTGAGTATCCTGGATCTAACCTTTGGGATGCACGGCGATACTAGATACATATTTGCAATTGGTGAGGAGTTTCTTCTGCAATTCCTGCTTGACGAGATTGTAAACTCGAACGACAGTCTGAGTTGCAACGAAGAGATGAGGTCGCGTCGGATGGAAGATCACGCGCGAGATGACACTGTTGAATTTGCTGAACGGATTCTGTAATGCGAGAGATCCATCGGTCAAGAGGTCACCTAATTTGAGCTCCGCCGTTATTCTTCATTCTCTTAAATTAATCCGAGATAAAGTTTCCCATGTGAAATGGTCAGACATCCAACACACCTGACTTCGACGGAGCGAGAGCTGATGGATTATAAGCGAAGTTGTGGAAGCGCTGCCGTAGAGAACCGCAAGGTAGTCTCCCTTCGCGTGCCACGAGACCTGGGCAACGTCGAACTTATGATGAACTCTCAGTCTGTGACCCTGTTTTCGCAGATCCTCATCGGTGACGACAGACCACTCTCCGGACCCCTTCGCACTGCCCTCGCTTTCCGGCAGGGACTCGAGGATGACGTCGGTGTTGGTCAGAACGACTTTGTCACCGACGCCCGGATTGACGAAATGAACGTACGGACCGGAAGCGACGGCGAGAAGTGCGATCGCAGGGTTGGGGCACCACTGCACCCATTTGACCGGAGCCTCGAATTGGATCGTGTTGAAGCACCGACCAGTCAACGTCTCCCATATCCTGACGGAGCAGTCGTCTGAGCCCGAGGCGAAGAACTGACCGAGGTTCTCCATCGAGACCGAACGAACGTGGTCGGTATGTCCCTTGTACACGACAGAGCAGAAAGCCGGGAACGGATGGAGGTCTTTCGGTTTCGGCAACTCGGGAATGAGGTCGTCGGGGTTGACGTTCATGCGCATCTTCCTCTGACGAGGACAGAGGTAGAGATCCAAACAGCGTTCGAAACGCTCCTGTACGAATCCAGAGTATCCGGGAACTTGCCGGAGGGACGAATATTTCCTCGGTATGAAGTTCAGTTTCCGTTCTTCGGGATCCTGATTATGCCACTCGGCTTCTTCTTCGGGGGTGAAGAGATATTCCTCGGGGGGATTGTATGATTCCTCGTGACCCGGCAGTTTCATTTTCGGGGCCGGAATGAAAGACCGCAGTCTCCTGATCAGAGAGGGATCCTCATCCTCGGTCCAGAGATTGTAATACCTCGGTCCTTCTTCTTTCTTGGGTTTCCAACATTTGGCATAAACTCCGCTCTTTATGAGATGGACCATGCGACCGACCAGAGCTTTCTCGTGCAGTGATGGAATGAAGCTCCTCTTCGCCTCCGGTCTCGCCGTCAGTGGATGGATCATCACTTCGTGCGAGTAAAGGTCCTCGAATTTTGGATACGATTCCATATTCGGGTCGGGATTCTTGCCCTTCTCCAACCGATTTATCAGATCCATATCGGCTTCGGATAGAACGACGTTCTGACCCGTCATGCGATCCTTGACGGTGCGCCAGAATGTCGGGTCGTCCATTTTTTTGAGGAAATAGTCTAATTGATCTTCTCGGACCGGTTTGTAGACACGTCTCCCATTGACGTCGTAACCAAGATGGGGATAGTTGTCGTACCACTCGATCGGAACATTCCCGATAGTGTTCCTGAGATCTTCCTCGTCGGACGAATCGAATTCATATTCGTCTTTCGAAGCCGAGGGCCGAGGCGACGCGCTTCTCTTACCGTTGGGCTTGACGTCTCTATCCTGCGGGGACATCTCTAGCGGCTCTTTCTTCTTGTTCTTCTTCAGGTCTACCTTCGACTTGAGATTGAAATCTTCCTCGTCCGCTCTCCAGAATGTCATAGAGACTCCATCGTCTTCGAGTTCCTATGATCGGAAAGAGCGATTCCGAGTGATATCAAGGGATACCTTCCAACACTAAGCTCTCATTTCTTTGAACACTCCCATTATTTTCGATGGATCTGCCATATCTACCTCTTCCGGTTTCTCTGCCTCAGGTCCACCGTTTTCTTCGTTTTTCTCTTTGTCTTCGATTATATCGCCCTGGTCCAATTCCTCTTTGCCGGAGTCCGCATCGGACTCGAACTCGAGTTCGGAAGAATCAGCTTCGTCTCCAGCTCCATCGTCTTCGGAAGACGTAGGATCCTCACTGTCTTCGAGCACGGAAGAAGCATCGGAGTCATCTTCTTCGAACAGAGGCTTCGGAGCTGCTTTCTGGATTTTACTCTTGCCTTGGATCGCTTTTTTCTCGCTCGTGTTCTTGCTCTTGCCGCCCTGAAATGGAACGAGCTGCAACAATGCCGGATCGAGTCTTAGAGTATCGAGAATTGCTCCGAGGAGATCATCAGGGCTCTTTAGGATTTCTCCAGGGGAGCGGTTTTCCTTCGCTCTCTTCGACACCGTCAACAGCGATGTCCTAATTTCATTTCACTCAGCTGGTCAATTTTATGAGTGGACAACAGAAACTCCGCATCGAGCGGACAACTCCATTGGCTCCCGAATATCGCAAGACTCGTTCAATCCACAGGAAGGTTCTCAAATTAAGTCGAAGGATATAATCGAGAAAGCTGGCCACTCGATGAAGAAATAATATTCTTCGATGGAGTCGGGTGCCGTTGCCCGTCCGCGCCGGACTCCCAAGCAATAATTCATAAGGCGAGAGACATGGCACGACAATTTCGCGCGCTCACTAAGACTTTCTTCTTTTCATTGAAGTGTTGACTCACCAGTTCTCCCGGGGTTTTGCTCCGCTGAAGGGCCTTTTTGGCCGATTTCTTAGCCCCCGTCATGTTTTTCGATTGTGTGTTCGAATCTCCCACGTGGGGCTATGTTTACTCTGCTAAAGTCTGATATCAGTTCCCAACGCACTCTATTCGTGACTACGGACTCTCGGAGGAACGACGGATCTGGCGTCAGGCGGCACCATTCGACCTCAATCACGACGTTCCTCAACTATGCGAGCGCGGTGATGTAGGACTTGTCAGGCCTCTTCCTTTGGACGGATTTTTTCACCTCGCGCGTTTATGTTCCATGAGCACCGTGAGAAGGACCGGAACCCGAGAGATCAGATTTTAGCGCAGACGGGAGCGCCGTCTAGCGGCTGCTGAAGTCGTGGATCCCTGTTCGACGACTGCCACAGCGTGCTCACTGTCGTACGGGTAACTTGAATTCGGACTCGAATCGAACCCGAGTGACATCCTATAGTTTCGGAGCGAGCTCAACAACGTGAGTGTCACCTGGTTTCTATGACCGTTCTCGCCGTATCTGTCAGCGGCAAAAACAACTTCGCCGGTGTCCCAGTCAGAGAAACCGAACGACCGCCATATGGCAAAAGTACGGCGCTACCGTACTGCTGAAGCGCGTATACGAAGCCTCACGAGCTCTATATGCTCCGCTAGCACAGATTTGACGCAGGATAGTCTGCCTCCTGGTGATGGTATTCGGAAAACGCGTGGTCAAATCCCGTTGGAAAATTTTCCCCTTCGTGCCTTCTCTCATTCATCCCCTTCGGAAACCCCCTTCGACTGTCAGATGAAGTGAAGATTGTCCATTTCCTAGGGAAGGGTCCCGAAAAATCCCGAATCAACTTGATTCGAATTTCGAGTTGACAAACAGACTCGCCGGTATCTGGCTCGTATTGCATCAGACGCGGCGGAGTAGTTCAGCGCTCGACTCCCTTTGTCACGGAGGTCTCGAAGAAGTATGAGACCCTTCGAGATCTCACTTTCTTTACTGAGCGAGCAATTCTGATTCCGTGCCGATAAGTTCGCTTCGATACCCGGGATATCTGCTCCGGATTGAGAATAAAGGCCTCTCAGTCCGAGAATCGTCTGCCGTGAAGGATGTCCCTACGGGACAGCCGTGGCGGCGAGCACTGAGGAGCCACAGTGTCCGTCACTGACCGTTGTCTGACCCAGATCTTGTACAAGTTTTGAGACCCGCCTCTTTGATTATGGAAAGTCTGATGAACGCCAGAACCTTCGCCCATTATTTTTCTGCAAAATTCATCGGACGTCCTCCCTGAAGGAGCGCTCAGTTGCAGATTGGCAAATTGAAAATATATTTCCTTCCAGGAAGCATGACGTCCTGCAAAGAGGTTCGCACGAGATTCATCGAGTTCTTCCAAAAGAAGTACCAACACACGTTCGTACCTTCATCATGCGTCATTCCTCACGACGATCCCACCTTGCTATTCGCCAACGCCGGCATGAACCAGTACAAACCCATTTTCTTGGGCACTGTTGATCCAAACACCGAGGCCGCGAAATGGAAACGCACCGTCAACTCCCAGAAATGTATCCGAGCAGGAGGCAAACACAACGACCTAGACGATGTCGGCAAAGACGTATACCATCATACGTTCTTCGAGATGTTGGGCAACTGGTCGTTCGGGGATTTCTTCAAGAAGGAGATCTGTGCCTGGGCTTGGGAATTTCTGACCAAGGAGTTCGGTCTCGCGGAGGATCGACTCTACGTGACGTATTTCGGTGGAAATCCAGAGGCTGGTCTGGAACCCGACAACGAATGCAAGGGTATCTGGCTGGCCCTGGGGGTCCCCGAGGATCACATTCTGCCGGGGAGCATGAAGGACAACTTTTGGGAAATGGGAGAGACAGGCCCTTGCGGTCCCTGTTCCGAAATCCATTTTGACCGCATAGGGGGCCGAAACGCCGCCCATCTGGTCAATATGGACGATCCCGATGTCCTCGAGATCTGGAACCTCGTGTTCATCCAATACAACAGAGAGGCCGACTCCAGCCTCCGTCCGCTGCCGAAGCAGCACGTCGACACCGGCATGGGTTTCGAGCGGCTTGTATCGGTCATCCAGAACAAGCGGTCCAATTACGACACCGACGTGTTCGTTCCGATTTTCGACGCCATCCAGAAGTCCACCGGGGTGAGAGCTTACACCGGGAAAGTTGGCGCGGAAGATGTCGACGGGATCGACATGGCCTACCGAGTACTCGCAGATCATGCACGAACTCTCACCATCGCGCTCAGTGACGGCGGACGCCCCGATAATGTCGGCCGAGGATACGTGCTTCGACGTATCCTTCGCAGGGCTATCCGTTACGCTACGGAGAAGATGAACGCGAAGCCCGGGATGTTCGCTGGCCTGGTGCCGGTCGTCGTCGGCCTGTTAGGAGATGCTTTCCCAGAGCTCAAGAAAGACCCGGACACCGTGATGGAGATCATCAATGAGGAAGAGACTCAATTCCTGAAAACGCTGTCTCGTGGTCGAAGGCTTCTAACAAAAGCGGTTTCGAAGATCGAGAAGGGAGGTCTCCTTCCGGGTGAAGTCGCCTGGCGTCTCTACGATACCTATGGCTTCCCCGTAGATCTTACGCAGCTAATGGTGGAAGAATCGGGGATCTTCGTCGATTCAGCCGGTTACGAGAAAGCGAAGCAAGCAGCCATCCTCGCCTCCCAGGGCGGGGCGGACAAGGCTGACGACTCCTCGAAACTCGACGTGCACGCGATCGCTGAACTCCAGGACAAGCAGAAGCTCCCTGCAACCGATGATTCCCCAAAATACGTCTATACCGCAGAAGGAACTGGAAAATCTGCGAAGTACACCTTCCAGCCTTGCACGGGTGAGCAGCCCTCGGAATATCCTTTCTTTGAGCAGGGACGGACGGATTCCCGCAAGAAAACTCTCTCGGATCGGATGTCGAGTCCTGTCCACGGAACTTAGTTCCGGAATGAATTAGGTTCTGTCGTCGAGACTGGTTCGCCTCGCTTTAATGAATCGATGTCTTATTGAAGGGAAAATCGTGGCGATCCGATCGAAAAAGCAATTCGTCAACGGAGTCAATGCTGGTGATCTATGCGGGATTGTCTTGGATAGGACGAACTTCTACGCTGAACAGGGCGGACAAATCTATGACACAGGTTTCTTGCAACACGTCGAGAACGAGGACGTCGAGTTCGCTGTCACCGAGGTACATCTACAGGGTGGTTTCGTGGTACATATCGGCCGCCTCGCCGCAGGTCAGTACGTAGCAGGAGAAAGCCGCTTAGAATCCTTTGAATGGTCGAATCTCTCATTTCCTGTTCAGATTAAGGTCCCCAATCTCATCGCTAATGTTGGATCTGATCGCAGGAACCTTGAAAGTCGGTGACGAGCTCAAACTCCAGATCGACGAAACACGCCGGGTCGCTGTCATGCAGAACCACACCGGTACCCACGTGCTGAACTACGCTCTGCGGAAAGTGCTCTCGGCAGATGCGGACCAGCGAGGATCACTCGTTGCGCCCGAACGTATGCGATTCGATTTCGCTTCGAATCGACCAATGACCGCACAAGAAGTTAAGCAAGCCGAGGAAGCCGCCGTAGAACTTGTCTCTCGGAACGGACCCGTATACGCTAAGGATAGCAGTCTGAGTCAAGCGAAAGCCGTCAAGGTGAATTTCGGAAGTCGGAGAAGGCGTGATCGGACCCTCCACGCGATCATGTTTTGAAAACGATAGGTCTCAACTCCTCTACTCCATCCCAGGGTCTCCGCGCTGTGTTCAATGAGACATACCCCGATCCCGTGAGAGTGGTCTCTATCGGAGTTTCCGTCGAAGATCTCCTGGCGAACCCCGACAGAGGGGACGCTCTGAACACCTCGGTCGAATTCTGCGGAGGGACCCATTTGCAGAACGCAGGCCACATAGGTGAGCGTCTCATCTGGCGTTAACATGTCTAGCATTCCCTCGCGAGTCGCAACATCCCGAACAAGCCAGCTCACTCTTAGGCGCCAGGGGTCTATCGACCGTAAAGTGACACCATTTTTCCCGCAGGTGACTTCGTGATTGCCCAGGAAGAAGCCATTGCCAAAGGTATCAGAAGGATCATGGCTTTGACAGGTACCGAAGCCGCGAAGGCGACGAAACGCGCCGAACACCTTGAGAGTGAAGTGAATACTCTCAAGAGTCTCGTTGGAAAGGACAAGGTTAGATCTTCATTATTCCCATCGGGAAACCTTGGTCGTGTCTGAAGCTGATTTCGGGAAGCTATTCGATCATCTACTCAATCATCGACCCGCCTTTCCCCTTGACGTTTTCCAGTCGCTCGTCAAACGCATAACAGAACTCTCTGACGAGATCTCCCAGAGCAGTATAAGCTATTGGAGGAAAGACGACCTACGGAGCGAGTTGAAAAAAATCAAGAAGGTTATCGACGATCAGGACAAGCAAAATAAGGCCGCCGCTCAAATGGAAGCTCTCGAAGAAATCAAGAGGGTTCTCGGTCAAGGTAGGAATATCGTTCCTGCCCAGATCCCACCAAGAATCGAAACTATTAGAAAACTCGCTGGGTTTCTCAAACTCCGATTTTCTTCCCCGCAGGCGATGCTCCTCCGTATCTGATCAGGAAACTGCAAGTCGGTGGCAACGGGAAAGCTCTGGACGCCGTCATGAAGCAGATCAGAACGCTCTCACCGAACGCCTCCGCCATGTTGTTCTCAATCGATGAAGAAAAGAAACGACTGGTGTGCTTGAGCTCTGTCCCTAAACAGGTTGTGGCCGATAAGGGTTTGTCTGCATCCGAATGGGTCCGACACATCGCAGACGTGATCGGAGGCAAGGGAGGTGGAAAAGACGAGTCGGCGCAGGCCTCGGGAACGAATCCCGAAGCTCTAAGCGAGGCAATGAACATGGCGGAAGAGTTCGCGAAACTCAAACTCAACTGAACCACCTGAATCTAGCTCAAGTTGACATAGAATTCATTTTGCCATAAATCCACGCATCACAAAGAGCTTTCCAAGGATCGCACCCCGGTGAAGGTCTCCATTTGAATAAATTGAGGATGTCCCCTGAAATTTCATCTCTGGTCCTGCCCCTGACGCATAATGCGATAGCTAAGCCGGCTCACTGGGCGGGAATCTCAGGGTCCCCGTCCTCCTCTTCGGCGGCTGCCAAGTTCGGATTGACGTCGATTCGGCCTCTGGAGCCAATTTTGGGGCAGAGCGAGCGTAGGTACAAACCATAAGCGAAGGGGGAAAATCATCGCGGGTTCCCGCGCATCGTCAGAATCACCCAGGGAAGAGCGTGGGCCGAATATTCGGCCGGTGGACGGTATCGTGAAGAGCCCCGAGTGACGTGTGACATGACCTACTTCCCGACCCGAAGCTCCTCATCCTGTTTTGAAGGGGCTCGAATCAGGATCCAGGATCGTCGCACAGCTGGATACTCGAGCCAAGAAAAGCTCTCGCTTGGAAAAATTCTGGCGGAATCGCTCAGCCCGATTAATCACTCAGGGTCTTGACGGCCTTCGAAAACTATATCCGGTATTTATTTCAAACTAATCATATGCTGAATCCTTCCGAAACAATGTCATAGGGATTCATCTCGCCGTCAGCTCGCAGTTTGGCTCATATGTGCGCTACTATATCTACAGCAGGCTCATCGACTTTAGGGACGACGATTCGCCTGAGTTGAGGTTTCTAGGCATTTACAATCTACACATGTCCATGGTCAAACACTCGGCTTTCTCTCAGATGCCTCTAGTGAAAATGATAAGGGTCTGATAACAGGGGAACGCTGATTCTCTACATCTACTGCAGAACAGGATCGGGCCGAATATCTCTGATAGACTGACAAAACAAGTTCCAAATAATTCTGTCTCTATCATTCCTTTCCGTTCTCCATTTCGGCACAATTTCCGGTCCCTTTCATGCGAACTACAATCAACTTCTTCGCGCCTCTCATAGCAGTCATTCGGCCTTGACGTCCGTGGATTTCGAGTGATAGTCTCGCTCTGCTCTGTGAATTTCTTCGTGCCTGATGCTTATCAACTAGACCGCTCCCGATTCTTTATCGAGGTCGCGGACTGGCGGGCGTAGAATAGCACGTTCAATCTCCGATACAATTATTGTGGATACACGAGCTAAGTGACCCAAGACTCCAAAACTCAAATATGCATACAAACTAAGACTGACAGCTTATCTCACAAGATACCAGGCTCGCGAAAGGAAACGCACCTACTACACTCGATCTGAACTCCAATCTGCGGTAATTACAGTAGTAAAGAGACACTCTACCTAAAACTAGAGGCAACTTCGCTCGATTCGAGTTGTGGATGCTTCAATCGTTTTCTGGGGGTTTGGAATCCAGCCGCTCGCAGATATTTTCCGAATTCAAGTTTTTTCCTGAGTCTGATTTAGATTCATCGCATCCCATCGCGGCAACTACTCGAACGCGACCCGATTCGGGAGTCGACGCTTTCAATTTGAAGAATTCTCTCATTCATGGCGGGGGGAAACGGTGTGTTTTCGGATCTAAAGGACGATTGGGATGTTGGGCTTCATCGTGGAGGCAAAAATCAGCCTCGGAGGTGATCGCTTTACTTTTTTCATTTTTACAGTTTTGCTGTACAGCGTGGCTGGGCCAGGATTATCAATGAAAATCCAACTCATAAAGCTATAGTTGACGATGCAGTAGTCGATTCCTGCAGGAAGGACATCGCTAATTGGATGTTGTCACTCAACAACATGGCGTCAAGGCTCTCCATCGATCTCCGGCGCTCGCTCGCCTTCAACAGCTGACTCCTTCAAGATCCTCCTCCTTTCCGTTAGGATCGGGTTCGGTGAGAACGTTCCAAAAACCGCCTAGAACGGAGGAAATGGTCAGTGAAGAATGGCACTCTGGACCCGTACGAGAGCATCGATGCCTGATAGTGTCCGAAATCATTCAACAGAGAGAATTGATACCTTCGTGAAGCATCCAGGAGCTCTCGCTTCCGTTGTTGGAGCTCGTTGTGACGAACGGCGGCTCCGACCGGGAACATTCGCTCTTCGGGATCCGGATGCCTGTTGGTTTCGTCGAATCGATTCCACAGATCATCAATTGTGAGAGGACGTTCTAATTCCCCTCGTTGGGTGGCTGAAGAATTGCTCGATGTTTCTTGGTTGGCTATCACAGTTGTACTCGAGAGATTTGTATTTTGGAAGACAGTCGGATCACGACTGAATTGGTGGATCTTTGGACTTTTGTGGCCGCTCGCGGAATCGTCTCCTGCACTGCTAGCATGAGGCTGCGGGAATAAGGAAAAAACGCGGGCCGTTAGTGATACTGGAAGTCGAATCGCCGTGGCATGTGGGATCGCCGGGGCTCACAACATTCAAGAATTTCAAGCACGGATAAGCGTATGACCCCGGAAACGGCGAGCATTGGGGAAAAAACAAGTAATCTACCAAAGGATGTGGACGAGGAATTAGCGGGCGTACACTAAAACATCACGACAGCGCAAGCATGCGACTCACGCTCTCGTGTGGGGTAGGTTCGGATACATTTCAGAGAATCAAGAGCGGGAGAGATTCGGACACTTTCGGGACCTTTCGGAGTCCCGTCGTGGAAAAACTTGACGACTCATGCAAGATCACATACTACAAGACGAACGACACCGGACAGTACGCCATGCATGTATCGGGTGCAGGATGGTTGGGGAGAGGATAGCAGGAAAGCACAGCGAATATAAATCGATGATAATAAAGCGATTACAGATGTGTAGAAGTGCAGACGGGCAGATGCTTCGGTCAAACCTACAGCTGGAGCGAGCAGTTTTTCACTGAGGAAGTTCTCTACGCCGTGTTCGACAGTTTGGCTGTTTCGTAGATGTTGCAAGATGACTGATCGCGAGGTGTTCGGGAACATCGAGGCCAGTTCCTCCACCTGTGGACCGCAGGTCGGAGCGGGAAAAGCAAGGAACCATGAACGGAGATCCTCGGATTGTTTGCCAGCATCAATCGATGACTCTAGTCCCTATAGTTAAACGTCGAGCGAACCCTCGAGAGCTCGGGAGCTAGTGTAAAGGCAGGAGTCTCTAGTCGGAACCCAGCGCTCGGCGAGGGAATTAACCCGCTTCCTCCAAGAGGATCAGGGTGCTGGGAATCCCACCGTTACGCTGATGAGATTTTTCTCCCAAAAACTAAAGAAAGAGTGCTTCGGACGAGCATGCTCAATCATTCGCCATCTTGCAATGAGAAGTTGTGCGTGCTTGTTGAATGGATAGGAGAAATACTTTCACTCTGGGGAAACAGTAGGGAGTGGAAGAGTCGCTAATCGGGAGACGGGTTCGCGAGCCGGCGCATTCTCGGTGACGGCGAGCGTGGGGCACCAGCCGGCGCACGTGAGGCCGGTATTTGTTCGCGCCACAACATGCTACATGATCTCGGCCAAACTACAGATTCATATCTCCATTCCCTGCCTACAGGTCCGAATACTTACGATACGGTTCAACTGCTGGTGGTCGACCGATCCGACTACGTTCGTTGTCTCGCTCTGGGGCAGCAGATTTGAATGAGAAACCTCCAGAGAGACGGAGGGTAACCAGCTGAAATACCTCGACCCGTCGAAGTGGAACAGGTGATTCGTCACCTGGGGGCCGCCTGGCGGCAACTGTCGAGGGTGGACGGTCGCACTGGCTTCGACCTGCAGAGAGCTGAAGCTCAACGATCCGAAGAAACCTTCTGACGAATCTGTTGACTGTAACGTCATCCGACAGGTCGGACACGACGTATCCTGCTCTAACCACGACCGCAGACAAGCGCTGAAAGAGACAGAGAGTCAGTATGTGTTCGCGATATTCAATGAAGCAGCTCTTAAGGGAACAGGGTCGAGGGGCTGCAGGAGGATATTGAGCTCCCGAGCCGTCTATCTTACTTGTGGAAGAGGTGCCCGCAAGGCAATTTTCGGGCTGTACTCATGAGATCCCAACAAATGGCGCAATCATCGGAATTTTTGGTGAGTTCGTCCAGCGAGGCCATAGGATAACTGGCCATCATGTGCCGAAGAACTTTAAGGTAGTTCCGATGTTTGAGAATCCGACGACGAATCTCGTTAAAGGCCCAGCGTAGCTGCATCGAGATGACGAGACTAGCCATCGATAGCATCGTGTTCGTCCATATCTGCGGTAGAAAAATTCGTTTAGAAAAAAAACTCTCAAGTTCAATATCGGCATCAAGTATCGGTCCTTCATGCATTCGGATGGCTCCATTTTCGGTGCAATTTATTTGAGAAAAGCTGGAGATAGATCTAGAACGATGAGCAGAGGGCAGAATTCTTAAAATCGCTCTTAATCGGGAAAAACTGGCCCCCTCGGGAGCCACGTCGATCCGATAAAACACGTCTATTTATTTTCTTGCAGTGGTGTCCGTCCACAAGGGCCCGTTCGCTTTGCGACAAATTAAACGTGAGCATCGCGATGACGGACCCCGACAGCGATTGACTTTCGCCGGAGTGTTTGGCGAGACAAACACAGTATTTGATTCGATTCGGGGTAATGCCCTATTACGAGTGAAAGTCGCGAGTATTACGAAAGAGAGCCGTCACAACAGAAAATCCATGAAGCTCAGGGACCGGTTCGCGAATGTTTCCAGAACATTTTCGAAGCTAGCGAAGGTCCAAGTGATATAACGCCATTATGACGATGGGATATTGATCACCTTCGAGCTGCTTTCGGTGTATGGCAAGCGAACGATAAGGTCCCAAGGGAGGCTTGACCGCTGTTGTCGGCAATGTTGCCTCGGAGTTAGAGGCTCTGACGGATCGAGACGGACTCCCGGAGCTTGCGGTTCCAGAGTCAGACTGCGTTGACTTCCACGCCCAGATAAAAAAAATGCCCCCGTTATCAGTCAGCTAAAACTACGCGTGCGAGCGTCTCAGCAGAAGTCACTCAATCGTTCAAAAAGTTTGAGTGGAAAACGCCGGGATCGTCGTCGCGGATCTTCCGAGTTCCCTGAGCTCTGATCCTCTCAGATGAAATCCAGGGGCGATTTATTCAAACGGGGAAGAGGAGCCTCTTGATCTTCTCGCTTATTTCAATTTGATCTGTTCTTGATCGTCTCCTATTTCGTCTCTTCTGTCTCACTCTGCGGTCTCGCAACAATCAGTCCATTTTACAGCTCAGGGAGTCGTCAGGTTCCGCTTCTGCATCTCACTAACGGACTTCACAGAAACCAGGGAATATACCGGGAGCGCGGGACGTTTCCCCACGCGTTTCGACTTCTGATAGCTTTGAATGCAGATCGGTGGGGAGACCACTCACTTAGAGATGAACAAGATTCCCGGGAATTCCCCGACGAAAAGTCTGCTGAGGGAATCGCATCCACGAGTATCCTGGCAGAGCGTTTATGCTCTACAGTGAGGCTCCGAGAGAGAAAAGAAGATCAAAGTCGGATTCTCAACTTACCAACATATGCAGATGATGCAGGAAGTCGACGAGGAGCGTTGCCAGCTCAAAGCCGAGCTCGGTGTAGTAAACGCAGCCCGCTCTACTGTCCCAGAGTCGCTCGCTGGTTTTCGAGTCCACCACGTGGAGGGTATACCTCGCCAGCACGTAGGCGGCGTTGAGAGACACAAGAGCCACTTCGGCTACCATCAGCGCAAACGTATGAAGGCCGTGGTAGATTCCGCAAAGTATGCAGATGGCGAAACACAGGACGCACGTCACCTGGACACCGCAAAGCAGCCCCACAAGTCGAAAGTGCACGCCAGCGGGGATCGAAGGTGAGAATGACAGCTGGAAAAAAATATATACCCAATAAGTATCGGCCAGAGCTTACGGAGTGAAGTTGATTCCCGGTGCTGTAACTCTTGGATCGATGTTATCCGATTATCCGCATTCGTGAGGAGATGAGCTCAATCGGTCCACCGATCGAACCCAGGGTTACCGATGCCACGAACCGTCAAAAAAAAGAAACAGAGCGAGGGACATCATTCAGAATTACTGGTCATTACATAATAATTCGCTCGCCAACAGCTCACCAGCGGACCGTCGGCGGCGTTCAAGGCCAGCTCGGAAGTGCAAGCAGACCACAGGTAATGACGCTTCTGCGACAGAAGAAAAATCCCATTCTCGACGCGTTCTTGTCTATTGTACTTTCGGGATCGACTACTCGCTCACAGAGTGCTTGGCTCGCTCTCGACAAAATAATAGACGACACGGTTCTCGTTTTTTCCGACGTCCTTCCTCCAGCCAGTCCCCCTCGGTCGGAGAGGACGCAAGAATCTAGACTCGTGCTCGGAAGAGCTCATGGAAATCCAGAATACTCAAAATAAAACTTGACGCCGGTTCGGCTGAGGGCCAAACCGAAGTTCGCGTAGAACTACGGAGAATGCGCTCGTTTAGAATGAGTGGAGCACTCAAATGGATAATTCATATGATCTCTCATTAATCAGTAGCGTCATGGGTCGCACTTCAGTGGAAACCGATATAGAGTGTTTTCCATCCTCATATCAGGGGCGCGCACGGGATTTTATCTTGGGGGCGGGCAACTAGAGTTTTGGAGGGGGCCAGAAGACCGAAAATGATGACGCGCCTTCTCGGGGTCCATACTTTAGCATTGGAACCGACGAATTTAGGTAGGGGCCATGGCCCCCTTGCCCCCCCGTGCGCGCCTCTGCCTCATATGGGCAAAAATAAAACCGTATCAAAGCGAGAAAAAAAACTGGCGTCTTCGACGCAAACATAGATTCGGCCCTCGGCCGAACAGCCTTAAATTTTTTTGTCCCGGGCTCTCTGATAGGTTGAGTCCGATGCTCTTCTTCGATCGACTCAATGTCCATCCCACATCATCATAATTTCGGAAAAGAGAATGTGAAGGATAGCAACGCACGCGCGGTTTAACGATCGAAAAATGTCGGCTCTGATCATTCAACAGTCCAGATACTAACGCTCAATTACTCGACTTAAGCGACTTAACTGTGTCCTCTCTCTTCTCTCGGACGCATTACTTAATCAGACCTATACGGCTTTCCGTTAATCTCGACTCATAATCTATCCCACAACCGGCAATTATTCACAAGCAACCTTCATTTCACCTCCCGATGTCTTCTAGAGATATTTTCTCGAAGAACGGGTCGTCGCGCCACCGGAGCTATCTGTAATTCTATGAGAGATATGAGTTCTTTGTGCAGATGTCGAACTCATACACGATATGCTCCGAGAGAGAGCTGCGGACGCATCCATTTTTGCAGCGTCTGTCGGCTAGTCTCGTCGGAGCAATCCGCCTTATTGGGAAGTCATCGCCGATGACATGGGTCATGATCCCGCCTCGCAATCTGAATCGTTTGTTCGACATATCAGATCCAAATTAAAAAATAGGAGAGCCGTATCCACGATGTGTTCGAGTAAACTATAATTTATTGAGGAATGAATGATCATCCCCGCGCGTCCAAAAAATCAAGCCCACGGAGTCTCGTTCCTCCAACTCTGAGATTGATGGGTTTGATAGGTTGATTGAATTGATCAATGATGGGATTGACGAAGAGCTCCTCGGATTGCTGCAAAATGAACAGGAGCCGCCATCGGCCACCCCCGCCGGCAATTGTGTCCACTACTTTCCACTGAAAGTCGAAGTTCCCGTTTCGGGAATGAACGACATCAAGAATTTCGATTTCACCGAAAACCAAGTCGATTACCAGAATCCGCACTGTCATTATATTGAACCGAGGGAATCTCCTTTGGTTCCTTCACCATTGATTCCTGTCAGCGTGGCTTCGGAGAGGAGCGGCCGCCGCTGTGGCGCATTGATTCCTGATTCCAATCGGTGCGGCTGTCAGAGAACAGCCGCGGCAGCGAACGCAGCGCGCAACACGACGAGCGCGGCTACAGGTCGAATAGATCCGCCTTGGAGCCTATATCTTTCCGCTTGCATAGAACTTGTGACACGGTTGAGAGCAATGTTCTTGCTGTGCAGCATTCAAGTTTGGAATCCCTGACGAATTTCGTCTACAGGCAAACACTGAGCGCTCCACATCGTGGGGGAGATGTGGAACTTCTTTGGACTGGACTGCAGAAACAGAGATTGAGGTTTCGGAAAACTGCATAATTCCACAACAGAAGGACTCGACCTTATGCCACCACTCAAAGGCGCTACACACTCGAAGACCCGTCAGTCATTGACCCGGCCTACCACGGAGCCAATGCAGCAGACCGTGAACGCCAAGCGCCATATGATCAATTTTGAATTTCTACTCCTCTTCGCGCGGTTCCGGTGCTCTCAGTGGGGGAGCTTTTGTGTGAAATGGGGGTGCGCAGAGAGTCACGTACATGGATGCCGAGCTTAGTTCGTAGGTTTCCAACCTTGAGACAGTTTTTCCGGGTCTTTTGACGCCGATTCCTGTTCGACAAAAAACAGTCACTTCCGTTACACGAGATTTTCACCAATAGCCCCTCTAACGAGCGCAATGACGTAGTTCTACGTCAAAAACTAAATTCGAGCCGGGGACCTCTATTCTTCGTCCGATTCTCGACGTACATCTACTCGTGTAACGGTAGTCGTGATCTCAATCGAACGCTGGACACGCGCCAGAAGCGAGAGTCATCAATGCCGCCACGCGCGACTCTCTTCATTCGCCGTAGTACGAAAAACTCGACGAAGCATGGCACGCTTCGCGGCGTTTTCTCTAATGACGATAATTGTCGCTATACTCACGTATTGGAAACGGTCCTTGCTGAGAGTTGTCATGAGATGCAGAAACCCGAGCAGGGCAAACCATGCGCTCCAATTGAGAACCTGCTCCACGTGCGTGACGTTCATCACCCCGAAGATAAAGATGAACTTGTAGAAGATGAAGTTCCAGAATTTGTCTTTGAGATGCTGTTCTTCAGACACGCGCAGCTGACCAAACACCAACACCTGTATCAGCTTCCCCAGTAGAGTGAGTAGGCAGCCTGCCATATTGACGAGCACCTGTAATCGAAGAGACAGATCTGATTAGATATCGTTCATGACCGATTCGGCTGATCGTTATCGACAGCCCAGGGCTAGATGCACGAGGTTGCGGGCGAATAGATTCCTTCGGCAAGTCAATGATCTAGCCTTGTGCCGTCGCGTTTTACACAGATAAGAATAATAGTTTCCCAGTTCCAAGTCGCATTCGTTCGTCTGGTTGGCTTGTCTACAGAAGTCTGGAAAAAAAACGACTCGCGACGACCACATTACAGACGATCCGGAACTCAAGAACTAAACGTCTAAGTCCTCCTGAGCATGTCTCGTTGAGTTTCCATCCAGAGCCATCTTGGAGGAAACTCCCGGAATGGAGACGAAAGAGGCGGGCTCCCGGATCAATCATTTGTAGCGACGCTCCTTCAAAATGAGAACTTCCAGCCCAACCTACAACAAATCAAAAATTGCAGTCTTCGGGATCGTAGGGGGAGTTTCTTCCCGCGTATAATCGACGATCGGATCGGAAAAGCGGGATGGTGTACGTCTGACAGCCCGTCAGTGGAGAATCGCCGTAGTTTTTTCCTCCTCTCCGCGGAGACCGATAAGGGATTCCGAATGGGATGCACCATTCCGTTGACAAGAAGTCATCGAGGACAAGCGAACGCAGGGAAATCCAGCAGTGGCAATGAACTGGAGCAGAAATCCACATTTGCCGTCATAGCTTTCTTGATTGAATTATTTATTGAGGGCGCAGCTCGTTTGTGGCGCACGCGGTTATGTCAGCGTCATCTCACAATCAGTCAGCGCTAGAATCATTTGACCCTGACGACGAAACAGAATGACTCCACGCCCGACGAGAGAGAAAAAAATCTTTTCGAGCGTTCGTTGCTGCCGCCGCACCACAGCTTTGGTCTGCAATGGAATTGTCTCCGGCGAAGAGGTTCTGCCAGAATTTCAAGGACTCCATATTTCTTCTCGTCCTTTAAAATGATGCGTTCTCGTCCCAGTCGACGAACCGTTTCATTTTCAAGCTCTCGTCAATGAGTCATGCGTGATTGGAGACTAGAAACAAGATTTTTCTGAAATCTGCCAGCTCGGCTCTGAAGCGACTACCAGGACTACGAGGAGTTTTGGAGAAGGGCTTCACTCAGTCAGACCGGGTCGGGGGACTCAGGTCGCAGAAGGGCATTCAAGAAATTCGGTATACCTCGAGCGGCAAGGAAATTCGAGGAGAAAAATCGGAGCTCGTGTCAAGGTGAGAGGACTGGGACTTGATTGAATAACAACTCATCTAAAACGGTAAGACCCGCGAATAATGACAGCGGTAAATTCGATGCTTCGATCAAGATGAACATTGAATTACGGCGACGATCCCGCCATGAGGAGTCGTGTCGGTTATTATGCTAGAACTCTGATGGGCGAATATTAAACGGTCGAAACCTCTCACCCTAGGGTGAAGTCAAGCGTGAACTTATATGATGATTGTTACGATATGTATTGAGTTACGTCAGTCGTCCGAGTCCTTGAAGTCTCTGCTGGTTGATGCGGTAGCAGCATCAACCGACAGCCACTACTACCACCACCATCGCCGCCAACACCGCTGCCATCACTGGGATCAGTGCGTGTTTTTCCATATACACAAAAAAACTCGACTTGCTCAATAGGGTGAGAAATAGAAACATCCACAGCGTGAAACTGATGTTACGCTCAGCCACGCTTGCTCCTTCGCAACTCCGAGTGCGAATGAAGGGGTGGCTATTTCGACTGACAGGCGAGCAACTTCGACACGCAAGCAGTGAATTCAAAGATCGCGTTTGAGATCTCGGGTTGTAGGTACATGGAGCGATTGGCCTCGTTCCCGTTCCTGAGAATATTCTTGAGGGAAGCCGCGGCCCCCAGGAAGACCTATCCTTGCCCCCGCTGGCAAGGGCAGCGAATCTCGGGATCATCCGGAACGAAGTTCGGACCGAAGTCTCCCTGTCAGACGGTTGATCGCATGTTTCTTCGAGTCGAAATCCTGACGGGAGGACAAATCAGCGGACAGACTCCTCGGCAACTCTCTCGGTCAGATCGGTAAGCGTCTGAACAAGCTCGTGATTTCGCCGAACCGATGGGAACGGATGCTCTCACTATGCATCCAGGCTGGCTCATCTGCCAAATGCGTCACGGCGAGATGTTGACTTGAGTCTTCTCACCTGCTACGACTCAATGTGATCGCGTGATACATTCAAATTAAAGTATGCTCGACTTCGAGATTCTCCGATTCTGGAGACAAATGGCGAACGCAGATTTTCTGGCTTGATGACTCAAGTTGTTGCAGTCTTGCTCCAGCGACGAACACCAGTCGAGGAGGCGTCTCGATCTCTGTCGGCCACCACGATCGCCACCGATGGCGTGGAATTTTTCCCTAAATATTCCAAAGTATTTCGTCGCTCCTTCCCTTCGCCGAAACGAAAGCATTCTAACGTGACCCCGCTGCAAGCAGTATTATTGCCCCGGGTCCCGCGCTCACTCGACGGGCCATTACGACGCCAAAGCGCTTGCGAAAATTCCGGTGTTCGTTTTTCCGTTAGACCTTTTCCCAGTATGTTCGCAGACAAAAATAAATCCTCAAAACTTCTAAAGACCTGCTCTTCAGTCGAGCGGGCAACGGTGTTACCGTGTGACCGAATCACGGGCACTCGCGTTCAAAGGACAAGTGCCAATAAAACATTTGTCAATTCACACGCGTGCGTTAACGAAATGAAGTTCCTTCTAGGGCACGGCGGCCCGCGAGTTGCTCGAGAATCCTCGGATCCCTGAACAAGACCGCGCGGATTTCTGAAGACCGTGTTTCTGTCCGCGTGCACGGAACAGATAATAGAGTCGCATTCACGCCCAGACGCCCACTCGCCGCAGAGACGTACAAACAGTCCACCGAAGAATAGAAGAGGGAAAATTGGCTCCTCCCGAACAGAGGAGCTCCGAACGACATGCCAGCCGAGTTTTATGAAGGAAGAGTAAAAACACATGGAGGCCGCTCCAAACACACTTCTCGAGCCGACGAGAAAACCAGCGGTGGCAACAACGACTTCTGACGGCGACGGCTGCGAGTATAAGAGTTGGAAGCGAGTCGTCGCAGGCGAAACGTGAAGAACGCGATGTCGATCCGTGGGCGACATGCATTGTTAGCATCACGCCGCGTCGACGGTGTCGTCGTGTCTGTCTCAGATGGAGGGCTGGACTGAACAGCTTCACGAGTCGGGTGTGACTCGAGGAGTCGACGAAGAAAAACTTCGCATCGGATGAACAACCCCTAGACAGAGAGCGACGCTAGGATTAAGAAGAGTAAAATAAAGCGAACACCATTCCCGAGAGAAAGGGTCGAAAGTCGGTAGACGCCTTAGCGGCAGCTGGCGACCTTAATTGTCGAGCGGCGATTGAAGTTTTTCCCCTCTTACTCTATAAAGCTGACAATTCCTCCATTTCGACTGCGTTCTTCTGAATCAACTAAGAGCAGAGGATCCTAACACTGTTAGGTTAAGAATGCAGTCGGGGCTGGCGGCGGCTCGGAACGAGAGAACGAAAATACTGCTCCACCGAAAAAACTGATTCGATCGTGAGCGACTTGGAAGAATGGGAACGGGTTTCTGGTGGAGGTCGCAATTAAGGGCTGCAGAGACATTGTGGTTCTGGCGAGAAACTTTCCGAGAAACAGCAAAAGCGAAATATCAAAGACGGCGACGTGAATAAGAGCCGATTCCGTAGCTTACCGAGAAAGATCGCGACCTCTCGAGAGGCTGAAAAAATACCGCGGGAGCGTGAGCGAACTAGAAATTCGGGAGCAAGTGTTTGGATGCCGAGTCGGAAGCAATGAGCAATCGGCTCCATTGCTCATTGTTCAGCGGAGTTTGGCTTCGGGTTCTCTGAGCGTCTTGATCGCTTTTCGACTTGGTCACTGTTCCTCAGTCAGTGGGCCATCTAGTCGGCCGAGCAGTAAGACTGACTCCTTGATATGTTGCCTCCACTGGTGTAGCATCCGTTTTGGCCGAAGAAACGTGATATTGAATCGCGGCGGCTCAATCAACACTGCGAAAGTCATCGCTGGAGACGAAATGGCTCTGACGGAGGAGCGTTCAATGCTGCCGAAAACAGAGGGATTTCGCTGAATGGAAGTCGGCGAAGGCCTCAGCGTGGATCTGCTTTACATACCTCGTTCGTAGACTTCCCGGGGACGGAAAGGTTCTAGCCATAATCTTATACCAAGAACTGATACTGAAACGGGTCCTCCCTCCATGGGGGAACGTGAAGGTCTCATCTCGATTTACGACTTTTCGTGGACAAGAGGGAGCAACGAGAAAAATGTTGGTCGTAAGTGTACGGTGAGCTCGGAGGCCGGGCGATCTGGAGGGGAATGTAGGAGAAGAGTCTCCGGACTCGGACGGGAATCGAAGTTCGCGCCTCGCACACTGATCCCGGCATCGAATCGATGGACGGGCATTGTCGCACAGGAGGATGTTGCGGCAATTCCCTCTGAATCTTAAGGGCAGGCGGATCCGAGTAATTGAGGTCGAGCTGACGTCAAGGCTCAGCCGATTTCGGTCATCGACGGCGAATCCGAGGTAGGAGCTTATCGCAAACTCAGGGGATCTTCTCTTGCGGAGATTTCCGATCGAAACTGGCGCTCTCCGATTTCGGGTGACTGACTGTTCAGACTAGCTCGGAATCTTCCGAGTGGGAGTTTCGGGAAAAGATGAAGCCGAGCGCAGAACGATTCTCGATGAGCACAAAAATATAGTAACAACAACGTCAAAACTAACAGAAGCGCAAGAAATATTCCGAGTAGGAAGCGAAGGGCTTAGTCGGCAGACATTTCTTCCCCTGCTGCTAGAAGGCAAAGAACTAGAAGTAGGAGGAAGTTTTTTCTCCGTTTTCCAAACTACTCCCACAAAGTTGTTCATCAGACGACAGCTCGCTTTCCGCATCCTCCAGGAAATCAGGCAAGTCCGCTGAAGTCTCGGCAAAGCGCGATCTTCCATAATGGTTGACAGGTCTGTCGACATTTGCACCGAGACGTCGACATCGAGGATATCGCTTTGTACAGCGTCAATTTTCCTTGCACGGGATCCGGACAGCGAAATCCAGACCCGATCCGACCCGAAGTGGATTCGGTGGATCCGAGGTGGAATAATCAGCGGGCGTCCATCCGGTCGAAGCGAGAGGGGTCGTTTCGAGGGGGCCTCATTAGGACTGATAAACAATAAAAATAATCATAAGAATTATGGTCGAGGAATCGTCATTACAAAATCGTCGATCAATCGATATCCGAGATCGTCGCCCCACATCCCTTTTCCTGGGTCAAAATCTGCAACAATGTCCCACGGAAGCGAGTTTTACGTGGACGACTCTCAGCCTTTAACGCGAGACTAACAGCTCGGAAGAGCTTCCTCGTACCGAGACAAGAAATGCGCGAGGGGTTTTTCCTTTTACACAATCTTCCTTAAGCCCTCCGGATACGAGAATAATTCTTGCGGTGCGAAGGAGACTCGCAGCATTTCCACGAGTCATATTTTCTGTCAGAACGGTTGAGCACTGCTCATAATTCCTCTATGTGCATCGAAGCCACTCGAAACGATGCTGATCGAGGCCGATTCGTCATTGACAGGGCTTCCAGAGAGAGCATCGCCCTTAGGAAAAGTGCGGTCTGATAGTCGTGCTTTCGTGGATCGGGACTCACCCTCGCGGGACACTTCGTTGATGCAAAGCGCTCGCCGATGTGACGCTCGAAGAATGATTCAAAAGGCATGGGGTCAGCCATGATCACCGTTGAAGGCGCGGCGATATCATTTCGAACATTGTGCACGTCGTTCCGTCGGCTCAATCACTGATCCAGTCTCCTCGGGCTGAGTCTCCGACTGTCACGCACATTCACTCCGGATCCCGCCGACCGTGGCGCGAGTGGAAAATCTAAACTCAAACTGATAACGCACAGCGCTTCCAGGCACTGCAGGCAACAGAACGCCAGCTTCAAAACTCTCCCACTAACGGGCTTCTGTGTAGTGTTGTGGCTTTCGCTGCAGAGCACTTCTGTTCTGTAGTGCAACCCTCAACAAACGGCGAGGGCTTCAAGGCTGAAGCGAGCAGCAGACTGACCTCTGTTCTAACCGGCTCTCGGGACTCATGTGTATTACCAGAAAAGACTTCTTAGGCTACTAAGAGATGCTCAAGAGGAAAGCCGATGAGAGCGATCGTTAGAGAGCCTGGAGGACGATAGTCCGCGGAAGACCCTCTAAAGGTCCGAACCGGCTCACCGTGTCGTAGGGTGACGGACCCCAAAGTGTTTGCGCAGAAGAGTTCCCCGAAACTCGCATCGCGAGAGCGCTCGACACTACGCTTTCCGAGAAGGGCGTTGTCTGCTCGTTTTCTGGATGGAACCGGTTTCGCTCCGAGAGTTCTTTTTGCCCTGTTGACGAATTCACGAAATCCCGGTCATTATATCACACGATGAATATCAATTTTTCCAGCATGTGCTGATCGAGCGGAGGTACCTACATATGACTTCGATATGGGAAAAACGGTGATGTCTATATAGAAGCGCAGGGATTGCTGCCGAAAGTGCTGATTGAAAGAGGACGTTTTCGGCCGGTCACGAGTCACGATCAAAGGAAAAAGCGTGATGTAAGGAGGCGAGGGTCTGACTCAAACGCAATCCACGTGTATTTTTTTTGCTTCCAACGGTTTTTTCCTAGCGGTTAATGCGCGGTCCGGCTTATATTCTAATCCGATCATCTCATCCTTGAGAAAATGGCTAAAATTTTAGACACATTACTTAAGACCTAGTGAGGAACGTTTATGAAGCGAGCCAGACGCTTCGCTCCTTTCAATCCGTTTCATCGGTCATTTTCCCTCCTGAAATTCAAGAGCCAGTGGATCGGATGACGTAACGCTAAGATTGCACGGGAACTTGCGAAAACTTTGGAAACTTTCTCCACCTAGCTCGGCGATCGACAATCGAGATATCGACGAGCGAGATCTTCACCCGGATGTTCTCTTAACGCATAGCGCCCACCGCTCAATCGACTGCTGAAAACGATTCCCGCATAGAGCCCTGCCGAGCGCTTCCAGTCCGAATGCTCGAACGATAACAAAAAAAACTTCTGTGGTGATGGCCGCGGCGGCGCCGGCAGCGACGACGGCCAACTTTCATTCACAGACGAGCACCTTCAGAAAAAGCGGTCCTCCAGATCTGTCAAGTTGAACTTGGGTCCGGGCAGCAGTTGTCGATGCCGCAGCCGATTCGTCAAAAGCCGAAGCAAAAAGCATGCAAATCACTTTCGCTGTCGACAAGGTCGGCCCGCAGCGAAGCGTCTCCACGACGGACCACTCGCGATGAATTAGAGTTCCTTTTCGAAAGTCCCTCTCCCCCCGAACGAAGCCCCTGCCCGAGGAGCGCTCGGCACTCCTTTCGGAAGTTCCCTCCCCGCTCCACTAACTCCATTCGTACGGGAGAGAAACGCTCCGATTCACTCCACGTGAATGAGCATCTTTGCTCGCGCGGGAAAGTCAAGATTCCCCAAATATTGCCGGAATGGAATCGATCTCGACAGTATGCATTGCGTTCCGAGACGAAACGCTTGCTGACGTACACACAAACGTCGCTGGGAGAAAAAAAATCTGTCGATGGAGACCGATCCGGTGTCACATCAGACCGATCGACGTGCGTCAGGCTCTCGTTCTCAGTCAAGCGACCAACAAGAAACCAGAGAGTCAGCCACGCAGCCGGTTAGAACATGATTGATGGACGATTCGGCGTGAGCGTCATCTCCGTGAACGTGGATGCGTGCCTTATCGAGTGATTGAATCATTATCACTCTGGGAGTCTCCAAGACGAAACTCGGTGGTGGAGGATGGAGAAATCGAATTTCAGCTGACTGAGTGAGGCCAAGCTATTCGTCCGTGGAAATGAACGCTCAACTCCGATCACGCACGGGAAGCCCTAACGGAGAACGACAGAGCGAATGAGCGAGCGTCGATTTCCTCAAGTTGCCGTCGTTCGGATCGAATCGCGCAGCGACGAGAAAGGATTCACGCGCCAATGAGAATGTTAGGAGAGGAAACAAATAAAATGTTCCCCCATGAGACATTAGCGCATGAAGCGCGCCGAGAGATATCGCTCCAGGTGGCTTCCATGGTCATCGACGAAAGCGAGCCGGTGTCACGCTTGCGATTTGACGCGTTCCCTCAAAGATCGCGAGCTTCCAGACTCATGTATGAAATGAGCGCTCGGCTGGCTGACATAAGAGAGAAGTCGCTGCGTAGACATTCTCCACGCGTCGCTGTACTTCTCCACGCTGGCCGCCGATAGTACAGAGTCCAGACCCAGCTTAGCGACTTTCTCGAGCACTTCGATTGCTGACGCTCTCTCCAAAGCGTTTCCAGCAGCGGTCGAATGAGCCGTCACGATCGAGAATGTAATACAAGAGGGCGACGCTTCGTGCCTGCTCGACACCAGTGATGGCTAATCGTGACCCTTGCTATTTCGCTCCCGGAGAGTATGATGTAAAATGACGACGCATCTCATGTCGAGAAGTCCGAATGACGGTCTCGATATCCTCCCCCGTATTCATGAAGACGCGATCAATTATGGTTAATACCATGATCATTCGCGCCACCGGTGTCGCGTTTCGACGGAGAGCGGAAACGTTGAAGCTCTGGTCGACTAAATCGAATCATTCGCATTCGAATTGTTGACGCCCGCCGGGCTTCACTGCGGATCCGAGGCTTGTTCGGCGCGATTCCCTCGCCGCGATTCAGGTCCTCGGGCCCACCCCCATTCGGGTTCCGATCGGCTCAACGTGGATACGTGAGAAGCGGAAAATCACTCGAACGATTCCTCTCGGTGCTCGAATCGGTGTGACACGAGTCCCCAGAGGCCAGAAGCGTCATGGGCATTGAAGTTTCTACTTTCGAGCAATCAAGTTCAATTGGTTCCAGTCATGGGCAATCGCAACGGATTCCAGGGCCCGGGATCACTACAAAGGCTGTATAACCTTTCCAAAAGCGGCTGGTTCATTGTGATCATGAGGAACAGCGAACCGACGACCCCGTAGTCCACTTCAGAAAGCACTGCGCCCACACTTTTGTCAATGTTATCGCGAGCATCATTGTTCGGCGGTGCCAATACGGCGGCGACAGCGCGGCGTTTGACCCCCCACGTTTGGAATCCAGAAACGATTCAAGTCGTGTGACACAACGCGGAGCACGGCCGCTGCATAGGCAGATGCAAGCGCAACCACACCGTTGGAACGCTTCCTGGTGCTCAGCGCGGTCAACAGTCATAGCCTTCACGTGGTGTTGGTGCCGCCGCGGAAGTTCGACGGGCGGTGGGTCTGAATGTCTTGTCGGCTCGCCGGCTGGCTCGACGCTCGGTCGAATGGTCGTCTCGATGTGAAACGATCTGCCTGGGAGGGGAAACAAAACGTACCGGACAAAAATCTTCTTCGCCGACGATGTCTCGAAGAACGCCGCGTAGCGATCGATCGTGGAAACGTTTGCCCAACGACTGTAATAATTGCGCCAAAATGTCAGAGTTTTGGCTCACCGTTGCGGCAAACGATGCTGAGTGAGTGGACGGGCGGAGGTTGTCGTTAACGAAAATACATTAATGCCTTCTCCGGTTCAACAGTTACAAACTTCGACCTCACAAATCACCGACCGGAGAGAAACGATTTCATCATCCCCCTATGATTTGTTTCCAATCCTGAAGAGCGTCGATACATCGTAATTATATTTGCTTTCGCTTCTCGATCCGGGGTTTCCCGTTGAGAACAATCGGATAATTGCTTCTCGGAATTTCGCCGTGGAAACACGAGGAGAAAAACGAGTTTAACGCGAGCACCGATCGCGAAAAGAGCCGTCGTCGAGGAGGCACGCGTGGCGCGATAAATCGGAATGGCTCCAATCTCGAGCAATCTTGATTTACGAGCTCCGAAAATTTCGGGATTTTGTCGTCGTCGTCGTCCTCGTCGCTTCCAGAGTTATTCGAGATGCGGAAGCGGCCCGCGACTCTCGAAGATCACTTTCCCCCCGCGACCTTGGTATGGACGCACGTCCGGAGATGTTTTCTTTCATGTTCGATCCGCTATTCGATTATTGAATGAGGTGACGTCAGCCAGAATTATCTCATCGATTATTATTATCGGAATGCGTGGAACGATGACCGGAGCGTCTTCAACGAGGAGCGAGCGCATGGACATTTCTCCCTCGGATTTTCCGACTCGATCTCTCACCGCCGCTGGCTTTTGGATTCTGGACGAAGCGGCACGCTTCCGCCTAGTTGGACGCATTCTATTCTTCGGCATGCTTTAAGTCGGATGGGAATCGATTCCTCTTAGCGCGAGAGGGAAAAGATGCACTGTCCGACGAATCCGAAGAAAGGCGTTCGGAACCAGACAAAGAAACACTTTCGAGAAGATTACCGCGACCGACCATGTTCCTGGTTCCGTTCATTCCAAATTCATGCGCGTCGTCGACAGAGCACTATTTATCTTTTGCACAAGGGGTCGAAGGAGCCGCGTCGCGCATATGTGGACGTTCCAGGCGTCGTGTACTGGAACGTCTCGCAGGTTTCGTGCATTTTCACGCTCTTGGCGGCGAAAACAAGTTTTGTACTTCTCTTGGACCACTGGTCGCTCTGAACTGCGAACGATGTGATAAATGCTCCGTCGATTTCTCGCCGTGTCCACTAAACTTGTTGGAAACGCGCAGAGTATGATGACCGGCGGTGAACGTCTCGGCAGTAGCCTTGGCGATTGCGCAAGATTTTCTTCTGACTGTCCAGATCGTCTCGTTGGGGTCAGGGTTGTAAAGGAGCAGAAGAAAATCGGTGGTGATTGAATCATAGACGGTCTATACAGGCGGTCTTTAGAAAAAGTTGACAGACCCAGCAGCCGAAGTACCGCAGGGCGATTGTGAGAATTCTTTGAAGTAAACAACCAGGGACCTCGGGCATGCTGATGGATCGCCTTCCACTAGCTGAGTATGGCGTAGACGACCCGATGCTCTCCATCGGTATTCCGGACCGGCGCTCGCTTCGAGATTCGACAAGAGTTTTGCCCCTGTGTCGGAAATCAGCGTTCCGTTCGCCCGGAATCCGTCGATGGCGTTCAGTTTCGGCAGGGAGGATATCGAAAATGATTATCATTGGTCCACGACAAGGACTGAAGATCGAGAAACTTTCTGGATTGAGGTTTAGCTCTACGGATGAGTGGCAGCTCCGAGGTCAGCTGTCATCAAGATTGCCCACGGAATTTCGACCAAATGGAATTTTGAATCCGCTCCAAAATTTATTCCGGAGCCAACAGAGCGAATGACTGAAATTTTTTCGAGCTTCGTATGATCAAAGACAAGCCTCCGCGCCTTGCGGGAGCACTCTTAGGAGTCCCACTAGTTTGTTTTAGGAATCCGAGTCTCCCAATGGAGAAATGTGCATCTCAATCGATCGGTGGAAATGCTTTCGGAAGCTAAAATCCACTCGGCGGTGACGAGCGATAGCCAGGATCTAATCAGAAGCAGGTCAGAAGACGAGAATTCTTTGAAGAAGTCAATTTTTCCGAGAGACACAATGTTGATCAACATTCAAATCTAAACCCGCTTTTTGTCGATTCTCAGGATCGAACGAAGATCATCCGAAGCCGGCAGGACTTCGATATACCTATTGGTCAGCGAAATCCTATTTCGCTTTACCGCACAAGAATGAGAGGCCAGCTCGCGCGCGCTCTCGCTGCCTTGCGCGCGTCGGGGACGATCCGCTCGAAATGGAGGGTAAGGAGATAACTCACCTAGAAAGAGAAATGAAGATACCCGAGATTTCCCCGGTGTCCACGGTCGCTGGGAAGATGACGGATTATGCTAATGATGTTTTCGCTTGTACGTGCCACCTGTCCAGGTGACTCATCTTGCTCTCACGCGGACACTGAGATACCACGTCATTCATTGCACGAGTCCCAGCTAAAACTTGAGCAAATTGCGGTCTCCGAGACATATCTAGACATAGAGAATCTTTGCGCAGAGAAGCGTTTTTATGATGGTAACTCTTCGCGTAAACATAGGCTACAAAGGTTTCTGGAATTCCAAGATGATAAGCCCAGTCTCCGCGGGCATGACGATAGATTGGCTCATCGATGATGATGTTCGGGTCAATCCATCCCTTCTTTGCGAACATTCTCAATTGTACATTCGAGAGGATCTCTACAAGGCCAAGGGGATGTTGATCTCCGCTCCCTGGGATGCATCGACGAAGCTCTATGGGAGAAAGGTTTCACACAGAGCATCTGTCGAATTACTATCGATTTGGTGATCGTGTCGGGATTATTCCCAATGTGGAAGCTCACAAAGCCGTTTTAACGCTCATTATTGGATTTTGGCTTTGTCCGGGGATTTCGGAGCGGTCGGCCCCTTCCAGCAGAGCATTTTCAGAAGAATCGTGGAATGGCATTTCACCAGAAATTCTGCCCGAGAATGGTGAGTGGAAGCCATTCTCTTGAACGGACTCTCCGAAGCCCGGAAGCCGTACTTCACCGTGACGAGCCAGAAACAGGACATTAGGATCATCGTTTCCGTCATCGTTTGCGATTGCACCTCGTGGGTAAATCCTTCCCGTGAGCAGCGTACGTAAAGGGGTACGATGAACTCGAGCGATCGCCGCGCTTTGTTTCTCGATCAAGAATACGCAGTCTTTGCAGATCGCGGACGAGATGCAAGATTGTAGATACCTATCTCCCAGGTGACGAGAAAAAAAAACTGGAACGCTTAGAGTTGCTCAACGACTAATGTCCGACAGTATTTTCCGATGAGGGTGTCTGAGCACCTCGAGGGCGGAACATTTCCCGAATCTCCCTGATTGCGGACGGACTCTCTCAAGAATATGGCAGTCGCTGCTGGTCATGTGCGAATGTGCCCTCATCTCGATCGCTCGGAGAACTCGGAATACAGTCAAGTTCCCTTAAAATGGAATATCGTAATTCGGAATAACTCGGAATAAGAATCGATAACTCGGAGCTCGGACGGGGCTCCAGTGTCAGTTTTGCCATAGAGATATAGCGAACGTCTCCCCCTAAGTCGGGAATTCTTGCATATGCCTGCATGACTCATAATTCGGAACTCAGTCAGACCTTTCTCCAAGAAAGCCACGATTCCGTTCTACGGGAAGTTGACTGTATTTTTTCTCTCGGAAAAGTCCGCGTCGAGGACCTTTGTTCATGTCCAAGTGACTGATATTCATGCATAAGCCTGGTTCGACTGACAAAAAAAAGTGTTTCATTTTTTGGCTCCAGATGTTGCGGCTAGTTGGATCGGTTTCATTCAGAAATGAAGTCCAGCACAGTGGGAAGATGTCAGCTCTCCGCGGCAGAGTTCCTCCCCTTTATCGCGGACCATTCTTTGCGGATGGCAGCAGGAAGGAAAATAGCTTCACCGAGTCTTGTCGTTTACAACGGAGCGTTGGATAGCGCCGCGACAGCGGTGGCGACAGTGAAGTTCCACCCGTCCACTAGTCCGCGTTCACCTGCCAATCATAGGCGATGATCTAGCGGTTCTTTTCTGTTCCCTCGACGAGGGAAAATTCCGGAACCGGAAAAGTCGTAAAAGACAACGGACTGACAGAATAAATTCAATCGACATCATGTTCCACGAGATCGTACCGGGGTTGGACAATGGGAAAATCGGAACATGGGATGTAATTGCTCGTCAAGGGCGCCTGAGATTCTAGACCTGGACGGAGTATCCGGCCGACTGAACTGAAGGTTAGCAAACCGTCAATACCAGAATATACTGATGTCTTGGGCTAAATACGAATCTGATCCGCGGAAACGGAGCTTCTTCGATTCCAGACTTTCCTTCCGCGATTTGAGATTGGATATAGCAGTGTCAGAGTAAACTATGATCCCACAGAATCAATAGGACGTTCCTTCACCTACTGCTGCCTTTTCGTCCACCGCAAAGACACTCGCACGGAAGGAGATCTTCTGCGAGTGACCGGTTAACACCCTGAGATATCAGACCCATCAGCGTAAACTCCTCATTAGTGAGATTGTGCCACTGGAGGCGGAGCTGGCAACGAACGGGGATGAGAACGACTCACTCCCGCAGCCAAATGAACAGACAAGCTGCGAAGTAGAAGTGAAAGGAGACCCCTCCAGTCTCGAGCGGCTGGCTGTCATCAACGCACTGAATCTAATTGATCGGAGCGGCCTCCCAGACCGGCGAGTTGGCAACACATTCGCGTCTCTCGTTTTGACGATTAGAATCGAAATGCTGACCTCCAACAGACAATCAGGGATCAAGATAGCCGAGACCAGATTCGAGCCAGGCGTTGGACCTCTTCGAGCGCGTTTCGTGATCCCGATCGGAGCGTTCGTGACTGACGACGGGGCCTTAAGGCTCAGAACAACTTGGATTTTCAGTTTCTCGGATCGCTGCACCTGGACAACGTTCGGATCGGAGCAAAGGAAAACTCTGTTCCTCCGCCGATTCCCCGCTCGCAGATTTCAAAAACCTTGGGATTCCTGAGCCTGGCACCACGAGGTTGCACGAACGGAGTTTGATGGAAAGATGAAGCTGCATGAATTCTCCGACGTCAGCTACCCAATCCGTTCACGAGCTCTCCGAGAGGGAAAATCGTCTCTCGTCCTGGAAACTACTTGGGGCGTTCGGGGATGCGTGGGCGCTCGAAAAAAACCCTTGAATGGAAGAAGGGTCTGAGCGTCCATGTGGGAGCACCGTTCAGTCGGGGCTTGGGGGGAGGGGTTTGGAAAAAGCGTGGGCTCCGGCTGAGCTTGCGTGTCTTCTGCCCGAACTTGCCACCGGCGCGCCGTAGCGACGTTTGCGTGTCTGACCAAGTCTGAGAGGGTATACGACACGCTTTAGGGAAAGGGAAACGCGGCTCAGCCCACGTGTGCTCTCGGCGGGCTGGCGACCGCGGCGGCTTGGCAACCTTAGGGAGATCAGCGTAGTGTAAGGCCCTCTCCATCTCCATGGTCTCTTCGTCGACCCGTCAGGTCGATCCCGTCGTTGTTCTGGTACCCTTTCTAAACTGAGCGAGGCTGCTCCGAAAGACAGGCGGACGGACGGACAGACAGGCTGACGGCGGTTAGGCTGTACCATGCCTGCGTAGAGTCCCGTAGCGGCCAATGTGATCATAACGACGACGTGGTCGACAACCCTCTCAACGTCTCCGGCATCTCTTTCGCCTCCCGAGAGTGGACAGACAATCGGCCGCAGCTCGAGAGTTGCAGCATACTCGTATGAGCTCTGGTGACGAACGGTCGTGGTCCGTTGATTCGAATCGTCCGCATACCTCGCGCGTGTTCTGTTTGTTTGTTCGTCGCTCGTTCGTTCGGCCACAGCGCTCGAACCCGTTCTCGAGAGTTCTAGCGAGCTGTCGACGCCGTTGACATCTGCAGCCAACTCGATCGTTCCAGAATCGTTGTCCTACCCACCGGAGTCAGGTGTCCGCCGCCGACCGTGTCGCCGTCGCGGACGGGTGTCAAGTGAAGAAACGTGCCCCAATCTCTCTGATCGACATTTTCTCGGTTTTGGGTTAGCCCGACCTCATCGGAGCCATCGCGAAATTTAATGGCTAGCGACTCGTGCGGTGAACCCACAAAAACTTTAGGAGGGAGACCTCTGACCAGAGCCTGTGCGCCAGGTTTGCTGCGGCTCGGTGTGGTCTCCGGCAGCCGACGAGAGCTCGGAGCCTCAGACGTCCTGAACCCTCTGAGCTGCTACTCCTCACTGGATTACTCGATTACTAGCGGCGATCCGCTCTGCGTTCCACGTCAAGATTTCCGTTGGTGCTGCGGCCATTTCACGCCGTAGACCTAACGCCCAAAAATAGGATCAACCAATCTTTGCTTTGTTTGTACATCTGCACCCGCCGTCGCCATCGCCGCCATTAGTCCGGTTCGCATCCGACGGCAGAAGCAATACGACAGGAAAATTGTCATCATCACCATCGGGAGTAATTTGTCTCAACGGATCCGCAACGGAATCAGCCCTCGACTCCGCTAACTAACGTCATCGACGCCCTGAAGCGTGTCGGAGCCAGAGTCGAACAAATTTCCCACGCTGACCACAGAGGTGAGTAAGTCGCGATATGCTACCGAGAGAGTGATGGCAGCGAGCTAGCGAGCTTTTCCGAGAAGAGCGCCGGCCTTCGTGGAGAATGTCATGAACTTTCCAGGATTCTCTGGGGGCGATTCGCGAGGGGGAGGGGATGTCTCTTTTCCGAGAGAGCGCGTTCTCGAGAGACATTCGACAGCCTCTGGTCGAGTCTCCGGAATCCTCTCCTTCACGGCGGCGACTCCGTGACGCCTGAACCTGCGGATTCGTGCGCTCATGTCACGCTTCGGCCCGCCCCCGAACCGCTTACCTCCGGTACCGGGACCTTGATTATCCTGTTTCGAGAGGGGCCGACGGTCGACCGAAGACGTTCGAGAGCCGCCCCTTTCGGGGGGAACAATTGAAAGCCTGACCAGGCTGTAAACAGGTTGGACTTGACTTCCTCGCCTGGCACAGGTACAAGACTGTGCAACGAATACAAGGTCACGGACCAAGTCTAACTATCTCGATTATGCGGCGCAAGAGGTGTCCTCGTGGTCGTTGATGACCTTTTATCCCGGACCTTTGCCTGTGACTGCCGAGTTTCACATTCAGAGTCTCCTGACGAGTTTGTAAAGTAATCGAACGCGAACTTCGTTTGGATCCTAGATGTGTGACGGACTTGTCGCACACGAGACCCAGAGGCCTACCGAGCAGTGAGCTAACTCGCGCATTGTAAATCGGGTTGCGATCGGCGTTAGTGTTGATGTTCGTTCTGCTGCTGTTGTTGTTGTTGTTATCAGACATTGATTCGCCCGGACAAGTCCACTAGTGCTGCTTTTTGTGACTACCCTTACACATTCGATATTTATAGACATGCAGCTCTCCCGATGTATTGTTTCATAAATAACTACATCTAGATATAATATAGATTCCCCGAGAGGACGACTCGCCGCGCCATTGCCGGCCGGCTCCGACAGTGGAAATATTATCGCGACCTTTTCCACTGTCAGGTCTGGCTGATCGATCGATTCGCGCTGTAGAAACAGTTGGGAGTGAAACGTCCGAAACCTCAGATCAAAGCTCAATCCGTGGTTGAATGTACCGCGCATGTGGGTAGATGATTGAAAGGTCCGATCTCTGGACTCGACAATCGGGGGAAAATCCATTTGATTCACGCGGCGACACCGCCGCGAATGAATCCTCGATTGTCAAACAGCCAGCGATATTTGATCAGATGTTCACAGCTTGTAGACCGAGGGCTCGTCACGGCAGGCGATAATTGAAGCCAGCCGAAAGTAAACGTTGCTTCAGCAGAGTAAATAAAACTCGGCTCTCAGTCAGACCTTCGACGCGGTCAGGTCGTCGCCTATCCACGCGTTTCTCCGTTCAGTCTTGTCCCATGGGACTTCTGTCCGTTCCGAACAGCAAACGCTCATCGAACGCTATTACGTCATCGAGAGTAGAATCGGTCTAGAAGCCCTCGACCGCAGCGGCATGAACTTTTTCCGTGGCTATAGCTCTCAATTCGAGAGGGCCATCGTCTCTCGTAGTGAAGGTCATCCCGTGAGTCTGGCGAGCAGCCATAGGGTTTGTCTTGATTCGAATTATTCATCCAGCGACGAAACTCAGCGATTGGATGTCGATTTTTTGTAGATAGCCTAAGCTCGAGCTGTGAGATCGTCGGGCCCATGTCTGACGCGTCTAGATTCCTCTCCGAGCGCAGGAGTCGTGAACTCGGATGGCTGTCTCGGATAGTTTAGATTTTAGATCTTCTTGGGCCAAGATCGACTCGATCGAGAACATTGGCAATCTTGATGTCCTGACACTCATCTTGGCTTCGTCTCTTTTCAAGGTTAGCGTTCCGAGTTCCTGACTATTGGCGATCGTCAGTCCATCCACGTGAGTAGTCGGTTCGCTCTTCATCTGACCACAAGAATCTTTGGTGATTCGTGTAGCTCCGAGCGCAGCGCGCCGACAATCTGCTCTCGAAAATCACTCAAGCAATTCATCCGGATTTCCAGATCTCGAGATCATCCCGCTCAGGATTACGCAAACACCGGCAAGGAGACTAGTCCGCAGGATTAAGGAACTCAGCGAAATCCCAAGAGCCCTCTCCCACGGATTGATCCCTGTTTTCTCGGGGACCGGCGATTTATCTCTGCGAATTGTTCATTTCTCATTTTTGGACGGGGTCCGGTTCTAATCGATGCTGTGTTACTATTTGTAAAGCTGTTCGGAACGCACTCTTCGACGCATTGCGGGTGTGCGTTTCATTGACGGATGGAACCTGACCCGGGCTGAACACTAGGATTTTCCAATTTAGCGGAGATTATTTCTGTGTTGTTTTAAGTGCGTACGTAGGTGTTCTGACGTCACGCGTCGGACCCGCGGTCGTCGTCAACCGCGGTGATCATCCTAATATTCTTCTGCGATCGGCTCGATACTCTCAGTTCATCGGTACAACCATCAACGGATTGCATCTGAACCCCCTTCTCGAAAATCATCACCCGATCCAAACACCGACATGTCCTCCTCCGAAGGAAGTCCCGAACGCAAGCTCATTGTTGGTCGACCCTTGGGTCTTCAGACACAGGGCGGATCCGTGAATCTAGCTTTCACTCAAGAGGACGACGTCCACGGCATGTCGACGGTACCCGCGACCCATAACGTACAGTACACCATGTACAGCCCGCTCTCCGAAGACGGCCGTTACCTCCAATCGCCGGACGGCTCGATCTACTCGGAGCGCTCCCAAGCCCAGCTGATACGCGGCTCGATTCCTAACGACAATCTCGCGCGACACCACGGAGTTCCCGCAAGCTATTCCATCAACGTCGGCTCGGACAGCGTCTACAAAGACGATTTCGTTATGGAAAAGAATGCGTCCGTCGTATCGCGCGACTCGTTCAACGACGACGACGCGCACTCGACCAACATCGAGCCCGAAGAGGAGAAGATCTACCGGGTTTTCCTCCAGATGCTGGGCCCCTTCATCGCCTCGGGTTTCGGGACCGTGGCCGCCGGCCTCCTGCTCTGGGCAGTCCTGACCTGGGAGAACTACCGGAAAATCCCTGAACTCGTCACCCTGGTGCCGGTCCTGCTCGGCCTCAAGGGCAATCTCGAAATGACGCTGACAGCGAGACTCTGTACCGCGGCCAACATGGGCAACGTAGACCACGCAAGCGAGCTCTGGCGCCACGTGTCCGGTAACCTCGTCGTGACCCAACTCCAGGCGATAGTCGTGTCCTCCCTGGCGTCGATTATCAGTATCGTCCTATACGTGGCGACGGGCAACGAATTCGTTCTGGGCAACCTGTTCGTACTTTTGGCGTCAGCGCTGGTCACGGCATCCGTGGCGAGTTTGCTGCTGGGCCTCCTGATGTGTCTGATTGTCATCCTGAGCAGACGCTTCAACCTCAACCCCGACAACATAGGCGCACCAATAGCGGCGTCCCTCGGCGACATCTGCACCCTGGCGCTCCTCTCGTACATCTCGGCGTTCTTCTACAGTTTCCGTCACCATGAATGGCTCGCGCCGCTCATCATCATCCAGTTCCTCGCCCTGATCCCTTTGTGGTTCTGCATCGCGTACAAAAACCCCACGGTCCGCTCGGTCGTCATCACCGGTTGGACGCCGATCTTGTGCGCGATGGCGCTTTCGGTTGGAGCGGGTCAGATTCTCGACTTGGCCGCGCACTGCTATGAACTGATGGCCGCTTTCCAACCGGTAATCGCGGGAGTCGGCGGCAATCTGGTCGTCGTGCAAACGTGCCGCATGACCACTCTGCTCGGCAGGAGGTCGCAGCTCGGACACCATCCGGAAGACGACAACCGCACGATGATTTCACCGATTTCGGCGCTGTTCGGGAAAAGCTATCTCTCTCGGACGGCGCGACTCCTTCTGCTGGTCACCGTGCCCGGCCATACCCTCTTCGTGTACGTCATCCATCTGGTGCAGAAAGACTTCACCGTGACGCCGCTGTTCCTCTTCTTCTATCTCACATCTGCCGTGCTGCAGGTGGCCATCCTGCTGTACATGGCCCGATGCCTCGTCTACTACCTGTGGTCGCGAGGTGTCGACCCCGACAATGCGGCCGTCCCCATCCTGACAGCCGTGTGCGATCTTTTGGGATCCGGTCTCCTGGCGGTCTGTCTCATGTTCCTCTATCGACTCGGCGATGAGAGTTCGCTGCTCAGCGAAAGTTGTTTGCCGCATACCTCCGACGCGATCTCGACAACGACGACCTTCAACTCGACCACGTTCTAGACGTCGTTAAGCATCGTCATCGCCTGACACCTGATCGCCGACGCAAACTTCCCGGCACTTTAGCTGAATGCCGAATCAGATCAAATCTAGTCCAGCTGGCCCGAGAGTTTCCTCGCCGTGAACTCTGCCTCCGCGGCCAACGAGGATGCGGAGATGGCGGCGCTCGCCTCGTCGAGATGGATAAGTCTCGAAATGGTAAGACGCGGCAGCTTTCTGTGTTACCATGCGTAACAGCGTCGCGTTTTCCACAAGAACGTCGGGAAGTGGTAACGGAAGTCCGTACCGTTGTGAAGCAGAAAAAAACACTCTGCTTCCCCTCGCGCTCGTCACTAAAGAGAACGACAAGTGCTGTCGACGCCGCTACCGCTTTTGCTACAACGACACGATCCGGAGGGGAAAGATTATCTCGTTCCTGGTCACGACCCGCTTCAGTTTCACTGATGACAGAATGGCGTCCGACCGTCGTATAATCTTTATCATCATCGTTGAGAGTTTATACATGCAGAAAATTATATTTCTTTATACCTGCACACACATGTTTTCTCTAGAGGTTGAGGCCGGAGCTTCGAATGGCCCTCCTCAATCGTTGCCCAGACTTTGTCCATAGATCTCTGACGACGTCGCCAACGTTCGAATCGGCGAACTCGGGGGGAAAGATGTTCTCTCCACATTTGTACTCAAGGGTTTATCAAAAGGGTCCCGATGAAACCATTTCCAACGGAATTATCCGGAATTATTACGAGAGAATTCCGAGGATATGGAGAAAAACAAGTATCAGGAGAATGGAATGTGAAGGAAAAGAAAAATCGCGGACAAGTCATAATGCATTTTGTGTTCGTCAGATAATCGGAGTCCGGTTTTTGGAGATTTGATGTAAGGCGGGTCGCCTCGCTCCTCGTCGCACTCGATTTAGGATTTTTCGCAGAGTATTTATAATTATTGTTGTATTCGGAGTTATGGCTATTTATTACAATCCCTGGAAATGCGTACGAACGCAGCGATGTCGCAGCGTTCACATCTGAAGGTCTGAAATTAGTCTCTCCAGTTTTCCTGGCGGGACACGACATGCGATTTCGAGGAAAGTCTCCTCGTTTATGTTCCCGGAAACCCACAGCGATTCCACGATGCAATCAATTATTATCGAGGCAAGCTGCTCCGAATTGCCGTTCTCCAAGGCAGGACGCACAAACAGGTCTTACAGACCCTGTATCAGAGCAGTCTCCGCCAAAATCGACTCGGCATCGTACGGAATCGAGATTCTGTCAGATTGATGGATTGAGTTTCTCTCTGGAATAGGTTTGCTCGAGTATTCCAAGAGACCAACGGAAGATAGCTCCTCGAGATTGCGGGTCCTGAATCGGTGTCTCCGAAGCCACAAGGAAGCCATGCCGGATTCCCTCAAGGTCCCGAGTACGTTCACTGTTACTGTGTATAAGGAACCACGCAGAGAGGACCCTGGGTTCGTCATTGATACGCCGGTGCCGAACCAAAGATTTTTCCTCGTTCAGACTCAAGACGGTTGAACTGGAGTGAATAAAGTGAACAAGTAATTGTGCTGATAATCTCACGACGATCCCTCGACGAGCAGAGAGTTTCCGGCTGTGAACGACCAACACAGATTGACAGCTATTGTTGACGATAAGCAATTTGTTGAGAACCACAATGATGAATCTCTATCGAATCTATGCGACGAGTCGAGCCGACTGAAAGTCGCGGTGGCGAGTCCGGTGTTATCATTTCTGCTGATAGTTCATTCACGGACTGAATCGAGCAGAGAAGGAGAACGGAATTATAGATAGAGATGAGAAAGTCAGTCCTTCCGAGGAGGACTCCAAAACGATTGCTCCGGGAAGCAGTAATGTCGAATGGATGCATCAAGCTTCTGCCGCGATCGCGTTCACGGACGCTTCTCCACTCATGTTCCCGCTCTTCCTCCTCCGAGTGGAGATGCTCAAGGCATGAGCGGGCTGCTGCATCTTCGGTCTGTATTCTCAAAGAGAAGCAGAAGATTTATGAAAATCGCCATCAATCGATCGATCAACAATTATCATGAATCAGAGAATGGTGAAATAAAGACGAAGTTTTCGGTCAGTATTTCAGCGTTTCTTCCGCCCGCTATGCATTGTTCTGCAGTCTTTCATGCTAGAGTTTATTCCAGGCTCCTTTCTCGATAATTTCCGTCACATCCTATTCCTTTGATAATCAAATATTCTGTCGTCGCTTCAGTGGAGCCTCACAATTTTCGAGATCGACTTTCTGTTGTACACACTTCCGGAACCCATCTGACCATGAATCACTCGCTTTCCTGCGGTGACTCTTTTTTTCCTGCTTCTCGCCGTTTTTCAGGAACGACTCCACACGACTTAGATCATGCGCTTTAGTTTCCGCCTAGAACCGTCCGGTTAGAATTTCAGACATGAATCAGAAAACGTGAGATCTACCAACTAATCCTGTCGCGTCGCTTCCTCGATGATAGCTCTCCCCGCATAAGGATCACATTAACCGACAAAGGCAAGGTTTTCAGAAAATAATTCGTATCGGATACTCAGCGCCCCACACGAAATCATCGTTCGAGAACTCCTATGCAGCTGATGCGTATTGGAAGTCGGCAAGCGCGCTACATGGAAGTCCTCAAGGTTTCGGCAGATAATAATAATCGGAAACGAGAGCAGTGCCGCGTACGGACGAAGGTGCCGGTCAGAAAATCTTCGTTGGCTCGCTCCAAGACGAAAGCGGTGACCAAAGAGGTGGCAACGGACAATGAAGTCCTATTCCCCTGGAACGGCTTGAAGAATGGGTGGATGCGAGAGTCGCTCGCTCATCCAGCCAGAATACCTAAGGGAGGCGCCAAGTCGAAGAAGATGAGCCGCGCCAGATACATAACGAGTCGACACAATCGACCGTAATCAAGCATGTGTCCGAAGCTCTGACCCGTCAGAAAGGAGATGATGCTCTAATCCTGGCCACCATTGTTTCATTCTCAACTCGGGCATGACAACTGACAATGGCGGCACTGGCTGGGGACCTTTGACATATCACGCCCGGTCACGCGTTCCCATCAGGAACCGACAGAAAGGAGAAGTAGCATTCGGGCGGTCCGTTGGTCGGCCGACCGACCGTTGGTGGGTCGATGGGTCGGACGGTGAAACGGACCGACTCACGGTCCGCTTGAAGAGCATTCCAATAATGGATACGCCTTGCCTTTGTCACAAACTATAGTCGTCCATCGACAAGCAGTCCGAAATAGTCTGAGCTATCCATCAAGGTGTCCAAAAAGTTGAATGCTTCGCGGAGATTGAGACCCAGAAGGTAATGACTCATTCTCGTCAAATGAGCGCAGCTGAAAAATTCATCTTCTGCTCCGCTTCTAAATAGTAGTCAGGAGACAGTCCGAGCAGTCGGAACACGTGGATTTTCGCTTCTGTGTGAACATTTCTCGCTACCGCAGCAATCCCCGTCCGCGACGTTCAGCCCGACCGTCACCATTTGGTGCTCTCGACGGGTGAGGGCACCGTCACACTGATAGTCTACTCCTGAGCCTCTTAGAGGGTTGTTCGGAAGACTCTGGACCGGAAGGAGATCCGACGACATTGGGGAACGATCGAAAAAATGAGAATCCTAAAAGTCGACGTCAGTAACACTGTGCTTCAGCGTGCCCGCGCGCTTGGGCGGACGCTCTCTTCACCGACTGAGATCACGTAACAAGATTCGTGCCACCGCGCAACTCTTCCCATAAGTGGCTCTACCAGTCCTATCACGATTCAAACACGCTTCATGTTATATATGGCTATTTACGCTTTCTTGATTCTGTTTATCTGCGAGTCGCTAACGTCTGCGGAAGTGGGCTCTTGCTCCCGCTGTCGCCGCTGTTGCCATTGCGATCTAACGTTGCAAGGCGAAAGTCCAATTTATTCCGTTTGAATAAATTTCTCAGTCGAACTTCTACGGGGGATTCGAAACTTCGTTTCAAATAATCTGCCCTCAAGACCTTGCTCGATCGATCGATCGATTGATTGGATAGACGCAGCCACCGTAAGCTGTCTGGCGGAGGATCATCTCGAGACTATTGCATACGGTTGACGCCGAGAGCCTTCGCGAGAGGCCCGAGCGATCAAACAAATCAAGTTCCCTCCCGGATTAAAGGATGATCTAGGGTTCGGTCACACTCTGTCCAGGCATTCACCTAGGAATCCCTCGTGTCGTCTTAGCGGGGCCTAGGCGGATTTTACCGGTCGGCAATCTTACGCGCCATTTGATCCAAGTATGAGCTAACAGCAAACATCCAATGGGACATCAACCGAGACCACGTAAGCAGCGCGAAATTCGTCGAACGTGAAGCTCAGAAGCGAATGACGACGACGTTGGATTTCTAGCCTTTGCACGACTGCAGCGGAATAGCGCCGGCGCCGCGAACAGGGGCCAACGGACAAATTACGCCCGGCACTGAAGATGGCGCTGCCGCATTACGTAACGGGCCGTTGCTGCCCCGCGAAGATGCGACGAAGCTATTATTTGGCTCCGATGAATTCTTCGACGGTGTCGATCGTACTGATCTCGAGGACTTCCTTGCCGAAAAAGCGTCACGTCGGTGAGAGGCTCAGACAGCGCTCTTCGAGAACCGAGGGGAGGTCTTGATTGTTGGTCCAGCTCGGGACACACAGCTTCTCCGCCCGAAGACCGCGCGCCCTCCAGGGCGTCGTCTGGTGAATGCGGTACCGCGGGATTAACTCCGCGAGAGCGCCCCACCGACGTTTCGGCTTGAGGCTCTGAGCTGAAATCGAGACTCGATCGCTTGACAGTCAGTCGAAGATCTACTTCGTCGGTCGTCTGAAGCGACCGAACAGTCAGTCAGCTGCTTTCGAATGAAAAACGGAGACAAGCACAAGGGAAGCTGGCGGAGCCGCAACAGCGACCAACAATAGAAAACGCATGCACTTCCTCTTCCTCCAGCTTGTGACGACACTGAAAATGCTTTGCGCTAGCTTCCCGACCGGCGTCACAACGCGCGACTCGCAGCTGCTTGGAGCGAGCGCTCATGACTCCGACAGTATTCTAGCTAGCTGACAGTTCAGTAACAGGATGTCTCGAATAATGGGAAAAGTCCCGAAGCGAATTCTCGATCGCTTTCGAATCACGATTCGGAAAATGTTCCGCCAGGCTAAAAAAAGAGAACCGTGGAAGCCTTCGGAAATTTCGGGGTCGTAGCTTATCGAGTCGGAGCCGTGTCGAGTAAACTTCCATGATTATCCAACTTAGTGAATCGGTTCAGGACCCAACAACCCATTGACTAGCGGTTGCTCCCGCCGAAACGGAGCCAGACGGGGGGTTTCGGCTTTCATTCGATCAGAACACTTTCGGTGGTCAGTCGCGATCCGTTCGGCACGCCAGGAACCGATCATCGAGCGAGCGAGCGCGCAAGCGACGAACCGATGCTGACTTGTTAGTTTGAACATCGATCTGGGAACTGAGTAGTGGATATCGCCGGTGATCTAGCGCCCGCCAGGTGTTGCACCGCGGGACTAGTTGGTTGGACACCGAAGAGAGAAACGTATCGACTTACTACTACGCTCCCGAAGACGCGATGAGTAAGCGGTATATGATGGCCACGTGATGAATTTGTCCTCATCGTACGAGCTCGCGGTTCGCGTTCGCTCTCTCGGCCTCGGTTTCGGCATGGCACGTTGGTCGAGCGTGGAAAAACGTCCGCGGCAAGATTTTTCCACGGAGCACTTGATCACGAACGAGGTTTGCACTTTGACTCGCGAGGCTCAATCCGGCAAAGTACGTCTTGGCGCAACTAAGGAGCCCAAGGGAGAAATCTATGCGGATTTTTGGAAATACTATTCGCTGAATTTTTAAGACTTCTCCTCGCTCTTTAAAAAAGTTCCCCAAATGAGCGGATTCCGGAGCTCCAGCTCAGGCCAGCGATGTCGGCGCTGGCTGAGTAAATGGCTAGTAAGCAAGGACTTGGTAACAAGCGACGGTTCGAGGCACTTCTTTGAGGAAGCTATTGTGCCCACAGAAAAAAAAATCAGGGAAAACCGCTGATTGACCGACTGAAGGACTGACGGGATGAAGAACCGTAAGAATCCCCGACAATGACCCATTACTGGATGGGGTGAACGATACTCGGTCTCCGTATGACCGTATGTCGTGCTTGGTGATTCCTGATGACACCGTGAGTGACGGAGTTTTTCGTCAAGCATGAGCCCGGCTCGGAGTTCACCACTGCCGAAGAGCCCCGAACCGTGGGCACGGTGTCAATAATTCGTTCATCCATCTCAGCGCATGATTGCCGCTGGATCCATAGTGCTTCCCTCATATATCATTCAACGATAACGTTATTAAGGCAGCCATGTAATAGACGCAGAGACGTGAAGCCTTTTGCTCCCACCGCACGCTGTCTTCTCCCCTTGCTTCGCCGACGCAACGACGAATAATCGACGCGAGCATGTACAAACGCTCACACAAACGCATTGGAAGATCTTCAAATGTCTGTCTGTTTTCCTCGTGCTCGCTCTATCTTACTGGCTCAATAGCGCCGCTTGTGTGTGGGGACTTCCGCCATGCAAATGCACCGGCGATGCCGAGCGACTCTCGCCGCACCAAGTTGCTTTGCCCTTTTTCCATCTTCTCTTTTCTCCGCCATTCTTTCGTTGGCTACCGAGCGAGGCATTTTCGGTTTCGGAGCCGCCGCTTTCTAGCTTAGTCGATTGTGTCCCATGAACTTCGGTCACGTGCGTCTCGATCGATCTTGGTCGACTTTCACTACCCGGGCATCGATGCACAACTTTCGACGGAGAAGTTCGGTGACAATACGACTTTCCATTAGGTCGTTCGGCTAGTGTCGGCTCGATCCTGCTTGCTTTCGTTTTCGAGTGATATATTCCGCGGGCTTGACGGCTTTGATCGTCTCGTCCTATCGGTCTGTTGATCGGAACACCTATTAGCCGTGACGCAGATGGCGGCTCCATGCGAGATTCGCGGCAATTCTGCGTTTTCGAACTATCGTTCCAATCAATTACTCTTTCGCGGCTTCTGTTTTTTTTCTTCGATGACGGATGCCCGGGTGCACCTCAACGAAGGCGACATGAAGCTCTGGCCGAAATAAGATCGACTAATAGAAAACGCCATCGGTTCGTCGTCGCTTGGAATCGGTGGCTCCTGAAGACAATCCACAGCTATCAACACAGAGATCTTATGACACAGTCATCGTGAAGTTCCGGCGTATCGTATCAGCTCCACGCGGTGCCCGTGTGAGAAGTAAACAGCGTGTCTTTTTTTGATCCTGAAATCGCGCAGGCCGCGAGCGGTATAAACAAACGGTGCAGCCACGGGAAGATTCGTTCTGCCCCTGCTCAAACGTAGATCGTCGATTTTATCAGCCATCCAGTAACCACCTGTATATGGTAAACCGGATTTTGATGGGGTTCGACAAAAACCCGGGATGAAAGTCGGACAATAGCTCGCGAACTAGAGCCCGCATCCGCGACATCATCGCATGGAGTCCGGGCAGAGAACCAAAAGACATGATGTGCCGAGACATGATTTCCGCGACATCATGATCTGCTAGGAAACTTCCAGGCTCCAGCCCTTCGCCAGAACCCAAGTGTCCGAAGGCCGACTCTGAGATGGGGGGCCGGACCTCATCCTGTAGGATGCTGTCAGGAGTTGCCGGCACTCGCCAACATGTTATTCGGGATAACCCGTTCACTTTACGGTGATGACAGCGAATGTTGAAACCTCCCACGACATCAATTATAATTTCTCGAGGCCGATTGCTCTTTGATGAGCGCCCGCTGACTGTTGATCCGTCGGATCGGTTGAACGAACCCGCAGCTTCCCGGATCGCTAAAGATTTCGACAGGTAACGCGTATCCAACATACGGATCCTGAAGTACGGACGGCTTATTCGGATTCATCCTAATAAACGTATATCCCGAGCGAAAGAGTTCCCCGTTGGGAAAAGAGGGAGCGTTTCCCGATTGCCCAAAAATGAGGGCGGATAAGTGTGCGGGAGGTTGGAAAAAGAGGAAATATTGAAAGAAAGACTGACTCTCTTGAATACAAGAAGCCTTCGGACGGAACCCTTCCGAAAAGTGGAAACAAGCAGTAGAAACAATGGGAACCACCGGGGAATCCGAACTGAAATGGGAACGAAACGCGACCGAAAGAACTATCGCTCGAATTGCGTGCGTTCAATTGTGCGGGCAACCTTGACAGCGTCTGATGAATAATAAAGCTATCGGAAGCAAAATGTTCCATCCGCAGATATCTATAGACCACGGCATCACATCCGCGTTTTGCTCGCCCGACCACCGAACATAATCAAAGCTACCCCGCCAGACAGTTGAACGGACCAACGAACGAACGGTTCGACAGACGCCACCGCTCATGTCTGTCGTTGCCGTCAGCGGAGGCAATACGAAAAGCAAAACAAATGAACAGCGACAACATCGCGTGGAGGCAACAGCTAGATCGATGGGTGTTCTTCTCATCGAGTCAACCCTTTTCAAGTGATACATTTGCGTACAGGATTTTCGTGAAAGATCACCGTCTAGCGGAAGCGGGTGCCGGGGCGATAAGTACGCTTTTCTGGTTGACGTCGCTCCGAAGCGTAGACGAGTAAGGTGCCGCTGCCGTAGAAGACTGCGCGAGGAAGGCAGCGGACGTTCTCTGCACAGAAGGTCAGATACGAACAAGGAAGACACTATCCCGTTGAACAGATCACGTCGGTTCCATCCTACACCAGATGCAGGCATAAACACTTCCTCAAATTCCCGATGACCTCAAGCTTGTCAAGTTCAAGAACGCTGTCGTAATCCTATTACCTAGCTTGGAGAGGCGGAATTTCACACACTCACCAATATGCAGAGAGGATCCGTCATAAGGTGCACTACCACCTCGGCGAGCCGGAAGAGTGTGGAACGATCCTCGCTCTCGAGAACCACGGTGGCACCTCCGAAGAACGACCACGCTTCCGCGATGCCCGACGTGTAGTTTGGGTTCGAGCGCCATTCTTCTGTCGCAGAATTTTCAACGCTGGAAAAGAATAATACGTACGCTGTAGAGATCTGTCTCTCGGAATATCGGATGTCCGGAGCTGCATGTCGAGAACAGCTTCAAAATTGTTTCCTGGACGAGGGGTCCTTTGACACTTCATCGGATGAGAGTTCTGCTCGTTCTCGGAAAACAAGGAGAAAGTCGAAATATTCCATCGAACGATGAAAACGATCCATCAAAGCATTCTCCGAGTGGTCACATTTTGAAGGTTAGATATTTTGAGCGGGACTTTCGTTGACCGGATCTGACGCGGGCTGCGATTCGCGTCGCGGATCACTTCTTCTACGGAGTATCGCCGGAAATCAGCGGATGCTCTTCGCGATATTAACGATTCTCCAATTCTTCTCGAGCTCCATCGATTCTCTCTCCGACCAGAATGAATGGCGTTCCTGGAGAGATTCGAACGAAGGGGGAAGGATCTCAGCGGATTCGAACGAGGTTTCTGTCACACCGTCGCAACTCATCTTCTCGAACGATGTGCGAAAGGAGGAAAATCTGCGGGAGCTTCTGACATGCTCGTCGCTCAAGGAGACTGAGACTGTTGCCTCTTCCTTTTGTCCGTTGCTCAGTCCAGTTAGCGGTTCGAATTGGAAAATGCAATCAGATGCTAGCCGTTGATAAGTGCGCTCTTCAGTTTATTCCGTTTCAAGAAAGCGGCTCGCGACGGTTTGGCCCGAATGCGAAAACTCGGTTGTCCGAAACAAAAGCCAGCGAGCCAGCAGAGCCGAGCGGCCGACTACCGGTCAAACAGAGTCTGTCCAGCTAACTTCGGAAGCGGCTGGTGCTGATGGTGACCCATGGTTTAATGACGACGACAGATTTTCTCGTGGAAAGAGATTCCACCGGACAAGGGGTACTTTGGAAGCACGGAAACGCTCCCTCGGTGCCGCGAGCCAAACAAACACTACCAGAGACACGCACACGTCGTCCTACTGAACTCAGAAGATTAGAGGCATGCGAAAGTGAATCCGTTCACCGTATTCCTCGACGCTCTTCACAATTCTCTCGCTTGGGAAAACTACGAGATGGATGTCCGGGGAACGGTGCGACAGAAAGCGAAAGCGCCGCAGGTGGCTCCGACACAGTCTGCGATCTTAAAGATATGCGCCCAGCTTGAGCTCACGGCTCCTTCAAGGATCCGCTTGGAAAGTCTAAGGAAGGTAACGGAAAATCTCTCCGGGTCGGTGTAGCTCGCCTTCCGCCGCATACCCGCATGTCCGTTGAAACCCAGCCCGAGTTGGTTTTTTGGATTTTCGGTGATTTCGAATTGGGAACCGCTACGAAGGCTCTGACTTGATGCATTCGATATTCTTCTAGAATCTTAAGCTCTAGTCCCACGCATGGACTGGAAATAAAATGATTCGTGCGTGGGACTGTCCCTTCCGTCAAAAACATGCTACGCGTGGCTTTAGATTCCATGTGAGAAAGTCCACGCCGCAGAAGCGGAATTCGGACTCGCAATCCGTGCTTCTCGGGGGCGACAGGATTAAAGATCTGACAGCCGATCCGCCGAATAAACTAGCAAGCGAGTCTACTTCTGATAATAAGCATCGCGATAATTTCCACAATCCCTGATCCACAGGAGAGAAGCGAAAACACGAGATCTGAGACGTCAGAGCAACCATGGAGATTCCACCAGCGAACGACACGCTGTCACTCTCGCAACTGACGCACGGTTTGTGATGGAGTGACTGACTGACGGACGGACGGAGTCGAAGTTGGCCGCTGAGGCTTCGAGCAGTGAACCTCAAGTGGGCAATAGCACCAGCAGGGCAAATTCACGAGTCAACGACCTGGGGCCCGGGCAACCTTAAGTCGCTTAGTGGGCCCCAACGGCCGATGCGAGTCGGCGACATCGTACGGAAAACACGATATTCGAAGAGTCATGATCTCGAGGTGGGCGTGGAAGGTAGAAGATGCCAAAGCATGTGTGTGTCGAGGCGATGCGTTGAGCAAAAATCAAATGCATCAAAATATGACTCCACTGAGGTATTCCCGGCGACCCAATGCCATGAAAATGACGACGTTCGCGGACCACGGTATACAGGGGAGGCTTCCAAGTCACGACCGCGAGCCACAGCAGAGAATATTTATATTAAAATATTCCGACCTTCAACCTGTCCATCGGTTCGTTGACGCTTTGAAACTGTTGTGCAATAGTCAAGGAAGCAAGCGGGCGAACAGCGAGACGGATGGGTAAATCGATGGACGAGTGGCGAAGAAACGAGGGAACGGATGAATGGAACCACAATATTCAGCGAAGGATCACTCTCACAGACTTCGGCCAGCGCTTTCACTAGCATCGCCTCGTTGGAGCAGCGCGCGGGCAGCACGGTAGCGTTCATTCAAGAAGAAAAAACCTCTTCGCTGCCGATGTCTGCGCGAAGTTGTCGACCACGGCGACAAGCAATGCAGCTATGAGAACATCGTAACGAAGTAAGCGCTTGTCTCCACTGATGATTTCCTGTTTGTGAGTTTTACAGGATGATTGCCGGAGTGGCACTCGCACGAAATAACGAGATCTGTCAGGCGGGCCGAAGTACTCGGACGCAAATAAAATACCATGTTGTCATTCAACATTGAAACGCTCTTGCGAAGCGACTGTCATCGCGCCCAACCCTGGGATCAACGGCTCGCGCGACAGCCGTCCGTTCAAATGAGCTTTCCGAAAAGTTGACGCCCGGACAGGACCTTCGGAAGAAAAATTGCATAGGTGGTCGCGGATTTGTACGGTCTCATTCATGGAAAATACGTCAAATGAAAAATAGTGCTCCAGCAGTGATAAGGGAGTCGCTCCGGATTTTACGGGATTTTCGATCCTTGAGCTAATTACCGCAATCGTTCGGGCTTGCGTGCATGGCGGGAACGAAGACAAAGTCATTCACACAGAGAAACTTTGCGTCATTGCGAGTCTGGTCGAGCCTGGCATTCAGAGGCCATCCAACTATGACGGTCGTAATCATCGATTGGCTAACGTCATTCTCGGGAGCTCCGTGTAGTGCGTCGTGTTTGTTTGCAACGACTTCTTGTGTACCGACACACACGGACGGCTTTGCTGGGTGGGGGGATCAGTTTCCGGTCAGAGTTCGGCGGCACGAGGTTTGGGATCATACCACGTCGGCGACCGGATCAGCGACCAGCCGTTGTTGCCACATGGCGCACCGACGATCGTTGTGAATGGTAGGTGGAGAGGCTCTCCTGAATCTTACTCGACCGGCTACTGCACGGACCGGCGGATTCCCTGGCATCGCGAGGGAAATTACTGAATCGACTCCGGTCTGGTCGGATAGCTCACGAATGGCATCGCCTGTTCTCGGCGAGCAGTCGAGATTTTGCGCTCTAGCCAAGAAAACATCGGAATCGTTCTCGTTCGCAAAGCATCTCTAGTCATGCGAGAGGCCGGCAAATTGCCCACGCTCGTCCCAACGGCTATAAGCAAGCTTAGTGAGTGTCGATCGAGATCTTGTCCAATACGCAAACGAAAATCCACTGTTGTGACTGCGACGAATGGCCACGAGCAGTTGCCACCAGCGCGGTCGATGCTGCGGCGGCTGCTGCTGCTTGTTGCGCCGGCGAAGACGGAAGAAGAACCGTGTGTGACGTAACCGCTAAGCGGGGCTTCAAGACTCAACCCAACGTTTGGATGAAGACTTGTTTTTTCTACGTTTTCTCTCCTGCTCCACCGGGCCAACAAACGGAGGCCCCTTCGGCATCCACTTGGCCGGGTATCTCCGACTGCCACGACCAAGTTTCATTTTCAGTGCCTGCCGTACTGTATTCGGCTGGGGTCTTCATTTCGGGAGTTGCCGAAAATTCTCTCGACAACTTCGACATCTCAACCGTTCGGATAGCCGAAGTCCTCCCCGGGACATCTTCGGTCGAGACGTGGACATGAACGAAGATTTTCAGTGTCAAGATCAAGATGGTCGCGGAAATTTTCGCCGAAAAATTCACGCAGCCGCCCGAGAACTCTTAAGCACCTACGAACGGCGGTTTGTCAGATTTTTCTGGAAAAATGTCGAGTTTTTGTCGATCTCCATCTCTCGCTTTGGGTAGGACAAGGTTCCCGCGACTTCGAGCGCATTCCAACGAGACCGAACCAGCCGGATCGAAATCTCCGGGACGTTTCTCCGTCAGGAAGTCCAGGGGGAAGAATTCGTGGAGCAATATGAGATTCCTTTTCCAAAGTGCCAAGATCGTGCCACACGAGTCGAAAACACCCATAGCGGCTTCGTAATGATAACTATTAAGCCAGGTGAAGTTTTACAATAGGTTTTTCAATCGTGGGTCGGGAACGCTCTGGCTAGTGCTTGGATGGCAGACAGCCACGCGGGGTGGCCGCTTGACTGGACAGCCGAGCAGCTTGTATTGTTGAAGAAGATTTTGGTTGTCTGGTGGTGGTGGCTACAACACGCCCCCATGCAGACGACGTTGCGGAAGTCCGCACGGCTCGGTCGGGCGTTAACGCCATGCTCTGTGTTGCCCCAGGTTCGATCGGACGATGTTTCTATTTTCTTCTCCTCAAGTTTCTCTTAACGCCGAATCGAGCAGCCGCTGTTCGACGAAATCGCAAACAGTCGACCTCCCGCGCGAATGAACTGCGGTCGACATAAGCGATCCATGCACCATCCAAGGTATTCGGCGATCAGAAGCGGTGGAGCCGCCGGAGCGGTGAAAAATCAGAAGCAAAGAGAGGATTCGATAGCGATCCAGTCGGGCCGTCAAATCATCTTGAAGGACTTCACAAAGAAAGCAGAAATTATCCTCGGTCGGTGGCAGCTCCGCAAGACAGATCTTGTATGATGTCATTTTCCGGAGAAAGTGAATATATTCTGTTGGATTGAGATGGAGTAAGATCGCCGGCTGAGGGTGCCAATGAAAAAAAATTTCATTGCCGCCGATGACTTCGTCCCTTCCGCCGCGGTCATCGTCGACGAAAAGCTTCGCGAGAATGCCTCATCCATCGAGCATACTGCGGGCACCGAGATTCTTAGTTCGATCGCCAAAAGACTCCGGAACGAATCGATGAAAAGACTGAATTAATGAATGAATGAATGCTCCGATGAACAGCGAGCAGCCATACCAAGTTCGCTGGTGTGCCAAACGACCGTCTTCGGTTTGTGGCATCGCTGTGATCCCCGGGGATTCGGAGAACGAGAAAACATATTTTGAAGAATCGCAGACCCTCGATGATTGGTCCAGATGGACGCATGCTGCCTCGCTGAATCAATCAAGCGGTTTCGCTAATTCTGAACCGAGTTGATTCGTCTTCTAATGAACTCTCTCAAATCAGCGATACCGGAGATTCTAGTCCTGCACTCGCCGAGACAGAAAGGGAAAACACTGCCTTACCGGTTGAAAGCGAGATGCGAGGCTGCTGTCGCAGACAGAAGCCAACATCGAATCTCACAAAAAGGAGTGAACACCGAACCCTCTAGTCGCTCCTATCTGCTATCTCTCGGTATTCGATAAACAGATAAGGTGACCAGGCTCATATGAGTATAATGGAACGGGAATCGAGCCAAGTCAAGACAAAACACTACTACTGTTGGTGGAACCGCACGACCTTCGAAAAACTGAGCAGCGGAAATTGTCCCGAGGCTCTGATTTGCCTACCTAATCGAGCTGGTCGCCTTCAGACGCTTTTGCCTGAACGAAACTCCCTCGCCATAGATACAGGCCTCAAGTTATCCGCGTCGGCGGTCGCAACCGACAGCTTTCGTATTCAGTACGAGGCTGACCCGCGCGATTTGTCGTTCAGGTAGAAGCATCTGGAATTCTCTCGCGAGGGGACGTCGTTTCATTCGGTGCATTCCAATTTCATCGCTCGGATCTAGCCTACGCAAGTGAAGATCAAATAGCAGTTGAACTTCGATCCCATCGATCATACCAACATAACGAAAATCCCAGTCGGTAATTCGATCGGAGTTCCTCCGTCATCGATCGGTTTGGTGGTCCTTTGAAATTCCCAGGTACTTGATTGCGAGCCGCGTGTGTAATTTCGCCGTTCTGTGAACTGTAAACACTCCGAATTCTCGGAATTTCACCAGATGAACCAGAGTGACAGCAACGTTCGGCGATTGTTCGTTATATGTACAGCAATTCGATTTGGGCGATAAGCCCTTCGGCAACAAACTCTCGGAAACCCCCGTCGGAAATCTCTTGGAATCCTCCGTCATGGGATTTCATGGACTTCCGACAGCGCCCCGAGAAACGTCGGCCACGAGTCCGAATCTCGCAGAGGTGAACTCCTTCGCCGCGAAGATATTTTGTATACTGTGATGATGCTCTCCTGCCATTCGATGCCGATCACGCTTTCCTCTAATCGGTGGAGCGGTACGTCGAGCCATCTGTGACTGACGATCTCTAGATAAGCGACTGATATCTCTCAGGGCGCGTTCTCTGATATGCATGAGCCAGGATTGGTGGGTCACGATTGAGACGAAACCTTGAACTCTCATCCCGGAGCGGCCACCTATCGATCATCGGGGCGGCATCAAGTCAGAAGCTGAGCTTGGAAAGTTCCCAAATTTCCATGGGATGATTATTCTTCTTTTCGTCAGATCCTCAGCTCGCTCCTCCGTGGTCGAAGCTCGTGTTGACGAGATTCGGAAAGAAGTGATTGGACAATCACGGTGGATCACGTCGATTCTCGCATTCTTTCCGCGAATTTTTCGCCTCCGAGGCACCGTGCGAAGCATCGCATGCAATATGCCCTGGATGACTTCGCCAAATGCGAAGAATATACTCGGAGACTATCCGCTGTCTGATCGCAGGATGTCGTGCTCCACGTCTCCTACAAATGGCTGCCTCTGAGTCCGATCGTCGTGTTCTTGGTGTCCTTATGCGAATCACAATTGGTAAAAAATCATCTTTATGGAACCGTAGCCGAGAATCCGTCTTCAACGAGCTCGAACTTCAGCCCGCTCCAGTACGCTCTCAGTCGAAGCGTCGGAAGACCTCTATATCGACGGCGAAGAACGCCGTAAGGAGAAGTCTACCGTGACTAAACTCGACGACAAAATGAACAGAGTCCGAACGCCGTTCGTATTCCATTTCCGTGGCGCGCGCTTTCTCCTTGCGTTGGACGGACCACACTTCACAGGAACGAAGCCGAAGAATTTCAGAGCTCCCGCTTACGTACGGAGAGGTTCCGGCACCACCGTCCATTGAGATCTCAATGCACCAGAGAGCAGCGTAGTCATCAGAATCATGGGGAGTCGGAGCGAGCCAGAAGGCCGCATCCGGCCGTACCAGCTGTCTACAAAAACCCATCTGCCAAATGGGCCGGAGGCCGGTTGCTCCGTCTGCCACAGAGGGATTCGATGTGGCGCGAAAGCTACAAGCGACCTCGCCTGGCTCACTCACCGGACCGCCGATCGGTCTCCATCGATGACACGCTCTAATTTTTCCGTGTCATCTCGGAGACCGAATTGCGCAATTGTCTTGAATGGAAAGGCCACGAAATGTTTCGAAGGTGAAACATCGTGCTATAACGGTCAGTAACGAGCCGATTGCGGTCGGCAGCTTGAAATTTCGCTCGATTGCACCGGCTCACGTCCAGCTGTATGACATAACTTTCAATATTACATTGCGTTTATCGCAAAAATGAAATGCGTTGAGCGGTTGGGTTGATGGGCTTCGGAATTATCACTCGTTCTCGGACCACATGTTTTCAGCGCCTTTATTCACGTCTCGATGGCTCTAATCATCAGAGAGATTTTCCGCGCGATATATCCAACACCCGGGCGGAGTTTTGTTCGCGAGGGATGAGCCCGTCGATTCACGTTACACGCGCGGAAAAAGAATTACTCCGACTCGACACGCCGCTGGGCAACGACATTCCGCCGTTCCCAAGTCTCCATGGTGTAAATAGGAAGAATTCGCTCGCATTCAAATCGGTCGTATCCAACTCACCTGTAGTAGGCCGCACCGGTTAGGAGCGCGACACTGAAAGCCGTATAAGTGGCCAGTGACGGGAAGGGCATTTTCTCAAGGAGTTGGGCACCACTCGAAAAATCAGACATAATTTATTCTAGGGCTATATCCCTCGTCTCGTTCGTGAACCTTTCGTCGTCGCAACGGTTCACGAAATCTTCTTCACCACCAGGTAAACGAGCGAAGGAGCACGAAAACGTCCACACTGTGGTTCCGGTGGATCCGCTGTATCGTGCGCTGCGCCGACCCGCACCGACTGCACATTAACGTTCTATCGGTAAGCGCTAGCGCTGCTTCCTTCCAAGAGCGATGAAGAGACACTCCTCCTCTTCTCTTGTGTTAGAGTCCACCCGGGTTAGAACCGCTTCCCACAACGGCAGCCATATCCACAATAAACGGCATCCACAGAAGTGCACGACGACCACGACCACTACCACCACCCGCACGACGACGACGACGGTAGGAGAAACTCGGGTTGAACGGAAGAACGAGAAGGTTAGAGGGGGACGATACGACGGAAACACGACGGAAGTCTAGTTGTCCATTAGATCAAGTTCCATGAGAACTTTCCGTCAGCACCAGGCCTGCTGCTTAAGTGCCCGTTCGCTCGTCGGTTCTTCGTGAAGATCTTGCCGTGTAGCAGATCTTGCTGTCGCTCAGAGCAGGGAGAGAATTTCGGGAAAGGGTGGTGCACGAAAGCAACCACCATGCACAATTCAACAACAGCACCGCCACAACTCGTTGCAGCAGCAGCGGCAGCGGCACCGCCAGCGACAGCATCGACCACCACTCCGAAGGCACAAACACGCACAGACATAACATCAAAAAAAACACATGGTTCCCGATCTCGAGCAAAAGACGGCATCGCTGCCGACTTTCACATCGTCGGACGCCGGCTGCCGCTAGCGACCATTGATGTGGAGGTAGGCACCTCGCCGGGACCCGGTGATCTCATCGATCACGGCGGTTTTGCGCTTGAAAACCATGAGGTTATCGAGGAGCTCCACACCACTGCGCGACTCGATTCTTCCTTTCGCGTCGAAATTCCTGCAAGGGTGGATTCCACTACGTCACGATCAGATGCCCGCAGGGATGCGATGTTGTCAATTCATTACGAACGACACACACCAGCTATCACTTGAATAGACGAGCATTCGTTGCACAATATTCCTGCGGATTCAATCATCGCTGCTCACAACCATGGCATCGGGTACCGCAGCCCCGACAGCATGAACGACGATCGGCGCAGGAGCGATTAAGCTCTGGATTGTGAAAGTTTTGAAGATTCAACCTTGTTCATCCATCATGATGACCCTCATTTTCTGACGCTCAAGATGTCATCATCCATGGCACGGACATCGCTCACAAAAATTGAGAGAAATCAATATTTCTCGATAGTCGCACGGCGCATTTTCCGCACCTTTTCGTAGCTTTCGCGAATTTCCCCTGATCTAACCTGACGCTGAATATGAGTTTTTCGAGTTCAATTCTTTAGATTCCGTGATGGAAAAATTTCGGACGAGAAGGATTAACCTGGAGGGGCAGAAGCGATCAGAGCGGTCAGAGATATTCTTCGCTATCTTGGGTACAATTTCCTGCGGTAAGATACGCGGCCCGCCGGAAAAAGGCCTCGCCGCACGGGGGTCGCCTCTAAATCTCCGATTTCCGATGCGGATCTCGTTCCGGGAGTCCGTTCGAAGAATCCACGGGAAATTTTCCAATCAGAAATTCTAATGAGCCGAAAGATAGAGCGCTCGGACTCCGAGCTCAGATCATCCGAATAGCGGAGTCTTTTGCTGTCGAAAACTATTCTCCGGGCGAACACGTGCTGCTCTATCGACTCCACCCCGCTATGGTCTATGTCGTTCCTTAAAGTTTGCTCAGACGGCCTCTCGACAGCTCGACTCTGTTGGGGGTGCCTATCTATCTCCGCTGGCCTCCGAAGATTGGACCTCCAGAAAGATCTCGAATAATTCTAGAAGCTGGCAGCTAAGGCGAGGCCCGATTCTCGCTCAGACTGAACGCTCACTTAGACGAAGATCCGCGTTGGACAAGCACTCTGAGCCCTTCTCTCCCGATATAACATTTCCGTACAATGACGAGCCAGAATTTGATCCCGAATTCTCTACAGCTCCAGCAGCCTGTTCATCCTCTTTCCTCTTATGGTTCTTGATATGGATGGATGTAGTAATGAAATAATTTCAGGGCGGCTGGAATTGAGCAGTCTACAATGTAAGGGCCAGTTGCGGAGGGTCGGAAAATCAACGCGGGCATGCCTTTCAATTAAAATATGTACGGGAGGCTCTTGTCCCTGACGGTTCATTTCCCTATTGGCTTCCGCAGACCGTATATGTACGAAAATTCGAGTTCCATCTCTCTACCACAGGTACGGAAGATGATTCGACCAATTCATAAATTTTCATCGTCTCGAATTCAGTAATTTCTCTGCACACATTCCAATAATATTTTCGACTTCAATCACGAATCACGACGCCCCGCGGTGTGACGAACCCCGTGGCGCACTAAACTCATGATAAATCCGAAACTTAAGGCTTTCCATCCAGCATCTAGTCTCCCATAGCCGGGAAAGAATGCTTCGAAACCCGCTCTACGCCCGCCCTTGACGGACATGATGTCCAGCAAAAGAAGATTCATTGAAGCTATCTGTCTCATCCCAATGAGAGCGCCTGTGAAGTAATCCATCGGTGCGTCTTCAGGCTCCGGCGAAGCTTTCGCTCCGGTAGCATCCGTATTGAACTTTCGCAAAATTGCATTCAGAACACGTTCGGTGATGCCGTCTTCTCCGATAAGTGGAGTGCAATGACGTGCGAAAGGGAGAGTATCTACTCGCAGAAAAGAGAACGAATGAGCTCATCCCATTGCTACTTTCTACGTGAGTCCTCCGTGCTGTCTCCCGGACGGGACTGTCTCGTCTTGGTACGCTTGATCGTCGACAGATGGATTCCCTCCGGTTTTTCGACCGCATCTCACGGACAGCGATCAGAGCCGGGAGATGAATATCCGTGCTATTCGATTTGCTGGTGGATCGGTGGTTGATGAAGCTTCCTTCAACCTGAACAAAAGAACTCCGGCAGAACGATTTTGGGAAAATTTGTTCGCAGAACCGTTGTCTCAGAATATGAGAATTGTCTGAGTCATGATTGGAATGGCGCAAGCGTTGCCACAGATATCTCGACCACGTGACCCTCGGCTCGGACACTGATTCCGTTAATGAAGACAGTGGCTTTCATGGGTCGTCGAGCGTGATTTCCACATGAACTGGTGCGACGCGTACATAATCTGACCTTTATTTCTCACTCGACCTTCCGAGCTCAATGAAGGTGCCCCAGGGGAATCGATTGATTGATTAAAAATCGAGCGCTCCAGAACCGAAGAAACCGGCCGAGAAACAAGACGGGATCGGGGCATAGCTTCCCGAGTCTATTCTGATCTTCGGTGGACGTCTGCTTTCACACTTCCACCTCCTGTGTTCCAGCTCCTCTCCACCTGAATCCGCGAACAAACGGCGAGTTCAACCAGATCTGGCAGGGAAAGTCATCGGAGGGAATCCAGCTGCGAAGACAGCGGATACCCTGAAGATGTTTGCTCATGAATCGAATGTGAGAATCATGACCTCCGATGAAAGATCGAATCTGTCTCTCATACAGCATGTCTACGCATCCAGCAGCATCGGCATTAGTGACCGATGGTTAGCCGATCGTCGGCGGAAACTCGCTTTTCCGCCTTCCAACCAGGCTCGGTATAAGTTATGAGCCGGACTGAAGATTTACGATTTTGGCAAACCCCAAGTTTCCGAAGCCAGAGGTCGCCAGTTTCATGAATTACCAGAAGTTGATGAGGGGATTGGGGTAAGTTGAATATTCGATGAGAGCCAGTGGATAGTCGTCAGAGTAGGAGACCAAGGAGACGGACGTCAGCGTCGCGTCGTCTTGGGAGCGGGTGCTTGGTTCGAACTACCCGAGTACTATGGGAGCATTTCTCGTTTCAGCAAAATCAGATGAGTTCTCTCAAGTACATCGGTACAAAACTGATGCGCGATTCTTTCCTCGTCGTCTTCCGTCTCCGGGTCGGCCCGGGTTCGATATCTTGATCCACCTGGGGCCGCTCATGAGCCGTGGGTTTCCCTATTGGTCAAGAGGCGAGACCAGGTTGGTGCTGAATTTTGGCGCTAACGGCCACACAAGGAAAATCGCACACGTGAGGCTTCGTCGAGTGATTGGGGACGGTCTTGAACAGTTGCTGAAGACTGAATACCCGCGGACTCCTGAGGACCTGCAGCGGATCGAGCGCGCCAATTGTTGGAAGCGGCATAGTTCTCCGGAGCTCAACACAATACCATAGTTCGAGTCACGGCATTCAGCTCAGTGTCGGACATAGGGTTCGCACTGAATGAATGGCTTTGAATTCGGACTCTATTGCGAGAGGACCGCGGAGAGGGTAGAAAACAGCACATCGTTTCGCGGTAGAACAATTCCCTGGGTCTTGGCTATCCGCGATTCGTTGCAACCTGCGTTTGGAGTCTATCGTTCCTACAGCAGCTATTTCCGGCATTTCCGGGCTCCTGAGTGAAATCGGCGGTTTCACGAGTTGATGGATCATGTCGGGTTCACCACTTGACCAGACGGAGGCTCTATTGCTTCACGAGAATGTAGAAAACGACTCGAATAAAATGGACGAGATGTCCGATGAAAAGCGTTTCCGTTTTCCTCTTTGAATAGGAAGGAGCAAACGGGGATGGAAAACAAAGTCGAGTGAGAGTGCCGTTACACGACCACAGGCCGCTTGATCGACCGGCTCTATCGGCCGATATCAGCCCCTTGGCTACAACCACGCTCAAAGCGCTCATTCCCCGGATTTCTTACCGACGGATTTCACTAGAGAAAAAGTCATCATTACGAAAACATAAAAGACAAACTTCATTTCCCGATGTCGGCGCGTGAGTGAACTGTTCGACCGATCCTGCTCTGACAGAAGGAATCAATCAGAAGATGCTGCTGCAGCAGCGCTTGCCCCCTTTTGCTGACTGGGGGGCTGACGAAGTCGAAAAGCCCAGAAGTCAAACGGTAATCTTCTGAGTTTAAACTTCCTATATCTGGATTGTTACTCGTGTTCCTCACGCTATGAGACGTGGCAGCAACGGTAATGATCGATTGCCAGAATTTTATCTCATCGACAGTCATTTGTTGAAGTGTGCTCCCCCGGTCTGACACTGACTTGTAGCGGGACAAATTTTTTCTGAAGCTCCTTCCCTCTTTCCTGTATGTCGCACGCCTTTGAGAAGAGACTTTAGACAATACTCAGAGGAAACGAGTCAGGTTGCTGGACGACGCTACGAGCTGACGGCAGCGCGAGGGAATCATGCTGCAAAAAATCGAATGCTCGATCAGAGAGAACCATGGGATGAATCTTTCACTAGTTGCAGCGTTGCGCTGGCTCGTTCTGTGTGCCGTGAACGTCGCGGGAAAACGTGAGCACGTAAGCGCAAGCTCGCACCGATCTGGCTTGTCAAGCAGCTGTTCTGTCGCGCATCGACCAGCTGTTGAGGCCGGAAACGGGAGCGTGCCAAAGTCAGGCCTCCCTTACCCCAGTCTCGTGACGAGATCAATCTAGAAGATCAGTGGACAAAGACACTGACAGGAGCAAACTTCCTGCTTTTCGATGACGGGAGCATCAACCGAATCCTTGGTTTCAGCACGAATGATCTCATTATCTCGCTATGCGAAGCATCGACTGTTTTCATGGACGGCACGTTCAGAGTTGTACCGACCATATTCAGGCAACTAAACACTATCCATGGCTTCTTCCGGGGTCAAATGGTTCCTTTCGCGAACTTTCTCCTTCCGGAAAAACTCGAATAAACCTACATCAGGATGTTCAAGCTATGTGAGAACTTTGCGATCACTATTGGGAGGAATTTCGAACCACCCTCATTCCAGTTGGACTACGAAATTTCCACGCTTAGAGCGATCCGAGAGTCTTTTCCGCATTCAGAGATGAAAGGGTGTTTGTTCCATTCTGACCTGTGCCTGTGGCGCAAAGTTCAGGAATCGAGACTTGTCACCTTCTACAGAGAGGCTGAAGTAAAGCGGTTCATACGGTCGACAGCCGCGTCAGCCTTAGTGCCGCTGAATCGCATCGAGGACGGTTCGTTGGAGATTAATGCCGACGCTCCTTCATCCGAGCACCTCGCGCACGCGAAGCTCGAAGATTTCAAACTCTATTCCATAAACACGTGGATGAAACATGAGAGGTCTTCCCACGCCAAACATGGAACCACCACCACAACTTCGGCGCACGCACAACAAACCAGCTCGAAGGATGGCATCAGGCTCTGAATAGAATCATCAAGAAGAGCCACGTCAATGTCCTCGAGATGATCAAACATCTTCAGGGACAGGAGGAGGAATTCAGGCTGGATATGATGCGATTAGGAATGGGATAACACCGCTGACCGAGCAATATCGTGTGCTGAACGATAGGCTTATGAGACTGACAATGGAATTCGAGTCGGAAGAGATATGTCTCATCGACTACACAAAGTTGCACATGACCTCCCGCAGTTGTAGGGAGAAACTTTTAAAGAGGACTTGTGACTAGGTACTTGTACGAGTAAGGTTTCTCGTTCGTCGGAACCTTCCGCAATCGTGACGATAAAATTAATGGAAAGACTAGCCGAAGAGGAAATTGAGAACAGAAGACTCTCGTATCCTCCGAAACCTCTTGCGATTATGGACATGAATTCGAGAAGAGGAAAAAATTCCGAAGGAAATTATTCTTGTTTCCTTTTGGAACGTGTGATTGGGGCTTCCACCAGAATGAATTTTCGGCGTACTGTATTGGGTTTTTGCGTGGAAGTTTCGGCGTATTGGGTATGGACCCGCCTAACGTGTAGCCATAAATCGGATAATCACGCGGAAGCCTGATCAACTCAAGCCCGGAAAAAAATGGACTCCTCGTCTGTAATTTCAGTTATCATCATTGGCTTCGCTCCCATCCCGTTGTCCAGAAATTTGGTATGATGCGATAAATTTTAAGTCGACGAAGTCATTCCGTCGGCCGAGTCGAGATTCAGTCGAATCCGACCCGTCGACATCGGAAAAAAAATCGAGAAGCCAAGCCTTCGATTAAGTGTGAACTTTTAACCCCTTCACGCTGGGCTTCGTTCTGGTATACAGGAGAACCGACCAATATCGTTTGGCGGAGTGACTTCCGTGAAAGGTACCTACTGAAGAGAAGCTGAAGATCAAGCCCCCGGTAAGAGCCGGTATCGACATGGACTATCATCTCCGAGCTTTCAGGCCGGGAATGATTCCGAGGAGACGATTAATTTCACTTTTTCCGCGTCGACGACACCCTTCAAACCCATGGAAAAAAAGTTCCACGGCCGATCATGCCAACCCGACTCGAATATGTCCTGAACCACTCGTGGAGATCCGAGGCTGAGGCGTCCGCTTTCGACTGAACTAAAGAAACACTGCCGGCTGGGAGCTATCGGGCTAATAGTTGGATTCTAGACCGGGAGGTCAATTGCGAGAAATCGCTTCAATAAACTCGACCGCCGTCGGGCGGAGGAGCTTCTCATGTATCCACTTCGAAAGGAGCTCCATAAACTCTTGTCCCGTCAAATTCTCGATCCTCAGTTGGAATAGTATTGCCGCAGCACGAGACGACGTACTTCCGTGGCACGCCTGCTCTTCGGTACAGCCCTGTTCGCGTCGATTGCGATCTTGTGGGGGGTCAAAGCTTTTATTTCACAGTAGGGGTGTTTGTCGGTTTCTTTCTCTGTCTGGTCGATAATTCCCATGTCCATTTGTCTGGCTGTCAAACAGATTTCCGTGAATTTTAATACATGCTCCTCGACAAGTGGAGATATTGCACACTGCAGTGCTATGTTTGTAAATTATTATTGTTTCTGTTTTTATTGTCGTCTTATTATTGGATTTGCTCGCTCCGGGGAATGTCCGCGAACGCACAGCGAGGGAGGGAGAGCGCTTGATTTGTTGGAAGAAGCGGAGAATCCAAGGAATTCCCCTCCTCTTCGCCCGTAAGCTGGAAATCGGCAGGCATATTCTCCGGAAGTTAAGACTTTTAACAAATTCCAAGCTTATTGTTCGACCTTCTGATGGTATGCAGAATCAGTCATCGAGCAACGATCTTGACGGATAACGACGCGAGACAGCGAGAGATCCGTGGTGACCAGTTCGCGGAAACAAAGTTACGTGGCTTGTGCTGCAGAAGAGGAGATAAGGTATCTTCTGCTCTGTCTCTCTCTGTATTCGTTATCGGCTCGGTGGGATTCCGACCGGAAATATCAGGCGTCTTATCGTACTACACTATCTGGTTCCTCCGAATCGTCCGAGAAGTTGTATAAAATTCTGTCAATAAGCGGTGGTTCAGAGCAGATGTCATATGATGTCTGCTGCTGCTGCCTGCGGAATCGTGCCTGCCGGGATTTTTCTGCTTCTGATGACATGGGTGTCGAGGTGACTGGATAAATGAACCTGGAATCGATTGATAGAGATTTTGATTGGATCAAGACCGACGTGAAGGCTGCCTGGAACGAGTCCAGGTGATTAGTAAGTGAAAGTTGCGAGAAATCTCCCCTCAGGATCAAGAACTTTCGCGCAGCATGAAACTCAATGAGAATCATCACGTCTCGAATCGACGAGATCTGAACATGATGTTGTTATTCAGTCAGATTAGAATCTCCCACCTTCCTGTCACTCATTCCGTCTCGAGAATTTCCTTGTGCTCGTCTTTCGAGCATGTCGGAGAATGAATCTTCAGAAGTGAAAGAGATTCGGGAAAGATAGCTTTCCTGGCGGAACCGATCGGAGCCCGAGCGAGTCGCCCCAGAGCTGGTATCTTATCGTACTCCATGGGATGACTGATCCGATTGAGAGCCAGGAAGGCAATGCGAAGATCAAGAGAATGGCTTCGGGTTCAGGTCATCAAATTATAGGGGCGAACCATCGTACCCGGACTTCGTATGGACCAGGGATCGTGTAGATGCGACTGACAGAGTGATAACATTTCGAAGCCTGCCGCCGAATCCGGGGATAGTCGGTGTCTCCGATGACGATGAGTTGCATCCGAAATCTGAATTTTCGGAAGTTGGAAAGGTTATATTTTTCTGTTTTGTTTCCTGCATGGAGTGTTCTGCGCAAGATGAAGGACGTCATTTTGTTCACCCGCTAGAACATACATACGTAATCAAGCAAGTCCGAATCATGTCTAGCCGTCTTCAAGCTGCTCTTCACAGAGAACGCTCTCACAGAAAAAGAACGCGCTTCTTGAATGCCGACCGACCTTGCAATTAATATATGCTGTTTGCGTTCGCCCGCTTCTGCCCGTGAATACGTCCATGTAATACTAATAGATGAGCTGTAGATTGTGCAACGGAGCGGAATTTGATCGGAAGTTTAATTGTCTCATTAGAAATCGACAGGCTCAAGCTTCGGTAATCGAACAGTTGTAGAGCGCGACCGCTCCGAGGAAACTCGTAACGGAGCATGGACGAGGATTCCGCGGGGTGAATCGCTGTGACCAGGAGGCTCATATTTCCGACAGGAGAAGAGCCCCGGACTCCCCGCTAATGTGGGATCCTTCGTTCTTCATCAATCCCGGCTCACAAGGTAGCTCCTCCCTTAGAGGCGCCAAATTACAAGTCCCTCATCTGATGAGTCCCTTATATGCGGGACAGCGGGGTTGGCGATATTCGAAATCGTCCAGGAAAACGGATTCGTCCTCTTCGCCTCCTCTTCCCAGAATGCTCAGTCAGTGGGATTCCATATCAGTACGAGATCGATCATGAAAGTCAATAAGCGTCGAGAGTGAGCACGCACAGAGTTAGGTTGCTATATGTTGATTTACCTGAATTTCCATTGACCCTCCATAGGGAGCCGGATCCTTGAAACCCTCGACCAGCGTGAAGCTCTACTCATACCGGAAGAGTTGATGTGATCTAACCAACTTCTCAAGAATGGAAGGGTGATACATCAGAACGCGTTATCGTCGAGTATATGCCCGTACGCGACGGATGTTCGCAACTCCCGCAGAGAGGAAGATTTCCTGGCCTCCGGGGAGAATATCCTCTCTCGGGTTGCCATGGTTCGCGCGGTGAGTCCGTTTGCCGATCCGCATTCCGCATCTGGATTTGAGTACCTTAATCTTGGATACTTCGGGACTATCAAGAGCATGTTATTAAGCTCAAAGATACCTTGATCGATTCTCATCTGACGGAATCGTTCGCGGTGGGCATCTCGAGGTGGGTTTCTCTAGGCGCTTAATTCTCCGGGAGTGAAGCTTCTATGGTGACCTTCTATGCATCTCTGCTCCCCATGTTGGTCCGGCTGCCGATCTCGGGGCATATCTGCCGCTCTCTCATTGTGTCGTCGAAGAGTAGCTGAATCCAGAATTGAAGCGCTAAGTGTTTCGGAGGACTTCAAGATCCCTGTTGGTTCCTCGAGCATGCGAGCACAAGAAAGTTCGCGGGCGGTCGAGTTAGAGGTGACGATCGGAGCGTGAAGTCCGGAAATCCTAGTAGGAGCTCGAGGATCCGTCGGGAAGCCCGGCGTACTTCAGGAGGTATACTTATAGTGACTATCTTGGGCACGTTCGAAACCCGTTTAGTTCGAGTGAGTGGACCCGGCTATCATGAGTCAGCCCCGTTACACCGCAGCCTTGAGGTGGAGGCGAGCGGCTCACGCTGTCGAACCTTGCGACGGTGCGTCAGAGATCCTTCGAATCTCTGAAAGATCTGCGTTGACGGTAACCGTGATCGGGTACCGAGTTCTCGCCGTCGAGGTCCGTCCCTCGTCCTCCGAAGACTCCGACGAAAGTCTCTGAGCTTCAAACAGGATTCGCTCTCTGATTCCACCGGCTCGCTGTCGTAACGGATAATTCCCGTCAAGTTTCCCTTTTTCGACTTCGGTTATCGATCCGGAGTGTTCTGAGAAACCCTTTCAGATACGCTCCGCGGAAAATCTGAAGTGCCGCCAGAGAAGCGTATCTCATGGGAAAATATTTCATTTCTGAGCTGATGACATCACTTTTCTCTTTCATTTCAGATATGATGCGCGTGCTGTTGATTCTTCCCGAGAACGCCGATTCGCAATGATGGCGAGCTCGCGACTGATTTTTGCATCGGTTCTGATGTTATTGATCGTCACAGTAGATGAGGTTTCCCCGGACAGTCAGTCAACACCGATAGGGGTTAATAACCCGTCGCATGGTTTCAGTTCGCAAACAGTCGCAACTCCGGCGTTCTGTGCTGAAGTCGCCAAGCAAAAAGGCTGCTTCAGCCTGCCAGGAGAATGTCTCGATTGTATGTTCGATTGTAATTGCGTCTATGGAAGCAACGTCACCGTCGATTGCATGGCTAAGAAGAATATCGAGTGTCGGAGCAACGAGAACATCATGAAGAGACAGATGATCTGTCGCTATTGCTATCAAAGTCCACCTGAGGAACACGTCTGTGAGCACAACAGCACCTGCCAGGTAAAAAAAAAAGGCGAGATCGAAATAAGCCCTCCCTTCCTTCCGTGGCAGCGTCGATTCGAACGGTGGAATGTCGTCCCCAGAAGACCAACTCTTTCTGTTGCAGGTGACTCATGCACCGAGGCGGTATTACACGGCATCATGCACCGTGCGCCCGGAGGTGATTTGCTTGGGGCGACGGGTCTTCCTTAAAAGACGCCTCTGTAATTGGACTCGAGGATACAGTTGGATCACAGCTCTCTTCCTGAGCGTTGTTTTGGGCGGTTTCGGAGTGGATCGCTTCTACCTAGGGATGTGGCAGGAAGGGATCGGAAAACTTTTCTCGTTCGGAGGTCTCGGGGTCTGGACCCTGGTCGACGTGGTGCTCATCGCCACGGGATATCTTGGACCCGCGGACGGATCTCTGTACATTCCATGAGCTCTGTGATATGGGGGGCACTATAGTTAGCAAGGCACTGGGTGCAAGGATTGATGGAACTTCTCTTGCGGGGATCCCCGCTCGTCAGGAGACATCTGTCGCTGATCAATCGCATTACACGTGACTCTATACCGAAGACTAATAGGCAGGAATAGGCTGACAATTGATTGATGACCTTCGCACAACGACTACGAAGCTAAAGTAAAGAAGATATTCATCGTGGAGACAGGACTCGGGGTGTTCTTTTATTGAACGAGTCGCTCTCGGCTCGAATTCGTTTGAATCGCTTTCAGAGTCCATTCGGGTCTCCCAAGGCGAGAAGAACTCCAAACGAACGAGTAGTTTTAAAAGATACAATTGGGCGACTCTTCCCATCGCCTTCGTCGTCATCCTCACAAAAGTACCTCGGCTGACGGCGAGCGGTTGGGGGTTTCAGGAAAAGGGTAAAATATATACATCAGGTACAGCGAGGAAGTCGCATCTCGGCGCTACGATTTTCGGCCTTATCGCTCATTGAACGATGATGGGACCGGACATGGCAGGCACTAGCAAAGTTCCGGGAGCCATGGACTGCAGGGGATGCTCCAGCTAGAATCAGGACTCGAGAACGATTGCTATCACAATGGTTTCGACTGCATCGGAACCGCAAGATCGAAACGAGACCCTTGTCCCAAAAAGTCCAGGGTCCAATTGAAGGTCTCAACATCTAGAATTAGGTCGTCCCCGCGGATTCATCACCTCGATGTGATAATCGACACAAAGACTCGGACTCCCTACCACTCGTCCACCGGAAAAATAATCTCCGCTCGTCGGGGTTTCCGTACTGAGCTACGTCCGTTCTTCTTCGAATTTCTAAGAGGTGTGGATGACTGCGGCTCCGAGCTGGGGAGAGATGAGATCGGCGACGAACGATTTCCGAGAATCGGTTGAGTTTTTTTCGGTGTTCCCCAGTGTGCCATTTGATCGGTTGGGAACTCAGCCATGTTATTGATCCATCGGTAGACGCACGGATATTCGGATTGCTCGATAGTTTCTACGACGGACTCCATGGCTATCCAGACTTGATAGTCGGTCCGACTCGGCAGGGGTCTGCAAATCGATGGATTAGGAAAAAAATTTCTTCCGCCAAGGGGATCATGTTGGAGAAGAGATGCTAATCTCGATCACTTAACTGCTTCTCGACGGTCATGAATATTACCAATCAGCATCATGCATTGTTCAACCTACCCATGTATGAAGCAAATTTTCAAAATGTCGACACTCGAAACCTTCGATCTCCTCCGATGGCTCGTTTTCTCCCGATTATTCCCATTCTGAGCACCCGTTTGCACGAAGCATCTACATTCATGTGAATCCTCCCTCTCCAATAGGTTAAGAATTTTCTGTATGACACAGGACTTCATCGAATTCAACGGATACTCCTCGAGACTTGTCAACTCCGCTTTGACGAATTTCTTCTCGTGCTCAGACATGAAATCGAGAACGTAAGAGGCCACCGATCTCGCTACTTCACAATGATCAGCATCGGCAACATTCTTCTCGAGAGCCTGACAGCCAGTATTGTCGTCTCCAACACCATCTGTAATCGAGTCCTCGATTAGCTGCGTATTCTCAACTCCCATACCCTTACCTGTTTTACTTCACTCCTCTCTAATATTTTTTTCCATCATTCACGCCTCAATGATTCCCTATTCATCATTTTTTCTCATTCATCATATTAGGGGTTTTCCCGTCCTGGAGCCGTACGCGGCTTGGACTCACCGACCAAATCTTTGAGCGCTTTTATGCAATCTGATGTTGCATGATCTTTGGTTATGCGTTTGTTGTTTGCGTTCTCGTTTTCCGCGCCCAAATCTGGTTGTGAATCCTGGAGCGACTCGATGAAATAGGCTTCGAAGTCTAAGAGACCATTTCTCGTAGTGAGATCGCCCCAAGAATTGAGGAAGGGCCAGAACTCGTTCCAGCGTAAGTCCTGGTCTTTGGCGATTTTTCGTACAACGCTCTCGAAACCTTTCTCCGCGTCGCGTCTCCGAACGTCCGCGAAAGTTGCTCGCTTACTGTGAACGTCATTCACTATGCGAGCGGCCTGAAAGGAGGATTATTTTCAGACTAGCCACCGAAGCATTCTGTGGACGATGATCGAAGGCTGCCCTTCGATTCTTCTGCCAAAGCTCATGAACTCACTCGCTCCCTCGTGACTGGACCGACGACCGCAACGATACGAAACTGAGACTTTTCGCCTGCGTTCCAAGTTTTGGCTTGAGCTGTAGGTAGAGGGGGATTCCGGAAGTCGAAGTCCCTAGTTATGAGGTTCATGGTGGCGGCGAAGGCCGGTGGTTCGGAGCACATCTCGTCACGAACAATCGGTAGGATAACCTGGTGATCTGAGAAAAGATCGAAGCAGTGAGCCAATCTGCCCTGTCTTCTCCTGTCAAGCATACATTGGCGGTACCCGAAAATTTGTCTCCCGATGCTTATGCCCATGCCCTACCGAGGAACATGTTCCGATGAATCACTACCCTCATCGAAGTTCTCGAACTTGCCATTAAAAAGATCGATGATCGCTTTCTCCACATCGAGAGAGGATGCCTCCGTCATACGAGTGCCTGCCAATTCTACTGCCGTGAAGCCTTCGCCGTTTGGAGCGTCTCTGACGCATTCTTCTTGGTTGAGGAGGATTTCGACGCACTGGAGGGAACCCATGGCGCTGGCGAAGTGCAGGGGACGATCGCCTTGGAGATGTGCGAAAATGCCGAAGAGCGCTTGCATAGTCATCGTCGGGTATTCCCGCACCATGTGAGATGAATGAATATCTTGCCTACCTCGTTTGGTTTTGTCCGGGATATTAAGGTACATGTTGATGACATATTTGATTCTTTGATTGATTGTGTCCTCGTCATCATCTGGATACAACATCCGGAAAAGACTCGTGTTCCGGAGGAGATCTATCAGCAATTGAAGAATCACCGGCTTATTGCTACGAGCCGCAACATGAAACGCATTGTACCTGGGGAAGGGAAATGTAACGAGTTTGGATTTGAAAGTGATATCACATCTTCCGCTTCTCGGAGCGTGACCATTCCTCCAGCATAGACCAGCGGTCGTCGTAACTCACCTACACCCTTCGTGGAGAATGGTAGGGTTGTCGCCGCCTCCAATCAGATATCGAGGATTCGACCACACCATTTCCAATAGAAGCGTCTTGTCGTTATCCATGATGCACTTGCGGAATCGCACGTAATCTTGTGATCGCGGACTCCTTTATTTTGGGAATAGCGACAAATTCATTCGTATGGTGCGCAAGATTCATTTCGGAAGGCACGCGGTCCCTTCTCGTACCGAAAACTTGATCCCAGTCGCTCCACATCATTTGCGATATCTTTGCGGACTTCTCACCTGAACGGACTTCTTTCCCCAGAGGCTTTCCGCTCGTCCTTGGCGCTGACAATCGCATTGGAGCACGGAGTTAGAACGTTCGAGTCTTCGCAGAATTGAAGCGCAGCCTGCCGGCTCGGAAATTTTTTCCAACGAGCGGCCTCCTTGAAACGCTTACAGAACTGTATCGTGGACGCGAGATCCGGGAAGATGAATGGAGGTTCTGTAGAAGGCATGATGTCGAATGAAAATCACATGGAACGGATATTCAGACCAATGGCGTAGACTCTCAGCTCCGTCGACCCTCATCCTCGAAGCCTGGAGCGGGTATTCGGGGCAATAGCCCGTTAAAAGTCAGGGCTTTCGTCACACTTTTGGGACTCCAGACACTTCCAAGATATAATCGGTATCAGCTTGTGAAAATCACGTCCCACGTGAGGGTTCAGTCTCGAATTCGGAATCGTCTCCTACAGTATCCCAATCTGCGGGGCGTACCGCTCAAATCAGATACCACCCAGGCGAGACTACTCGAATCTCGGATAATGAAGTCGAACTATTTCAACAGAAGATCCCTTGAAGAACTCGAAGAGAAAACTTTCGTGCTGTGCCGCGCTAACTCACTATCTTGTTCTGACAATGTGACTGATGCTGGCAGGACAACAGCGTAGAAGTCTCGTGATTCTCCCGATACTTTGATGTCCGTCACTTTCGGAGGAGTTTGGAACACGTCTGTCAGAGATCCTCCGATCCGAGATCGACGCGGCGATGTCATCCTCGCTATTAGTTCCTCAGCTCGCTAGTTACCACTTCCAAACTCGACGGAATTTTCTGCCGTCAGACTCGACCATTTAGGTCATCCATCGGTATCAAACTCTGATCTCAAGACAAATCGTCGTTGTTCTTCGAGTTTATTTTCCGCGAGTGTTCTCAACGGACAGTGTGCAGCGAAATGTGCTTCCACTGTTTATCATGATGACGATGATGATGATTTTGAGAGAGAGTTTGCTGTACGTCATCTGGCCGAAGAGCGACATGTTGTTGACTCGAGATTCGAACGTTCTGTACGTACGGTCAGCGCGTCGCACGATGGAGCGTATGCCGAGTTCGGGGGATACCCGTGCAAAAGACTCGGAGGAAAAGTTCGAGAAAAGCGAAATCCGTTGAGGAAAGAGTGAAGACGATGATGCAGATGATCTATGCTTGATGGTACGACGCGATAAAGCAGTCCGTCATACCTCCCGTGCTCAATATCGCCCTCCATTGGTTAATGAGCGCCTTCTCCACTAGTCAGCGCTTCCGTGTAGTAGGATTTATTCGGCCGGAGAAATCGAACCGGTTTTCGAGCTCTGTGCCGAAGAGGCTCTCGCCGTCGACCATCGGGTAAGAAATCTCATACCTCTCATTCCCTCCCTCATATCCTACTATGATTGGAGATCGACATTGTTCGATGAATACTTGCTCTCCACGGGGAGTTTTTAAGAATCCCACTTCCATCTATTCCCCAGTTCCAAGCGTTCATCAACTACATGCGGTCCTACTGGCTCGACGTTATCGGTGCGGACAATCTGTCCCTTCACAGGGCACCCTGCCGAACGAACAACTCCGTAGAGTCCAACAACGCCTACCTTCTTCGGAAGGTTGGAGCGCATGGAGCGGTTCGGAACCTCATGGGTTAGTGTCTTCGAGAAACGATTCCGAGAGAGATATATGAACCCAAGAGAGGAATCGACCGCCATACTCTTCCTTGACACACAATTTCTCTTCCAGCCTGTCTCTGTGAGATTTTCCAGGACACGGCGATCGACAGACTGATCGTAGATCGCGGAGAGCCCACCATCCGATCCCATCCGAAAAGGCCACCAAGGTCAACGAGTCGGTAATCCAAATTTCTTGGGACCGGCTCGATGCGGGTCTGATCAACCCGAAGATGTTCATCGACCGCGTGAAATACCGCGCAGGAGGAGGTAAGCTCGGAGAATGCACTTGAATTTCCGTTCTTGACCTCAGCATCATCTTGACTAACGTGATGTGACTAATTTTTTCCCCGACTTTCCAGTCGCGACACGCCACGGTCTTTCCGTCGAGGACGACGCGGGCGATTTCTTCCCTTCTTGGCATGAGTGGACAGAAGATCAGGCAATCGAATACGACCACACGGTGAACCTGCCTCATGCCGGCGACCATAATTATAATCATGAAGAAGTCTGGAAGCATCCACAGTCGAGCATACCGAATTACAATGTTGGCCAATTGCGAGAACCATAAATAAATGAATTTGCACCTATCGTTTCTCAGAAACTTGTTTTCATACTACATGTACAGGTATCCTCATCCCAGATCACTTGTCATGAGGATCGCGATAGAGCTCATCGCCCCGCCATACCGAATCGACAGCGAGTCGAAATACCTACATGTTGCCCGACATGGAAGCACAGCGACCCGCCGCGCTCGCGGTCTTGCGACGCTTCTTGCAGGTGCAAACACACTGGCATTTTTCGCAGCCGTTTCCACCTCTGCAGCAGTTTTCACAAGGGCTGGAACACTGGGCTGGAGCAAAAAAAATCTTCTCCCACCATACGTCTTCTTTATCTTTTCGACCGAGATGGGTGCCTCTCCCATTGTCTGTCTGACACGGAATGGTATGTCTCAGGAAACGCTGGCATCCCGTGGAATTCTTTTGCTTCGCCGGGAGACAGGACGAATATGGCCAGACTCGCAGTCGACTGTCTCGATGACCGGGTGATCATACAGGCATTTCGTTTTTGCTCCGCACCGTGCTAATGGGGATCAGTTTCTTGAGATCGGTAGAGATTGAGGATCTTCATGGAGCGGTGATTTCATTCCATCATCCTTTCTATCGGTATTCATCAGTTATCACGTTATCAGACTGCCTCCACTACAGCAGACCGCCCGAAGTCATGAAGAGGAAACACGAATGCGTTCATCCGTCGTTGAGCTGCGACAGAAATCTCCCGCGGTTGTTACGGTTGTGCCGTGTTGTTCTACTCTCGTATTTGTTCCGTTCGAGTGTCGGTCCTTGGTAATTGTTCTAGGCCGTGATTTCCCTCAACGCTTCCACCATGAGAATAACTATCACCACAGTGACTGGCGACGTTTTCGTGCTTGACGTGTCGGCTGATATTGAGCTCGAGAATCTGAAGGTATTTATTATGGAGGCCGGTCCTTCCTCGTTCATGAACACCTGCGAAAATATGCATCAAAACAATGACAGGCGATCGGCGATAGGTTTCGGAATTCCACGATTCGGAAGATTTCACTCCTTCACTGCAGAGTCGGAGATATGGACCTACTTGTCGCTTAAGCGGCCTCTCTGAGCTTTCGAGGCTGGTGGTAATGACTGCTCGGCTACGCACCCTCTGCACGCGACTCTCAATGCGAGCTCCGACTCGGAGACTTAATTTCTCTCGGGACCTACGCTGTCGAACATAACATACAGCGGCCTCTAGCTCACTGATCTTTTTTTCTGCGAGAAACGCGATGGATGGGTCCCTCGCTCAGCCCAATCTGACGGTGGCGGCCGAATCGATGGACGGGGCTTCTGAATATACTTCTGACGCCGTGAAAGGCACTGAAATGGTATTACTCCGCGGGTTTTTCTCCGGTGTGTTCCCGACGAGTCATCCGACCGCCACCGATGAGGCGGATACTCGTATGGATGATTTTCTGTGCTTCCGATTTCCGAGCCGGAAATCGCTCATACGCCAGCCCTAGCATGCTCATTCATTTCTTCGTCTCAAGGGAGACAATTGTGGGAGTTTTCAACGGCAAAGTTCTCTCTACCCACAAGGGTCGATGGCCCGAGTCTAATCTTCATCATAGTGCGGGAGGTTCGTCCAAGACCGAGCGCTTCCCTAGAGCGACGATCCGAACTTCGATAAGTCGGCTTATCGACGGGATACATTCGATGTCTCCGAAGCTTTTCAATAATTTACCTCGGCCGGATCCCGGAAGTATCGAGATACGTAGTAGCTTGCGTGATGGAAATCCGAAGAGCATCTGTGTAGGGACTTCCTCTTCCTGTGGGCAGATCTATCATTACCTCGCAGGAACAATGCAGATTCCGTTCACGAAAATGAAGACGCCCCGACCTTCCGACGATACCGACTGTGCAAAATATCCATGAGGATTGAACATGGACGGAAAACACTCCCCTCGATCCCAGAAGGGTTGAGTGCACCGAAAATCCCGCTGAGCACTCATGCACGAATTTTCCGGATTTGAACTCGAGCGAAATCAAAAACTCAATCCAATTCATTTCCAGGCCCTCGCGGCATTCGAGGTTGGAATTCCTGCAGCAGAGATGATCGTCATCCATGAAATGCGACCCTTAACCGAAGATAAAAGACCGATATCTCAGCTCGGTCTCAAAGACGGCGACATGGTGCTGGTTCAAAAGTCCCCTCCCAGGGCCCAACGTACCCCCCAGGGATCACTACGTAAGTTTTCGCCGACGGTACGGACTGTCCCCGATTTGAGCCAGAGATATCTCCATTTGCATATGGGTATGGAGAGCCCCTCGGAAATCGCCATGAGATGATATCGCGCGTATTACGGCGCAATATGTTTTTATTGTATTTCAACCTTGAGCCACGAACAACTCCCTTCTGGCTGTCCTGCTGTTGACACACCGCAGAGTGCTACAAGTATTACGGCATTGCTCGATAGGGACATCTTCGAAGTTTTGTTGTTGGGCTAGACGCCCAGCGGGGAGCCCGGCCGTGTCTCCCGAGTTGGTCGAGCTCCGTTGGATTAGATAATATTACGTAATCTAACCAGTCTGAAGACTGCAGGAGATCAGTCAGTTGCCAGCGAAACGCACATGCGCTCAAGAGAGGAGACCAGATCAACTTGAACCCTCTTACCCTATTAGTCCCCCGAGCTTCAAAACATCTCATCCTAACTCAACTAACACCCCTTGTGAGCCTCTTCATCTCCCGCGGGAACAACGTCCTCGCTCGGATGGTCAGTTTCTGATCGCTGCCGTACTGCTCGTTTGAACTTCTTCGGTTTCGGTTTGCCATCGGAGTTCGCGTCGCTGCAGCCTTGGTCGGAGATCCGATCCGCCGCAGACTTCGACGCATTCTCGTCGCTTTTCATCTCAACGTCATCGCCGTCTCCGTCGTCCATGTCTTGCAGATGGCTGAGAGCGATCTTCCGATTGTCGTTCGCTCGCTTTTCGACCAGTGTTCGAACCTTCGTTCCGAAGTTCGTACGATTCGTGTCGGCGCCAGCCTCGTTATTTTGCTGCTGCATATCGGAGGCTCCAGGCTGGTCGCTCAAGAGGAATTTCGGTCGAAGGCGCTCATTGGTCTTCTTTTTGCCGTGAAACATGACTTTGGCCCGGAGATCCAGCAGCTGAGCGTCTTCATCCCAGAGAGCTTGCCCCTGAGATTTTCGCTCCTGTTGTCTCAGATATGCGAGCGCAGCTGCTGTATTGGCACCGTCCGACATGTGTGAGTCATCGACCGAAGCTAAGCTGTATTTCGTCCACTTCTCCGGGTGGAGTCTGAAATTCCGAATGAATATTCAGTATCCATGAATGAGGATGCAGAAAAGTTGTCCTGCAGCCTCGAGCGAAGAGTACTCACTTGTGATCCGGGACCCTGGGCCGCGAGGGCGGCGGGATTTTCGGACGCCTGAATTCGAACGGAGGCTTCCGACGAAGACATGCTGATGCACTCGGCGAAAAGCTGTTTCTTCGATCGAGCTGGAGCTTACTCCTCGGAATTGCAAACTCCTCGTCTCTGAGAACCGCCGGATCCTCTTTTTGCACATTCGAAGCCCCCTATGTCGGCCGGAGGATAGAAGGTTTTTGTGAACAGGTGTCAGTTGCGCTCGGCAGCGACTGAATCAGCAAGAATCTAGAATCCTTTGGACAATCGTTTTTCCTCTCTAACTTTGTGACGGATCCTTCCGCGCGACAACTTACGTGGTCTCTTGACTGAAGGGACTCATTCCGTTTCTTTTCAATATCTCCCAACTGCGCAAAAATCGACGCAATCTTCGCTGAGAATTCCGGTGGCGCGTCGAGTTTGAAATCGGGTGTCTTCGAATTCATTCTCTTTGGGGACTTGTTCGGGTCGGTGTGACGATCAAGATTCCTTCTTCGAGAGGAAGCGTCAAGACTTGACAATCGGTCTCGTATCGAATGTCTTACGTGATTCTCAGAGATGCCATTGAGGGTACAGACTCCGTCTGGCAGTGACCTACAGCTTCTTGTTCTCTAGTATCTCCAGAGTTTTCGGTGAGAGACCAGAGTATCCTGTCGAACGCTATCGACTCGATTCTGAGACGGATTTAATGAGTGTCGTCGCACTTGAGCACAAACGTTGTGTTCCGAACGGGGACCGCTGCCGCTGCTGTGATTATTATTTCGAGGAGTGGAGAGGAAGGGTGTCTCGAGCAGACGAACTATGGGAGAGGAAAACAAATCGCGGGGGCCCCGACATGGTCTGGCGCGAATGCGAGGAAGTCCCGAAGAATATATCATGAATAATGATTTCAGAGATATTATAATTCAAAACATCGAGTCTTGTACTCTAGAGATGCTTGATGAAGGTCTTCGTCCCCGGGGGTAGCATGTCGCAGTAGATGACCAGGATGCTGCTGGTGTTGCATGCCGTGTTCTGGATTCCAGATCACATCGACGGATGAGACTTTTACTTATATTCTTCTCCGATTGTTCCAGCGGAGAATGATCCAGCTGTCCTAAGGCAAATGCTCCTATCAGACCCAGAGCAGCTCGCATTGGTGAGACAGAAGAACCCTCAGCTAGCAGAGGCCCTGGAACGGAGCCCCGGTAAAGAGATGTCTCGATTAGCAGAATTTCATTCGATTGTCCTTCAATCGGATGACAGGCCGATCGGTCGAAGGGTCGAATCACGCTTCATTGGCTATCTCATCTGATTTCCAGAGGAGTTCGACAAGTATGTGCGAGAGTTCAACCGCGAAAGAGCGGAGAGAGAAATGGCACGGATTCGAATGCTCACTGCGGATCCCTTCAATCCGGAAGCTCAAGCATTGATTGCCGAAGAAATAAGGTTTGTGAGCTTCCGACGCGAATCAATCCAGCGGGTTACGGTTCTCGAAACTTCCTCGCCTCTCATCGGTTGTGATTTTCAGACAGAAAAATATCGATTCCAACATGGAGGCTGCGATGGAGCATCATCCGGAGGCTTTCGGAACGGTCGTGATGCTTTACATAAATTGCAAGGTCCGTACAATCTTGAGGTTCATCACTAGAATCGACCAATCTCCGCGACGCACATCGGGGAATTCTGGTTCCTTTGTTCGCACGTATTTCAAGCGACTGGAAGTCATGAGCTCCGCATCGTGAATTCCTCTGTCCCTTGTAGGTGAACGGGCATCCTGTGAAAGCTTTCGTAGATTCAGGAGCACAAAGAACAATCATGAGCTCAGCTTGCGCCGAACGCTGCGGAATAATGCGTCTAGTCGATCCACGCTGGGCTGGCATTGCAAAGGTGGAGTATTCCGAGATCTATTCAGTAGGCATCGGCGGTTCCCTCGAGAAGCCGAGTCTATTCGACTTTAGACAACTTTGGCATAGAAATCACTCGGAGTAACGCAGCCACCTAGCGAGGTTGCAAGTTTCTCCAAAGAATCTGAATCCTCCACCAGAGAACCTAATATCCAAGGCGCTGTACATATGATATCCATCCCATGCGTCGCCGAGACTGTCCTGTCTGACGCGGAGCTCTTCGCATATGATCGCTTATTAAAACTCTTCTTCTCGTTCACCAGGGTGTAGGAACGCAAAAAATTCTGGGACGCATCCATTTGGTCCAAATCGAAATAGAGAAGGTGAGTGAGGATCAATAGTTTGAGTGAACGGAAGATTGTTCGCCAGAGAGCGAGAGTTTCTGAAGATCTCGAACGATCCTAAAGGAGCTCGAATTCCCCGTGTCACAGGATTTCCTAACGACCAGCTTCTCTGTACTGGAAGCTCAGCCGATGGACATGCTCTTGGGCCTGGATCTCTTGAGACGCTTCGAGGTTCGTAGTCGCACCCATGACCCCGATTCGAGCGGGCTGAATCAGCTCGGCATTCATGAACCTATCTTTCCGGAGTTTAGAGTGAATTGTCATGTTCGCAGTGCGTCTTAGACCTGAAACAGAATGAGCTGATCATCGGTACAACCGGAACCCGAACCCAGTTTTTGCCAGAGTCTGAGCTCCCCGCGCACGCTCGCTTGGACGCCGTGATGGATGAAGAGAGCGCGATGAAAGCAGCGCTCGAGAACTCGAAGATGGATACCAGTAAGTCGAGTTTATGTACGCGGGGTGGTTTCTGGGTGTTGTCGGCGTCCAGAGGACCTCTACGTGTCACTGGAAGTTGAGCCCCCTTCCATCTTTGGGAACGCGAGATTGACAGCTCGCCTCAGAATTCGGAATAGCAGTTCCTTTTCCAGGCGCGGGCCCTTCAACTTCTCAAGGGAGCTCCAGTGGTAGCGTTCTCAGTAGCTTGCGATACGGCACCGAGACGCAAGTCAAGGAAATAATGGCCTTGGGATTCAAACGCGAGGACGCTGTTCGAGAGTTGGAGGGAGCCAAGGGCGATAAAAACGTAGCCATCGGTGCCCTATTCGCGAAATCGTTCACTGTTCCAAAATAGGAGTCTCGACTTCCGAACTCTCTACGTCGCACAATCGGAGAGAAAGAAATTGTGTCATCTGTACAGTTGTCCAGGATTTTCGAGCGGCTCTTTCCGGACTCTCCACCGAAGCGGTGCGCGGAGACGCAGGCTCCGTGCGTATCGGGTCCTTCGTCTGGCTGATCTACTATTTTTGCTTCATTGTGCTCATGACAGTATTCGAATTCGAGAGGGGGATGATTCGGATGAGTTCTTCTATATTCCGGATCTGGGATACGCGCTCTGTCGACCTCCAATCAAAGCATCAGCTTGCGTGAACTTCTTGTGAAATCGTTACCTCATTACTCTTAAGACACAAGGGGGCACTTCGGCCTTACGATTGATGTAATTAATAAAATAACTCTTCGTCTTTGAGAATGACCTCTTCGCCTGAATATTCGACTGGCTATCCATCCCTTCGGAATGAACGGGCGAAACACAAGTGACAGATAACCAGATAACGTCGAGAAAAATGGTGATCTCATTATTGCATCTAAGGACGATCAAAGCGAGAGCTGCCTGAATCTAGGTAATTAATTGGACGCATGACGGACCCCTATCCTCCGCAGAGATTCCGAGAACTTCTGTCACCCGCCGATGAAGGAGGCGGGTCATCATACCTTCAATCACAACGATGACCTTGATGATCGGAGGAAGCTCCGAGATCAAAGTTCTCCTCTTGCTCTTCGTTGATCTACTCCTCCTGTATGGATCCATTGACCTGGAATAAATTCCACGGTGAAAAGGAAAGTTTTCCACCGAAAGCGTCCGATGCTCTGTATGATAAAACACGGCATCGACTCTATGGAATCGAGAGCGTTGTCTCGGACGCAGAGGACCCCCATCGCTTCCCGCGGCCTCCCTCCTCTTCTTTAGATTCGTCTGCGGGGAAAAAGGAGGCAGCAGCGACTGGTCACTGCCGATCTCGAATCTCGATCCGCTCAATCGGAGGATGGGCCGAGTGAATCCAGCTTCTTAATGCTTTGATGACGAAGTTTAGAAATGTATAGAGATTCTTCGCATTTCCTACCTCTTGTCGAGCACAATTAAAAATTATCTCTGCCGGGGCTGCTCGACCTCTGCTCCGATGACAGGTTCGTGAAGCGTATAGATCTCCCCGCTCTCCTCTATCTTCATCCTAGATCGAGTGTACGGCATTTTTACTCACCGCGTAGCTCTACATGCTCTGGCTTCCCGGTGCTGTTGCTCGAGCGTTGAGATATTCAGGAGATTCATAGAGAAATGTTCGGCAGCGTAGACGGACCAGGTCCGTTTTGAGTTATTGCTCAGGCCCGTTGAGATCTGCGAGGTGAGACGTCATGAGATGAAGTTGCGAGTGTTGGCACGACGATCTCGCTCACCAATCGCGATAACTCCCACCATGACTCCAATCGACGGATACCGATTCCCACATAGAGGATGTCGAGTGTCGAGTCCGTACATCTAGGAGCAAATTGAGAGTCTCGCATTCACTTGGTGGAGCTATGCTCTTTTTTTCTGATTTGTGGTCGGACTCGCGTCGGCGGTGGAAGGATGTTGTTCAGCGACGATGTGGTACCGCACACTTTCTCGACGTGCCTACGACGACCGGTCCATGCTCTCTCGCGGAAGTCTCGACAGAACTGAAGATGAAAGCAATGTTTTCGAGTGTCATTAGGTTCTGATATCTCCGTTCGGGAACATGGAACGCCTAAGCACTCGGTGTCCTTGCTCGGCTAGGGTACTGTGAAATGAACTTGGAGACGCACACTTTCAATTTGAGTCCGACCAAGAACGAGTTCAAGTGTCCGTCCGAGAACATTACTTCCTGTGAGCTCGTCTACTTGTTCGGGAGGTGCCAGAAGAAGGGAACACTGGATGAAGCGATTCGAGTTCCGGAGCGTCAGGATCACTTTTGGGGCCACGGCAATATGAGTCAATCGAGGCCGGACAGGAACAGCACCGGGGCAGGTTAGTTCGAACCTCGAGGGATCCACCCATTCGAGTTCGTCATCCGGTGGACGGCATCGACGATACCGTTCGTTCCCATCGGGGTCGACTCGTTTCCCTGATGAGTACCTATCGCCATCGTTCGCAGGTGCGCAAAGGACGCCGGGATCGAGAGGCAATACTCATTCGAATCCTGAGAGTGGTGAGCCGTCCGTCTGACCTATCCGTCGCTTTTCGAAGGAAGAAGTTTATGGCTCATCCAATCATTCTTCTAGCTCGGAGATGCCAACAAGTGGAAGAAGCTCACGACGTTAGCCAAAATCTAGCTTGGAATCCTCCGGTCCATGACGCTCCCGAAGTCCCCGCTCCCGCGGATGACAATTGGCTGATGCCGGAGAATTTCGAAGACCGATTCTTCACTGCGGTGGAACTGATTGGTGATCGAGAGCAATACACACCGGACGAGTATGTCAGGTGAGAGCGATGATCAGACAGGAGCGAGGCGACCCATTCTCCGGCCCCCACGGAACTCCCATCTCGAGGGATTCCGTGAGCGCGTGTTCACGCGACCGATCTCTTCCAGAGAGTGGCTCAGCGATCGGCAGGGCATAACCAACTTCGTCGTGGAGCCGGTCTTGTGGCACATCCACCGTCTGCATCCTCCGGGATTCATTCTGAGCACCCCCGAATTCCCCGAAGAGAAAACTCTAATGCATCTTTTACGAACATTTCGTCATCCCTACTTGGCATATCGAAAACAAACCATTTGCGTCTTCGTTGAAAGCCCCCAGATCGAAACGCTCGTTGAAAAACTCAGAGCGAAGAAAATTCCAGTCGTCGTCCTCACGGAGGACACCCGACAAGAGGTGCAGGGATCGAATTCGGTTTTCCTCGCGACTCATGCTCGGAACGTCGGGAACCTCCCCGTTGATAACGTCGTCAATTACAAGATGTTCCGCACCGCGAGTCAGTACGTGGATCGACTGCGACTGCTGCGACGCAGAGGTGAGCGAGATCTGCGAGCGAATTCAGTGTCCTTTCTTCAGAGCAGCATTATGCGGCCTCAGAAGGACCATCGAGCGCGAATCCTCGGCGTTGTTATCGATCGATCGATTTTCAGGACACATGACGACCTTTTTCAATCCTGCTGAAGACTCGAGATTCGTTCCGGCTCTCGTGCAAGAAATGAGAGAACAGAAAATTGAAGTACCTGCCTTCCTCAAGGATAGGTTGGGCGAGAGGGCTGAACATGTATGCCGATGAGACAAGATTCTTCTTGATCAGGACTTACTCAGACATCGATTTTCTAGGCTCGCACTCGCCGCACCTGGGGCCTGTTCCGCACCGCAAGAGTAAAAAATCAATCTCTGATCGCGAAGATCTCCCTTCGGGAGCAGCATAAATACATGAAAACTGTCGCGGAGCGCAGCTATCGGGATCAGAATCTGGGGCGACGTCTCACGATCTATGATTGGGAAAATGGTCTGGACGATCCCGGTGTGGCAACCTTACCACCGGTCGACAGGAGGACAGTGATCTGGGGAGCCAGGAGAAGTATCGCCGCAATGAAGTTGACAAAGCCTGCGTAGCACGGCCATACGATTTCCCTTCTTGATAATTAAAAATACTATCTCCTACCGTCGAACCTTAACCCAAACTCCCAGTGTATTTCCGAACGAGCAGGGGAACATATTCGGCGTCCGGAGAGCCGAAGCGAATTTCACTTTGTGTGAAAGAAATGAGCAATAAAATAAGGATTCCCACACGACGCCCTCCCAATATATCTCAGACTAGCGCTCCCGGTCGCCGCTTCGCGGCGACTCGGTATCGCTAGACTCACTACACATGCGCTAGCTCCGAGTGCGCTGGCTCCGGGTGCGCTGGCTCCGGGTACACTGGTTCCGGGTGCGCTTGCTTTGGGCGCGCGAGCTCTGGGTGCGCGTCCCGTTTCCCGCTTTCCCGTTTCCCGCTTTCCCGTTTCCCCGCTTTCCCGGTTCCCCGCTTTCCCGGTTCCCCGCTTTCCCGGTTCCCCACTTCCCCGTTTCCCCGCCTCCCCGTGCCCCCGCTTTTATTAGATATGTCCTCCGGAAAAATCGATACACTTCACGGCTACAGCGATTTTCAGCGAGATTCATTAGTAAAAAGTCAGAGGCCAGTGATGACGGCAACCCCCGATAGACTTCTCAGGAGCTCCCAAGAATCCGCCCCCTCATGGTTGTCCAGCCGATAAGAAATCCTGCGAATTCCCGTGTTTCCCTTGATGAAATCTTTGATTCTCGGTGAGAGGACCACTCAAATAATTTTTTCATGGAGGGAAGACCCATCACATGAGAACGACGACCCTCATATGACTTTCCTGAAGCTCCCAGGAACCCACCCCTGAATTTTTGCGGCGATCGGTTCAGGCGTTAGTGAATTTTGCGAATTTCAGATTTTTCAATTTTTTTCCGAGTTTTCGTATTTTCGTGGGTGGAGCACTCAAATAATTTTTTTAAGGTAGAAGGACTCATCGCATCGGAGAACTGACCCCCCTATAACCACCGCTGGATCCCACAGAACACGCTCACAAATTTTCACGACGATCGGTTCGGCCGTTTTCGAGTCTATAGGGTACCCCGGACAGACAAACAGACAGACAAACAGACAGACAAACAGACAGACAAACAGACAGACAAACAGACAGACAAACAGACATGCGTTTTTTATATATATAGATGAGACCTGAAGATATTTCCTGGAAGAATGACTCCTGTCGTCTTCCTCATTTTCCGGGACCAGTCGTAGCTGACCTCTTTCGGGTTCGACGAATTATCCAATGAACCGAGAAAACGAGGGGCCAATAAGAATGCCGAACAGATTCGCTTGAGTGATGAATTCAACGATGAGGCACACGACTCGCCCTGTATATCCTTAATTTATGATTGATGAAATCACTGATAAGGCTCCTCCATGTTTATCGTCTACGCTCCGTTGGGGATGCGACGGGGCGCGAGGCGCATGCGGCGCCTAGCTTCAAGAATTTCCGCCTTGTTCTGCTCAAGATGTAGGATGAGGGCAGGCGAGGTCTGCATCTCAAGAGTCGCAGTGTTCGGGTCACAGTGGCTCACACCCGCGCAAGTTCGGTCACTTCGGTTCAACGAGAAGTAGCCTCTGCGCTGAGAAAGGACATCTTGCGAGACAAGGCGAAAGTTGAGCACCGAAATGCTTTGCCGAAGTTACGGTTATTTCCTGCCAGGTAGACAAGGTGTGTAAAGGTTCCGCTCCTGCATTTTGATCGCTTGCAGTAAACAAAATCCCCGCTCACTTTAGAATCGAGAGCGGAGGAGGACGCTCGGTGCGAATTCGGCCGTCCGAAGCTCTCGGAATAAAGCTTCCAATGCTCCGCAGTCAACGGCCAAGGCGTACCCGGCGTTCTTCAGCGAGTGGATTGGGAAAGGTTGGAGCTGCGTTGTCCCCCCACGTCTGCCTCTTCGTCCGGCCGCGATTTCTCTAGAGAAAAGCCTAGCCTGATAATCAAGCAAGCATACGTCCTGTATCCCGACTGCGTTGAAAAGAGAGAGAATCCGCCACCTTGAGGATACCCGGTAAAGGACAGTGGCGCACCGTGCCACAATGGTGCTCGAGGGTTGTCCCTGAGTGCCCAGGCCCAGACCTCAAACTGAGGACCTTCAATTTTTCTACTGGGCTCTCCAAAGTTATCGCTACGCGACATGCGGCGGGCCGAGTTTCGAGTCGGACCTGCATCTAAGAGTTCCGATTCTCTTCCCGGATTGGGCCCCTCAGCGCCTTCACGGGGGGATTGCCCGTCAATCAATGGATGCGCCCCTATCCCTTTATTTTCCCTCTCCGGACAGGAGGATCGAATAAACAGAGTTCGACTGTATTATCTGGATTACACTCCCCGCAGGACAAGATCGCTTCAATCTGGACTTTACCGCTGCGAAATCGTCGATATGTCTGTCCCTCAGTGCACGGGAGACACGGAAAGCTGGATGATCTGTAGCGAGTGGCATTCGAAGGCGCGATTATCAGCGACTCCTGAAGTGAGTTTGAGACCTCCCGCGGCGCGAGTTCCTCTCGCGTTTGTTGAAGCAGTTTCCTCCATTGAAGTCCAATCCCTTTCGTGCCCTCATGACTCGATGGATCCTATTATCACATTTTATTCCGGTCATCACCATTCAATAAATTCGTCTATTATTACAATATATTTTCTTCACAGATATGCGTTCTCTTGCATATCAATCACAATGTCAATTTTTCCTTATCCGGTTCAGCCTAGTTATGGGCTAGAACTTCCATCTCTGAGAATATCTAGGAGCTCAAATTCGGAACGTCGCGTCGTAAGTGAAGTCAAACTATGATGCTCGATATCGGGACCTCAAGCTACTGATCACGGCTGTCTTAGGATCTGCGACCTCAGGATGAGGTAGAGGACACATTCGATGCCGCTTGATCACGATTGACCTGGGCTAGCACGAAATTGATCCTCCTCATAAGCTGCGACATTTCCTCGTAAGTTTCCATGAGAGCATCGACTCTCTTTCTTTCCGTGTCGAACGAGCTCGGCAACGCTGGGGCGGTACCGTCCTGTGCATCCGCGGCCGTCGGATCGATCCGATCGTTTAGAAACCCGGGATTGTTGTCGAGATGTATCATCATGAAGCTGAGGAAGAAATTAAACGTTTGCATGCTCGCGATCGTATGCCATGCGCCACAGTAGGTACTGGCGAACACATGCGGATTCCGGAAGGTGGTCACATCCGAAAGACAATCCTGCATTATCCTCAGAGAGCGTCCCAGCTTTTCGATAGTTTGTGAAATAAAATCGCGCACGGTGGGCATGTCCTGTAAAGTCAAGAGCGCTCTGAAACTAGTTTAGATCTCACTCAGCGTTCCCGACAGCAATCAATGGAGCGGGAGAGCCTAATGCCCCCCTGAGACTCGAGAAGTCATTGAAAAGTCTCGAGCCGTGTCAGGGCGCACTGAGACGAACTTCTCGTCGATTCCCCGGGATATCCCGGATGATGATCGATAGTCAGGATAAGGAGCTCTTGAAGGGCGGCGACGGAAGGAGACGAACCTGCCTGCTTCTCTTCGGAGCGTTGCTGGCCATTTTTCGAATCGTCGACGAATTCGATCGGGCAACCTCTCAGACACGCACGATGCAAACAACGGAATGAGCCTGTCAACGACGTGCTACGGGTGTTGTCATATTTTGGGAAGAGGAGGGCTTTCCGAGAAGATGTTCTCTTCAAAGAAGCGGTTGGAAGCTCATCCAATATTCGCATACCGAATCGTGCTCCAAGATTTTCCCCCGCCGTGGAATATTTCGGAAGTTCCTGAATGGAGTCAAGCGTAATAAATTGAAAGACGATTGGTCAACTCATTTCCACACTCATGAGCATTGATGAATTCGAGGACCCGTCGATAACGATTTTTCCTTCCGGCTTCCTACAGTCCTAGGAACCTTCTGTCGACCTTTGTGAGCTTCCCGAATCCGGGATTCCTCACCTAATCTTCGTCGGACCAAGAGAAGGATCGCCGCCGATGCCGAAAAAAATCGCTGCTCCGGAGCGGGATCCAATGGAAAGAGTGTCGGATCGGCGTCTGACGACATGACCACCCGGCAGGCGGGCAGTGGAAAAAGTCACAGGAGGAGCTCAGGAGCCCGCATTCGATGAGAATCATCAACACTCCCCATTCCACGGAGGTGCTCCGAAGATCCCGGGAAGAGTTTCCGATAGATTTATTATGAGACCCGAATCACCGAGGAATAGAGAGATTAGTACAGTCTTCCGGGGAACCCTTCCGAGTGGACAGGCACCCCGAAGACTGAGGGAAATGTCCCCCGCGGAAAACCCGCGTAGATGCCATCTTTTCCGGTATAATGCCGGGCCCAAGTTCTCAGACGATGGTCGAGAAAGTTACGGTGCCCGATCCACTCGCGTCAGACCTGTACTCACGTGGCTGACATACTTGGAAATTACAGACAACAAGAGACCTCTGGGAGGTCAGGCGGATATTGTAATGTTCCAAAGTCCAAACTTGGGAGACTCGTACCACGTTTCGATGAAGGCAAGAAATTGCAAAGCCATCGACCGCGTCGGATGGAATATTTGATCGATCTTTCACCAGAGAATGAAGAGGACTAATCGATTGTCATCATATGCAGATTCTCTTAGCTTTTATTTCCTTCGCTCAGTCAGTATCATAGTCTAGGCTGAGAATCGGATCAACCCTTCATTAGCTTCTTCAATTTCCGCAACTTGGATGGTTTCTGCGTCTTGCTCGCCCTCTGTTGCAATACAGGACCGTCGTCCCCCTGAACGATTGACGTCCCTTGCGCAGACTCCAAAACAGTCAACAACGCGATGATGAAGCCGATCGTGGTCAATAAATTCATCTCGCGATCCTGAAGGACTCGAGTCGACAGGTTTCTGGCGGCAGATCGAATCGAGATGCGCTTCTTATATCTCGGAGACCGAGAGCCGAACCTCGTTCGATACGCTCGAGCTCTCCTAACGACTGATCCATGCTTGAGATACCGTCGCCTGAGATCACGACCGCAAAAACATGATGCGGCGAATTCGAGCGTGAATTAAATTCTGTATCAAACAGCCAGCCCATCGAACAAGCTGAGACCCGAGCAAAAGTCATCACTGCTGCTGCGAGCAGCCCGGCCCGTCTCTGTCCAACATTGCACCGTCGAGCCGTATTTCTCTCCTCAGGTGCCGTCAAGCTCCTCTGCAGCGGAAGGGAGCTCCATAAGCAGCGGTTGATTGACTGCCTGATTGACGGCTATCTCTCATTCGTTGGTCCAACCTTCGCAGGGGATCGTTCCGATGAAATTCCTCGAGCAGCACAAAGCGCGCCCGGGCACCGCCTGGATGAGATTAACGAATTGCACGCAGCCCAAGGTAGGACATGGCGGGGCCAAGAAGCGGATTTTGTTGGTCGCTCTAAGTGCGTTTTCCTTGGCAATCCGATCTTCCATAACATTTTCCAGCGCGCTGTGTTTTTCAGGGATGTGAAGATGGAGAACCTCGATGTTCTTCAACAGTCGAGGGAGGGACTTCCGAGAAATTTCTTCAGGGATCGTATTCGAGGCAGTCATCAGTTCCCTCGAAATGCAGACTTGCTTGAGCGTGCCGCCCGATGAAATGGCGTTCCAGAAGGCTGGCTCCTCCAAGGGCAGATCCATGGCTCCGATTTTGAAGAATTCTAGACTCTTGCACCCTTCCATGAAACTTCTGAGATCGGCATTCTCACTCAAGCCCAGAAACGAGAATCGAGCCGTTCTTATTCCTGGATGTACCAGATTCTCGAAACCCAGAATAGGGGGGTTGATGTACGCCAGCGTCAGCTCTTCCAAAGATGTCAGCACGACGAGTTTTCCCAGAACGTACGTCTTCCAACGGATTCGACATTGTGCGCATGATGTCGAATGAGCGAACGGCAACCCAGTTATGTACAGTCTCTTCAACACGATCTTCTTCAGTGCATGTACGACGCTGCAGTTTTCCTCGCATTCTCGGATCAATGCGAGGGACTTCTCTCGGACCAGGGGGTCGTCGTGCTCCAAGCCCAACACGCCGTCTGGCAGTTTGGGTACATAGCAGATCGGGATCGCCAGGGCTTCCAGACGTGGAGCGGCACGGGTCAAAGTCTCCCAATCAGAAAATTCCCCGTGGAAATTTGTCAGATCAAGCTCAATCATATGTTCCACGGCTTGTCCATTGAGTAGGGTCATGGATCCCACGAGGGTTCCCTGAGGCAGTTTGACGTTGCAATTGCAGATGTCCTCCAGCGTAGAAATGTCTTTGCAGGCAGCGATTTCGGTCACGCCTCGCGTATCCACTCCTGGTAGGAGTTCGCAGAAGCGCATGCAATCCCTAACCCAAAATTTCAGCTCAGGACTCGCCGAGCAGAACTGCACCAAGTCCCGAGCGAGCTGATCTCGAGTCGAATGCGAAGAAAAATGGCATGAGAAGAGGACAGTGTGAAGGGTTCTCCACAGGTTTTCATCCAGACAGCTTGTGCGTGATCGGTAGTTATGCGTTGAGCGCTCGCGCCCGACGAACGCGATGTGCACGAACTCCATCTCGGTGCACGCGTTCAAAAAATCCAGGATGGGACTGAACGCCCGGATGAGAGGAGCCGCTTCCATGTAAACTCTCTTGATCGAAGGATAAGCTCCAAATATTGACTTGTCCGCATTTCCCGGTATGTCGAAAAAACTGAAGCTCAAGCTCTCGATAAACTCCAATGAATTGAGCACGTTGAGCAGTTGGAGCGACTTCAAGCCGGAGTTGACGACCTTGAGCTCTTCGACGCTTCGGCATCGCAGGATGAGCTCCTCCAAAACCGAAGGCTCCGCGCGACAGTTGGTGAGGTCTAGCGTTCGGATGTTCGACGAGTTGCGAGCGGCGTATTCCAAGAGCACGTCTGTAACTGCTAGCGTTTTGAGTTTCGAGCTGAATTGAGCGAGACGCCGGCGCAGGCTCTCACAGGTTATCGAGAGCGCCACCAACGAGAGGGAATCGAGCCATCGAAGGATGTGCTCCAACATCTCGTCGGGCAAGTCGAGAAGATTTATCCTGGATCAGATGAAAACATGAGGTTAATGTCGGTTGCCGTGGAGCGATTCCGAGAATCCGAAAACGAGAAATCCGATCCACTGTGTCCTCTGAAAAAATCGTCTTACCTGCGGGAAACCTCAGTTTCCGCTTCACGGTTGCCCGACATCTTGGAGGACGTTGCTTCCAGAGCGGGAATCGATCGATCCCCTGGAGCTCCGTGCGTGGTCACACGCAGGAGTCTGGCCAGTCGAAATTCGAATGAGGGATTGGAAGCCGAATCTTGGCGGTTGTGAACAGATCAGCTGATCAGTCAGATCATATAGAGTCTCCCGCTCTCAGGCCCTGTTCCACCAAGCTCCATTGGTGCACCGAGGGAATTCGGGAAGCGAATTCTAATATTCGACGAGAGCGTTCTGTCATCGCTTCCTGCGGGAGAATGGATTTCCCTCAACGACACTCATAGTTGAATCCTCCGATTCGCGCTCAGCGGGCAAAGTTGTTCCGAGAAACTTACCGCTATCAGTATCGATCGTCCGAGAAAAGGCTCAGCTTCTTGTTTCTCGAGTTGACTTAGAATTCTGTCTCAGGGCGTGAGATTCGCCAACGACGATGCACTCGAGCTTGTCAAAATTCCCCTCATGCCGTGTTTGTCGTGCTTACCCTCACCAGGCAGAGCCGAATCTTGTTGATGTCCACTTCACATCCTCCTCCTCTTTCTGTCATTTTAGCAGACACCTCGATTATATAACCCGGGAAAAAGAACTTCAAGGGTCAAGCTGATCCTACATGTCGAGCGCGGGCCAACTCTATCGCCGTTGGAAGGGTCGAATGTCGGGGCTCTCGCGAGACGGCGTGATCCTTGCGGGACGTTCCTTTTTTCATAGAATCGAGACCTCGGGCGATTGCTGTCTGGCGCGAAATTCGAATTGGGATGAGCGAATAACGAAAGCGGTGCACCGATGCGTCTGAGCAAGTAGGCAGAAATTGGGGGAAAGAATGGGGACTCGACGGGGAAAAGGTGTAGATATTCACACAACGGTAAGCGCGTTTGCCCTCGAGTCCGAGCGAGCGAGCTAGCAGGGGGCAAGGCGCGGCCCTCGTTCCCTTCATTGGAACACATTCCAAGATGGATCATTCCCTATCGGCGGAGGAGTGAATACCAGACCACGAGAAATGATCTCTATCTTGCATCTTCGTCACTGAGGGAATCGAAGATCTCAGATTCCAGAAATATGCTGACGTGAGAGCGCGGCACTCTCGGATTGATCGCCCGCTCGCGATCGAGAAGTTGGAAGAGATCATCTGTGCCCCTTTATGTCTCTGCCGGTCGCGCGTTATCAGCTGTCTACTACCTTCTCATAAGGCCCCGTTGAGCGGCTTCAGGGGCCTAGGTGTTGACGACGACAGCAGCAGCCCCAGAAGTTCTGGGTGAGAGTGAGAGGGCGACCAAGTCATCATCAAGCAGACGACACTCGGCCGAACAGTCACTCGATGTTCCGGAGGGGCTTGAGCAGCTGCCTGCAAACCGTCCGCTCTTCGGCTGCACTGACGAGAGCGCGTGTGGTGTGTAAAGTCAAGACCACTTCCAAGAGATCTTTCCCTGTGACATATCGGAATTTCGCAAGCATGCCGAAGTACAGCATCGTCGAGCGCGGAACTGAAAATACTCCGTCCTACCGGCAAGTACATATTATTCTTGTTAAGTCATCCCGATCCCTCGCCACCTGTGGTCCAAGTTCCAGAGTTCCAAGTCTCAGATCAGAATCACGTCATGTGTTCTAGTATCGAAGATACGCGGGATGGGTCGAATCGAGTGTTCGTCTTCAACGAGCAAATGTCATCGACTGATAGCAATCATGCGGTTTCTGACAAGTGCTCGCCACCAATCTGTTCTCTTGTGTGACCTCTCGAGTCGATTGGTTTGGCTTATCCTCATGTTGATCTTGAGCATACGGCGCGCGTATAGAGACATTCGATCTGGGCTGTCTCTCTCGAAGAAGATCGACACGTGCTCTTCGAACGCCGCAATCTGTCATTTTTGATAGTTCTCGTTTACTCGTCTACGGGCGGCGGTCAAAACTGTTTTGGCTCTTGGAATATCACCAACGTTATCGAAACGTGGCATTGAGCTCTAGGCGCCGGACTTGGACTATCTGTATCGTTGGGAGTTCGCTGACTAGTGTCTCGCGCGGAACGCTAAATTCCCGCTTTCACATTTCTCCTTGCATAATAATCGATTCTCTGCTGCAAAGAAGCCAGGGGAGCGGCACCGGGCTCAGTCGCTTCTTCTTCGAGGAAGTTGAGCGAGAAGTCGAATTGAATAATCGTTTCTCTAAAGTTCAGTGTCAATGATATCATTCGGCACCAACTCGCGTAAGTCGCTTCTCGAACTTTGTGACCGTCTCGTGGAAGAGTCGTGTTGTCCGAGCAACACCGGAGCGGAAGTTGGCTCTAGCTCAGAGCCGGCGGTAATTTTTCGAGCGATCGAAGATCGATGCCCTTTCCGTGACACCCGTCGAGATGATAGCCGACTCATTGTGAAACTGTGAAGAAGCAAGGAACGACATGACGATTTGTCCTCTAAGAGGCCGAGAGCATGCGACCCTCAGAATTTGTAACGGAGGTCGTTTCTTGCAGACTTTTCATCCAGGATGAGAGCGGCCAAGCGCTGTCACCGTTCCACGATATTCCCTTGTTCGCGGATAGCGACAAGAAAATTTACAACATGGTCGTTGAAGTTCCCCGATGGTCAAACGCCAAAATGGAAATCGCCACCGGTGAACCGCTGAACCCCATAAAGCAGGACACCAAGAACAACAAACTCCGATTCGTGAAGAACCCCTTTCCCCACCACGGTTACATCTGGAATTACGGCGCGATCCCGCAGACGTGGGAAGACCCAGGGAAGGTCGATCACAACACTAATTGCAAGGGCGACAACGATCCCATCGATGTCTGCGAAATCGGTCATCGAGTAGCGAATCGAGGAGACGTCATCCAGGTCGGGAGCGCTTCAAGCCCTCAAATTCATGCGTATATCGACCCGAAGGGACGAGAGAACCCCTAGAACGCCATATCGGTCGGAGACCGTCCGCTTTTATATTTCATAATAATGTATTTCGATTTCTAGGTCAAGGCTCTCGGAATTCTGGCGCTTATCGACGAGGGCGAAACGGACTGGAAGGTCATTGCCATCGACGTCCTCGACCCATTGGCCTCGAAATTGAATAACATTCAGGACGTCGAGCAGCACTGTCCTGGCCTGCTGAAAGCGACCGTAGAGTGGTTCAAGATCTACAAGATTCCCGACGGGAAACCCGCCAATCAATTCGCATTCGACGGTGAAGTCAAGGATCGCGATTTCGCCGAAAGCATCATCAAAGAAACCCATTCGTACTGGACAGACCTGATAGCGAAACCCGATCCCAAGATCAACTGCGCGGCTGTCCGGGTGCCCGGCCCTAGCGGTATCTCCCCCGAGGAAGCGTCATCGATTGTGGAATCTTCACCTATTTATGTTCCGAATCCGGTCTCGGACAGCCTCGTCGATAAGTGGTACTATCTCAACGACAAACTCGAGCTCGTCTGACCTGCCGAGTCATGAATTTCGCGGCTGAGAGTCGGGGAGCAGCGACGTTGATCTGATGCCTTTATAGGAAGCCCGGGAGGGGGTAGATTTTTCTCAACTGATTCTTCTAATAAAAGCATTCCATTGGTATGCGACAAATAAACGCTTAAAAATCGACCTCGTGTATTCCGTTGTGCAACCGCTTTGCTAGCTGGTCGGATCTTTGAGTCGGAATCGCTGGAGTCGAGTACATCGGGTTAATGAGTCATCAATAAAGTCTTTATTAAAATTCTGGAAGACAACGTACGTCTGGCCTTAATATAAATTCCGATGCTACAGCTCTCTCGGAGCCGAGATTCATGAAAAGCACACAATCATTTGGATTTTCATTCTCACGGTCCTGGAATTGCTGCGATGTCATCGAATTTTCGAATCTTCGCTCGTCGTGGTTACTGTCGGTCGAGGGAGAACTGTCCGTACAAGATTGAGCTGGTGACCGGAGGTAGTCGTAGTAATTTCACGAGGATTCTCGGCGGAAACTGAGATGAGAATATTCTGACACGATCTGAGCGTATCAGTCTCATGCGCACCCTCAGGTGTTCCTCGTGATGGTGTCCGTCGTGTGATGGCCCAAACCGATCTGTTTCACGATGCAGCTAACCGCGCGGAGCTTGATGAGGAGGGGCTCCTCTTCCATTATCCCCGACCTTAGGTTGATGATGTCGGGAAGGATTCCGGCATCTTCCAATTTGGTGACATTTAAAAGTATGCCGAGCTTTGCCAGATATGTTTCGAGATCAGGTTGACCCAGTGCTGCCTCCAGATACCGCAAACTGCAGTATGGTTCGCTTTTCTCGTCGAGAAGAACTAGAAGCAATTCCACTCCATGGAAACGTTCCAACTGGGAGGGATCCGCCATCGGGAAATGTTAGTCGATTGTCTATCTCACAGCCGTGAGTCAACATGAGGGCAGAATTTTCAGAACATGAAGTCGGAGAGCTACCCCCCGGGAGAAACCGAAGAACTCACCTTTACTTTGTGCCGCGTACCAGGGAGGCTCAAAGGACAGCCTCGGAAGGAGATCTCGTGGACTCTGTCCGGGGCTCCGCAAATTTTTCGGTTCGATCCATCTTGCGCAGGGCATCTGCTGTCGGAGTCCATGTTCGCTACTTCAAGCCAACACGACGCGTCTTCCCCGATCCTCGAATTCGTTCATTCTGCGAGTTTACGATCAGAGGACGTCTGGATTCTGCATGACATCGAGGCTGAGGTGCGTCGTGCGAACGTGCAGCGTACCATGCGACTTCGTCGTTAGATGTCGATGTATCGGTCCGAACGGAATCAGAGCGTAACGGATGAAGCTCAGCTCGAAGCTTCATCTTTGGAAAGGCGACGATACCTCGTCGTCTTCGATGCGCCCAACACGCGCCCCTGCACATTCGGTCTCCCGAGGGTGGATCGCAGGGACAAGGCCATTTAGATCTCGACTGCTGTGGGACACACTTAGCTATCGCCGTATCGGCACAAACGGGAAATTGATCATTTCAGCCAATGACATGAATGTTTGAGTGTTCTGCGCCTGATAACCGTTATTGCGCCTGATGCCTGATCAAGAATCGTCATCAGCACGACCCGCTTCAAGATCACCCGCCCATGCCTGTCTGAACCACTTTTCTTGTTTCGTGCTCCCTTCCAGTGGATCCTCTCTTATCCGAGGACCTACAGGATCCTATAGACCACAGAGCGTCACCCCCGCGGGTACTCGCCCGCGGAGCAATCATTTCCGTAAAATTTCTTCGCATCGATTCGAGGGCGATTCTTGGAGAAGGGATCTGGGATATCTCCTGGCCAGACTTATGTTCGACGGTAGAACTCACTCATCTCACCCAGACTCTGACCCAAGCCGAAGTTATGACTGAATTTTTCGAAGAGCGACTGCAGCAGGGAGGGGGGGCACACGATGACTGCGGCCCCGAAAACTCGGGAAAACACGATGCCCCCCCCCTCTTCCCCCTGAATACGCGGCTGGGAAAACTTTTTTGGAAGGAGTCGGCTCTAACAGCAGTGAGAGCTCAGAAGAAGCTGCGTGCTAGAAGTTGGAGAGAAAACCTGAATTCTAGACTCGTACTTGGTGACTGTGCGGAGGGGGATCGATCTTTGGCGCCGAGATCGGTGGATCGACTAGGAGGTCCTGGACGCTATAAAGAGATTTCGTAATTTCAGGAGGCGATTGCGATTGCAGATCCTCGATCCTCGGCTGGCACCGAAGGAATTTTCGGAGCTTGGGTCCTGAAAACCGTCAGCGGGAAGCAATTAGAGCCGTCGCGTCGGGACTACCTCCGACTACTCGCCGCTCGATTCGAAGTCTTTCAGCTGCTCGAGGGCAGACTCACTAATTTAGGGTATTGCTGACAGCATAATGCGCACTGACGATTGCTTTTTATACATACTCTCGAAAATGGTTCGTGCCCCCGAGATTCGTCCTAGTGACAGCAGCTCAGCCCGCCAAGCTTTCTCGGCAGAACGAACTTCCGCCGAGCAGGAAAGTCTGCTGACTACGAGCCCGGTAAAGGCCAACCTTCACCGCATTCTCAATCGCGCGCCAGGAGTCCCGATCAGTCATCGCTCTCGGAGCTCGCACGTCGGGAGGACACAAATTCGATGGCGGAAATGGAGAGTCGTTTGGTTGGATAGCTGTGCGGACACGCAGGGGTTCTGTCTCATAATCAAGCATGAAAAACTTTCCCTTCTCCATTCGAAGCTTGCGCCATCGAGCAGACCAACATGTGCAGCACTGCTGGGTCGTCGTCCATATGTGAGACAACAACAATAACACAGGTGTCTTCCCGGAATGTGAAACATATACAGTGAACCATCAGCCGGAGGAAATCAATCCCATTCGTGCTCTCATTTCGTGCTGCTTGTGAGGGTCGTCGAGAAAAGGGACAGGTCTCGAGTCTCCATGCTGACGCATTTGCGTCGCTGCTTGTCAAGGATGGCGTTCGGCGGCTCCCCGGTGAATCGTCTGGTGAACGAGCGCAGTCCGTATCTTCTCCAACATGCGCACAATCCCGTAGCTTGGTTCTCATGGGAGGACGAGGCTTTCGAAGCCGCCCGGAGGGACAACAAGCTGATCTTCCTGAGTATAGGCTACTCTACCTGTCATTGGTGCCATGTCATGGAGCGTGAGAGTTTCGAAAACGAAGAAGGTTCGTGGAACCGCGCACTCGCGGGGCGAGCTCTCGGAGCTACGGTTAATCATCAGGGACCGTTCCGGGGAGCTAATCGATCAAGTGTGCGATCCCATACTGAACTCCCAAGAACGAGGATCGAGCCGAGGTTGTTGACACTTGAGGGTTTCCTTTCCAGTGGCGAAAATCTTGAATGATCGCTATGTCTCGATCAAAGTCGATCGCGAGGAGCGTCCTGATATCGACAAAATTTATATGACGTACGTCCAAGTGACTTCGGGTCACAGTGGCTGGCCTCTCTCGGTGTGGCTGACGCCTGAACTGAAGCCGATTTTCGGCGGCACCTATTTTCCTCCCGAAGACAATCAGTACGGTTTGGCTGGCTTCAAAACCATCTTGCTGATGCTCGACGACAAGTGAGTGCGCGACCCCGTCCGCGTCATTTTCTCCACGTCCCCTCTGATTGTCGCCGTGAGCTTCGAAGCTCGATATCTCTCATTGCACCCAGACAGCCGCTCGGATATGACAGATTTTCATTCTCTACTCGCAGGTGGCATTCGTCGAAGAACGAGAAGATAAAAGCGGACTCCGATCGCATAACGGCAATGCTGGCCAGAGCTTCGAACCTAAGAGAGAATCTAGAGGCCGCGGAGAGTTTCCAGCCTTCACAATGCATAAAAGATTGTTCGCTCATTCTGCAGAAGCACCTGATCGGCTTCGTCAAAGAGCCCCGCTTCCCACAGTGCGTCAACGGGAATTTCTACATGAATTTATTCCATTTCCAAAACAATAGAATGGGTGTTGATATAGTCGAGAGGCAGCTCAAGGAAATGGCCACGGGAGGCATCCATGATCATCTTGGGGGAGGATTTCATAGGTATACTGTGGATGCGGCATGGCAGGTCCCACATTTTGAAAAAATGCTGTACGATCAAGCCCAAATTCTGGCGCTGTACTGTTCCTACTTGAGAATGCCTGGAATCAAACCAGAGATCGCCAGCTTCTTCGGAGGTGTCGCTACGGGAATCGCAGGTACGAGCGCTTTGTACATGAGGAGTAGCGAAATCAATGGAGGACACTCAGCTCTTCCTCTGACTAAAATATTCTTGCATCGAGAAAACCCGGACCTGATGATAAGGTCTCAAGCCGTCCTCGGATTTTCAGATTACGTCATGAGAGATCTCTCTCACCCTCAAGGAGGATTCTACAGCGCGGAGGACGCGGACAGCCTCGAGAGTTTCGATTCATCGGACCACAAGAAAGAAGGAGCCTTCTATGTTTGGACCATGGCTGAAATCCAGAAAATACTCTCGAAGAAAGAAGCCAAGGTTTTCTGCGAATTCTTCGGTGTCGACGAGCAAGGAAACGTCGATCCTCACCACGATGCTCAAGGAGAACTCCTGAACCAGAACACACTGTTTTACCGCTATCCTGATTCATATGATCAGAATATCAATGACATGGCAAAAGTCATCGACCTCGAGGACGGGGACCCTCTCGACGAGATCCTCGAGTCAGCGAAGCGGAAACTTCTACAACGACGGCTAGAAAGTCGTCCTCGACCTCACCTCGACAACAAAATTGTCTCGGCCTGGAACGGACTGATGATCGCGGCGTTGGCTAAAGCGTCCGTAGTCCTGAAACGACCCGCGTATGCGGAGCGGGCGTTGAAAGCCGTCGACTTCATCCGGGCGAATCTTTTTGATCGCGAGAACCAGAGACTTTACCGCAGTGCCTACACCGAAGGCGAAGGGGACGCAGCGCGTGTGGAACAGCTCGAAAAACCTATTCCTGGCGTGCTGGAAGACTACGCTTTCGTGATATCCGGTCTCCTGCAATTATATGACGCTACGCTCGATGAGCAGCTCCTACTCTTCGCGAAGATTTTGCAGGATAGTCAAAATAGACAATTTTGGGATGAGACGAATGGAGGTTATTTTCTCTTTTCGGGAGGAGGATCTAACATAATTTACGTACTCAAAGACGATCACGATGGAGCAGAACCGAGTGCTAACTCGGTGAGCATCGCCAACTTGATCCGGCTCTACCATATTTTCGATCACGAACCATATCGCACAAAAGCAAACAAAACTGTTAAGCTCTTCGCTGAGCGATTGTCCAAAGTCCCGATCGCACTACCGGAGATGGTCAGTTCTCTCATGTATCTTGTGGAGCCTCCAACGAAGATCATACTTTCCGCCGAAGACGATGAAATCTCCGATTTCAAACGGGTTTGTGACGAAGAAGCTAGAGGTTTCAGTATCGTTTTCGCGGCTCGATCCGTCAGTGAACTCGGCTTCACTAAAGAACAGTATCCTGCGGTCAATGGTGAAGTCACCGCTTACGTTTGCAAGGATCTATCCTGCCTTCCCCCGATCAATGATATTGACGATTTGAGGAGGGAGCTACAACGTTGATCTTGCTCGATATCTATCTTTTGTAAATAGAAACAGGGGAGGCTCTAGCCCTACTTGTTCATAGAACTTGAGAAATACTCTCGCCTTGATATAGAAATAAATATGAAAAATTAATGAACACTCGCGGAACTTTTCAAGAGCGTCGCGAGAGTTTCATCAACCATGTCGATTGAAAAACCTATCACGCCTCAGTAACATATATCCTGTTCCTCGATCTGTTTGTTGCCGTCGCCCAAGTTCTGCTTATTTCAGGCTTCCGTCGCGCACTCAGTAGACTTCCTCATGCTCGCATCCTCCGTAGCACTTCCGCTTCTGACTCGAGTGAGTCACGGACCGGCCACCCGACGAGAAGGGAAAAGTCAAGCGAATATCTCGCCTTGGGAAAATCCGGGAATAGAATCATCCATCACGCTCCTGGATTGTCCGTCATGAGTATCCGTTCCTGAGACTTCGCCGCCTGCCTAGCCGCCACACAAAATGTTCCCTGCTTCCATCGAAAATATATCATACCTTTATTCGATAGGTCGGGCGATTTCGCGTCCGAGACAGGCAACGATAACATTATACAAATCCAGTGCCCGTGCGTCAAACTCAACTGGTATGCGATCCCCTAGGTTCGCTTGTCCCTCACCACGATTCCCTTGGCTTTCAGATCCTCACGGAATCCGTCGCAGAGCTTCAAGATATTCAACCGTTCATCAGATTTCATAGCGAGAGCGGCCGAGCGCACATCACATCGAAAATTCATGCAAGTGTGTACAACGTCTTCGGCTCGATCTACGTTTCCCGACTCCTGAGTCTCTCGCCCGAGACGAACGCCTAGAACGTCGAAGTACAGCCGAATGAAATCCTTCAAGGAGGACACCGCCACGTACGCCGTCGAGGAATGAGCGTCAGTTTCTTGAAGTTCTGCGCCGAGCATTTGGACCAGGTCCAAGACGGCGGTCGTGGCCTCGGAGAAATCGAAGTCATCTCGGAAGGACTCTTCAACTTTGAGTTTTGTCAAAAACAGGTTCTGAAGAAGTTTCTCCTCGTTGACATCCGCCCGGAACTTGCCCCGGAGATAATCCTCGCAATCAGTGAGAATGGACTTGAGAATCGCGAGATTCTTTTTCGCTCTCGCATGAAGTTCATCCGAATAATGAATATCGGAACGATATGGTACCCTGGGGGAAAATTCGGAAAGTTCGAATTATGGAGAATTATAAGAGATTATGGAGAATGATGGAGAATTTCTCCTCGTTGCTCCATATCGATTTTCTTCATGCGTATCTCGGTCAGTTAGATGTGACGCAGACGCCCATTCATTCTCATCGGATGGAAAATACTCACCGCAAGCACATCATCCGGAGCTCGTCCGATGTGCCGCTTTCCAGATAGTCTTTGATGCTCAAAACATTGCCCAGGCTCTTTGACATCTTTCTAGAGTCGATCTGAACGTGCCCTGAGTGCAGATAGAACTTTGCCCAATTCGAGCAAGAATGATAAGCACAACTCTGAGCTTCTTCGTTTTCGTGATGCGGGAATTCGAGGTCTTTTCCGCCGCTGTGAATGTCAACCGATGATCCGAAAATCTGTATGGAGGAGGAGAGACTCTCAGAGACGAAGCTCATTAGGGAGAAACTCAGTTACAATTACCACAATGCAGCTGGGAACTTTCCCTCTCCTGAAAATATCCTGGGACATTCGAAGCAGCAGATATCCGAGGAAAGGAACGAGTTTCATCGTTTCTCAGAATCGCTCCTTCGAGTTCCCTCCACGTTGTGAGCATTCATAGGATTATCGAGTTCTAGTCGGAAGTAATCACCTTCGAAGCCATCGCGGAGCACTCGACGTGCCAACCAGGCCTTCCCGCTCCGAAGGGAGCATTCCAAGAAGGCTCTTGAGGTTTGGCGAATTTCCATAAGACGAAGTCAGCAAAGTGGCGCTTCTCATCCTGTAACCTGCTTGTGAAAGCATCTCCCCCTCCGCGGAATCTCGGGTAGTCTGAGTCTTTTTCCGTATCGAAATAGATTCCATCTGAGATCTGGTACGCACAACCTGACTCGAGCAGTTTCTGAATGAAATCAACGATGAGGGGTACGTTTTCAGTTACTCTGAGTACGATCGAGGGTGGCTTAACTTGCAAGCTTTTCAGATCCTCGAAAAAAGACTTTTCGAATTCCCGAGCAATATCAACGCTGCTCCTCTGAGTTTCCTTGCTCCGTCTGATGATTTTATCATCGATATCCGTGATGTTCATTGCGAAAATCACGGAGTTGTTGGCATTTTCCAGCAGACGGCGTATCATATCGAACCTGCAAGGATTTGCCATTCAGTGTGGAGACGAATACGGACAATTTTTTTTATCTTATCGAGAAACTTGTCTGGAAAATTCTCTGACCGACCTAACATAGCAGAAGGCGTGACCGATGTGGGAGTGATCGTACACTGTCGGACCACATGCATACCACTTGACAACATTCTGCCTCTCAAGAACGAGCGGCGTTTTTCGTTTCGCGATCGCGTTGTACACGGAGAAGTCGGTTCTGTGACCCTGCGGCGCCTTCCAGAGGTATTTCGGCGAGCCCGCCGAAGACGCTCCTGTGATGCTGCAGTTTCGCAGGTTGTCGATCCTGCATTTGACTCTGTTGACGAGATTCTTCCCGCCGAAGTCGAGCCGTCTCACTTTTGACGTGAGCATCACTGTAGATGCCGGCTAAGGACTGTGGATCGCGCACGACGGAACATTCGACTCAAACCCGAAGGCATTCATTGAGGCTTGTCTCGAGACCTTTGCCGATTATCGCGCAGCGCTGGACTTCTCATCGAACGAAATTCATTAGGGATATTAGGAACTCAATTCATTCAGAGAACGAGATCAACTGAACCCTCTCGCACAAAGAGAACGCGCAGGGAGCGGCCATGTCCCATGTCCAATATTTGTTGTCAGCTCCAGCAGACGAATCTCCCCGTTTGATTCGCACGCGGCGCATTTTCAAGCCCTGAAGTTCTTCCTCGATTCTTCCCCTCTGGCAGCTGAGTTCCTACTTGCCAATGGTCGATTGCGATTATCGAGAAGTTTGGAGGATTGATTCGCGATGGATGTCTACCTTTTTACCGAAAACCGCTGGCTCTCAAAAGTCGGCTTGAGTATGTTCGAAAGTGCGGAGTAAGCGAGCGTACCGGGTTAAATCGAGGAGTCTTCAGTCATGAATACGGCGCGAGACTGAGCGGAAATTTTTCTCCGTGCATCCGTCGACTCCGGAGTTGCGGGGTTGCCGCGGAACTAGCAGGAGCAAGAATTCTTGAATCGGGATCGGGAAAGGCTCGGATGCCGACTGCGTCCTAGGTCCTAGCTCGAGAGAGCATTCGGTGTCCGAGCGAGAGCCATCTGCCTTATTGGTTATGCTCGCGGATGCTCGCGCTTGTGTGCGGAAGGACACCAGCCACGACGAGAGGCAGAGGCATTACTTCACAAGGGTATACGGTACGCACAGGAAGGATCAGGGATCAGAAAGGGAATACGCACGCAATTGAAAACGAAGAAAGAAGCGAAATTCGTCTTCTCCGATGACTGTATCTCAAATTCGGACATCGAACTTGTTTTGCAAATCCAACTCCTGTGACACATATCCTACGGTACGTTGGTTTGCTTCCTTCCTTTCCTCGAGACATACAGAACGACCAAACGAGGACATCGAAGCTCAGTATGGCTCGATTATTTTGACCGGAAATGTAGACTGAGACGACCGAAACTGTAGAAGAAAATACGACCGCTAGATATCGGTTGATCGAGCTACGTCTAGTTCGCGGCGCAGTCGAGCCCGAGACAAATACAGTCAGTTCTTGATTTAATATAAACTCGGTTTAGTAAACATGTGGATTTCGTAGAGAATTTCCCAGGTCCCGGCCGTCATCATTGACATCGTCGTGTTGTTGGCTCTGTAGTTAGTGAAGCTTGATACAGAGTTCCTGGCAAATCGGTCACATGCTCTCGCAATGGTTGAAATGGTGATTCCGCAAAAGCTGGAATATTTCGCGGTTTTGTCCTGTCAATGGAGCCTTTATTCCTTCCGAGTCTCTATCCGCGTTCACGAGTAAGAACACGGACATTATTCTGGAATAATGTCTGGAATAATGCGAGCGTCTGGAATCGCAAGTCGTAATTTTCCTCGGTTCAAAAGCACGATCTTCTCTATGGATAAACGGTGAAACCTATCTAATGGGTCCACCTTGCGTCCGAGCGGAACGCGGACCGGTACCTCAGGTGGACCCTGGTATGGTATGGTATGGTATTTATTGATCCTCTCGAGCCTATATATACATATAGGCATGAGACCCTGTTTCAGGGGCGATTTCTCAGCAGATCCTCCGGGTTTCTCTTTCCCATTCTTCCAGCAGTCTTCTTGTTTTTCTCATGAGATTTTCGTCACTTTGTTCAGTGAAACCCAATCTCCTAGCCACTTCGTCAATATCGAAGTGGTGAGGAGTGCATTCCGTCATAATGTGAGGAATGGTTTCTTCGTCTAAGCCGCACTTCAAACAGTGCGGCTCGATCCGTTGGTACTTCGCTCTATGCGACCTCGTCGGTAGCATCCCTGCTCTTGCTAGGGCTAACAGAGCGCTCCCCCGACTATTTTTATATAGTCCATATGTTGGGGTGGCTGTATCCTTCCATATACTGTACAATTCCAGGCTGGGTTTAGAGTTCATTCCCTCTCTCCACAGCTCTTCCATCTTTTCTCTAATATGTTTTTTCACCGTATTATTGAAAAGATTCATTCTCGGTCTGAGGTCCTCTGTGTATACTATCGGTATGTTTCCGCATGAGTATTTATCGCTGAGGTGGCGCATTCTTCTGAGCGCTGCTGTCGTTATCTTCGTTGTGGCCATCATGGACAGTATCATGCGTGGCCACCGGTCGGGTTCCATCGCGCTTATTCTCGCGAAATATCGGATCTTGCTCTGCGCTTCTCTCGATTCGAAGGTTGACCACCCGAGTTCGCCTTGTACGAACTCGTTCGCAACTTTATATTCGTTTATTCCCAGTGCCCATTTCCCAACTGCAGTCTGAATTCTTTCGAATTCAGCCGTCATTTGGTTTGAGGCCCGGGACGCTAATACCGCATTCGCGTATGTGAGTCTCGGTACTCCCGTTGCCTTCCATTGTATTCGTGTGATTTCGAATCTGTTAAAGGTCCATAGACATTGGGCGTGCAATTGTTGTTTAGCCTTCCTTGCCTCCCTCTTCCAGTTCAGTTCCTGTTGGAGTAGGTAGTTCGGTTGATCACAGAGGGTAATTCCCAGATATTTATAGCTATCTCGAAATTCGATGTCTTGCCCCTGAATCTCACAGGGGGCTACTTCACCCTTTAAGCGATTAACGACTTTTTCCTCGAAAACTGTCTTCCCCTTACCCCTTCTTCTCGAATGGGCATGGAATGGAGAAGCATAACTTTGGTTTCACAGAGCTTTGGTCTCATTCATATATTCTCTGTATATAGATTTTGTCATTCCCGCTCGTGAAGGTATATAAAGTCTGACGCACCAGCTTCTGCTTGTGGTTCAAGATATAGTTCTGGACTCCTCTCCAACGCTCAAGTATAGAATCGTAAGCATTTGACGGCACCGCGCCCACCACGAATACGAAAGACTTCAGGGTCTTGATCTCTATTCGCTATCGGGATTATTGTATGACACCTCTGCCCATAGAGTCATGACGGGGCTTGCGTCGACGTCTCTGATCATTTCCTGAAGAGAGACTTTCCCATTTCGCCAGGAGAATGTTTTGATCTCTCGCACATTTTCGTATTTGGCTTCCCCTGATGCGGTATTCCTCGGCAAGCGAGCGTTTGATCCGCCCTCATCCGAGCTTGCGGATCCCCTTCACTTTTCATGCAGCGGAAGCTCACAACGTTTATCCATATCACAAGGTGTACCGCGGAAGGACGCGTCGTCAATGCGTGCCGTACCGGACTGTTCAGAATCATTCGATGCTCCGCCATTGTGAGAGATGAAAGCTCTTCGCAGCGCTCGCCGCGTGCAGCTCATAAATTCAAGCTGATCTATGATCAAACTAGAGAGCCGCTAGGCATCGGTCCCTTTATGCAGATAAGGTTTGGTCGCGGTGCCCGGAAGGCATGGACAGTGGACACGTTGCTCAGGTGGACGCTCTAGGCTTCCGCTGCACTATGGCAGTCTAAGTCGAAAGAATCGGTGCCAGAGAAAAGCGGACGGATACATAAGTAGGACCCATTACGCGATTGGACCCTACGTCAGGTTCCCGTGTAGTTTGATTCGAAAGGCATGAGACAAATTGTGCTCGACCCGGGCATGAGGCTTCGTCATACACGCGAGGCGTCGGAGGCTTTCTGCTCCTTCTATCCGATCACGCACTCGCTGATCCGAGGTGAGTACAGTCTGTGGCGCGATACAGGGGGCATGAGCTTCCACAGAGTTCACGTATGTACTACTCATACACAGTGCGGGTGGAACGTTCCATCACGACACACTACATAATGACATCCGTGTACGAAGAATCCGACTGTCACGTGACGGCTGCGACGATCGGATCGCTACAATGATCCGTCTGTCTAAGCTGGCCTGCTCGAGATTCCCGGGTCAACCTCTCTAAGCTTTTGTCGGTTTCCTCTGCTGGATTCCTCGAAAGCTGGTGTCCGTCCCAACCAGGAGGACTTCTGAAGGTCTTCGTCGGAAGGGATCGCCGCGTTGAGGAGGTAGATCATCCGGCTTCTCGAAATCGTGGCGACTCTTAAAAGTTTTCTAACTTTCGTTCGCTCTGAGTCTGCGGGCCCTGGTAAGTACACTGAGGGACGAACTTCACGGGGAAGGCATTCAGGAGGAATTTGTCCGAAGTTGCCAACGGGCTTCCAAGGGGGCTAAGCCTGTCCCCTTGCGCGAACTACTTGTATTCTCGATCGGCTCTCGAATAATCACTCCGTCCTCGATGAAGATTGAGTTCTTCGAGAGAATCGCTCTCACTCAGCGAATTCAGGATGTGGGGAGGAGGAGTCCCGCTCGTTTCCGAATTGTCCCAAACGAGTGATTCCGAGCCCGAGTCGGAGGCGTCGAACCCGTGATTATGACGCGCCGCGGTTTGAAGAGGCTCTACTGCACTTGATTCAAAAGCATCTGTCAAGCGGCCACCCTCGATTGTCCGGCAGGAAAACCGAGCCGCTCTTCAAAAATGGCGTCGAAAGCCTCGAGGAAGAGGAAGAGTCGTCTTTCAAGGAGGTTTAAGAGCAGTTCATAGATACAGGTTGTTCCGGGGATGCCATGTCACGATTGCGGGTCTGAAGGGCATCCTTCCCCTTTCGGGGTGACAGTCATCAAACAATGAAATTGAATATCGGAGTTCATTGGAGGACGAGCATTGTACCTGTCCTGATGCGTACATTTTGATCATCGTCCGGACCACATGTCTCCCTGCCCGGCGAACCCATCATGGCGACGTGAATCTCGTTGACGGGGGGGTTCGTCTCGGGATCCAGCCTCCACGTTCACAGTCCTGATTGAACACCCACGCAGAGAGGTGTTGTCAACTCCACGGTTTCTTTTGCTGTGAAGATATCCGTGAAGGGCTTCTGCAGCTTCTCCTGTTCCAAGGGACAGGTCGGCGGTCCCGAGGCGATCCGCAGTTTGACGCACGGGCTCCTTTCAGCAGCCGATTTCTCTTTCTTAGCGAGCATCGGGGTCCTTCGGTTACTGGAGGGACACAGAATCGAAATTAAAGATAGTGTGAGCTACCTCGGAGTCACGCTGGAGAGCGGGCTCACAGGCGAGGCCCATGTGGAAATGTGGCATCGAAAGCGAGGAGGGAAGCTGCTGACATCGCAAAGATACTCCCGAGGACCTACGGCGCATTCGAGGAACAGAGGAGTGAGTATATTGGCCACGGTCGCCGAATCAATATTCATGTTCAGTGAGGCTTACAAAAGAATGAAACACCTCAGCAGACTGTATGAGTGCGAGTTCGATGAACCGCAACATGTGGAATCTGAAGAACGTCACTGGAGAGCCTTCCGCAACGATGTGTGCGACCGCATCAGAACATTCACTGACAGGGAATGGAGGGAGAACATGGAAACCAAACCGAGCCTGAAAAGATACAGGCAACACAAAATGAACAGGGGCACAATCGATCATGTATATGACAACACAAGAGGGAGTACCCTCCTGGCAGGGGCCCGAGCCGGTTTCCTCAACACAAACTCCTTCAGAGCCAGGTTCGAAGAAATAGATGGAAAGTGTGAGCGGTGCGACTGCCACAACGAAACCCTGGAACATGTCATCATGGAGTGCGACGAAGAGAATAGCTCTGAGCCAGAGATCCGCAGAAGACTAGGCCTACACGAAGACTCAACACGGGAAACTGTAGAGCGAACAAAAAGAAGTCTAGAAAGATGGGAGCGGGAGACGAAGAGATATGTCCCCTGCAAACGTCGGATCAACCAACCTATAACCAGCTGAGAAGACTCGCCCCCGCGCATGGGGTCTCCTGGTTACAATGTAAACCTTGTAACACCAGGGATGGTTAATAAATCAATCAATCAATCAATACCCTCGTATGCGGCCCCTGTCTGGTCCTCGTAGGCGCTTCGAATAGAAATGAACCGAAGGACACTAGAACGAGCAAAGCGAATCATGGCAATCCGGATAGCTCGATGCTACAGAACAGTCGCGACGGAAGCGACCTTCGTATTGGCGCGTAGAGTTCCATGGACGCTCCTCGCCGAGGAGAGGGCTAAGATCGACGAGCGCAGCAGGAACAGAAGAGGAGTAGGTAACGAGGCCGGTACACAGCGAACCCAGACGGAGGATATCCGGGAAGAAACCTTCTCGGGAAGAAAATGGCAGACAACGTGGGAGACTAGCAAGACCGGGAATCTCGCGAGAATTGACCGGGCCCCATCCAGCTGATGCATATGCTGTCAAGACAGCGGGGAAGACGACGTGGAGCATACAACTCTGAGATACCCGGCGTTCTCGGACGAGAGACTCGTGAAAAGGAGAGAAAAGGCTCGCACGCAACGGAATCGGGCGTCCCAAGAGCCAACCTAGGAAGTGTAGCTAGAAGTTTACCTACAATGCGTATAGACGTTCCGGGCAGCGAATGAATGATGAATTATTTCGAGAGTAAGAAGAAAAAACCAGATGAGGAATCTGAATATGCTGGTATCGATGAAAAGCTTGGCTTTATTGTGAAGCTGTAAGATGGTGCTACGTGGTCACAATCTTTGAACAATGCAGCTCGGTCAAAAACAGCGATGCATCGGATCTCTTGCGGAAGTCCGCGATACTGTCCGAACAAATGCTACGAACGCTCCGAGTCTTCATCAGTCGATCTGAATCATCGATCGACTCTTGGTTCCTAAGGTCTCTCGGTAGAATGTTATATACAAGGAGGTGCGCGAACGGATCTGGAGCTACGTTTCAGAACGAAGATCTTAAGTCAGTGATGGTACCTAGGAGCTCCCGCGTGACGCTCAGCGACCGATTTTCGTCACGGTGGGACTCAAAGCTATCCGTTCTTGCGACGCTCGTCGACTCCGGTTTCCGGATCCTCCGCTCCCGGAGGAACCTATCGTGTCCCTTAGATCTTTCAGCTCCTTGTCCGTGTTCTTGTTAGGAAGTGGCTGTAATACATCAGTTCATTCGGTTACCGATCCGAATGGGCTCTCTGACGAGTGGACTTAGTCGAACCTCATTGAATCCTTCCCTACCTGTTTCGCGAGCTCGTGAAGACTCCTCCAGCTACCACTTCCTGCCGACACAGGTGCCCCGAGAGGCGGCGTTTCTGGCGCTCCGAACATCCCTGGACTCAGACTCTCGCCGCTCGTGACAGCTCTGCAACGAGACATGGAGACCGTTGCGGAGGCGATGAGGGTCATTGCTGAATAGACTACGAGTTCCGATCCGTCATCGGAACTCGGCAGAGCGAGCGATAATCTGAATACACTTACACTTCCAGGTCCTTCAATTTTTCTGGAGGCGCTCGTTCTCGCGGCAGACCATCTCATGATCTCTGATGAGGATCTCGCGGATGCGGTGCATCTCCGCGTTCTCCGCCCTATATTTGGACGAATTCGAGGAGAGTAAACCGAGACTACTCTGCCGGAAGCTTAGATGATGGATTCGCAGAGTAAATAATTATTCAGCTGATTCTGAAAATTTACCTCAATTCTTCGTTTTCGTGCATGTATTTCGTGACCATGTACTTCTCTTTCACGGGTTCTTCGCCGTTTTCGAGCTCGAATCCAGAATCTGGAGTTTTCGGTGGAGCTGACCCGCTTGATGTCACCTAGTGTCGGGAAAATCGGACCGTGATCACTGATCAGTCCCGTTAAGGGCAGACTCCGCATTGCTCTTGGCTATTTCTACGACATTTTTCGATAATTGTTCTCAGAAACGCCATTACTTTATCCAGTTTGACGCTGCCCGCGGTGTTCTTGACTTGTTGTCGCAAGTAAGTGTTTTCCATGCGGAGCAATTTCACCTCGCGTCGTAGCGAAAGAATCGTAAGCTCCCGGGGATCCTGGAATTCAGCAGAGACATTGAAAGCTAGCGGGGTTTCAACCCCTGACTGTATCTCCATCAAGGAAGATGGGCTATCCAATGACAGTCGAGGGAGATCGATTTTCGATAAGTGATCCCTTAATTGAGTCTAGATGTGTTCCGTCGGCCCTCGCGCAGGTCTCGGGATTGAATAAACAGCGGTCCTCGAGTACCAAGGAGTTGTTTCTCGCCTCTCTCTGTAGATCAACTTCGTCCTTGAAACGCACTCTCATCTCAGAAAATCACTCGAATCGTGAGTGGAGTCAGCTCAACGTGACCTATCGCGCTGACAGGTATGGTTCGTCTGGCGGATACCCCAGTTACCCTGGGTTTGAGCCTTCACGATGACGAGGTCTATTCAGATCGTGAATACGATCGCATCTTCATGGGCAGAGGGCGTGATCGACGCACGCAACGTCTGAGCAGCTCGTGGGCCGGAACTCAAGTGAGCCAGACGGGCTGTGGATCAGGCGAAGAGCTCATGCGACAATCCTATCGGGGGATTATCGTGTCACCTTGAGTCCGGGGTCCTCTTGGGGTGAGGATCCGACGGGATTCCTCGCAATCCAGAGCTCAATAACTTGCTGATCGCTGTCGGAGTGCTCGTGTAGAACGTGGGTTTCTCCCATCGTCAATACAAGGTCGGATCAGTTCGCATTTCTCTCCGACCGCTTCTTTGATCTCTATGCCCTCGCGTTCCTGTCAGAGCACCGATATTCCATGCAAAATCGGGCTAGGATAACGCTGGTTGTCGGGATACCCTACTGGGGTGGGAGGGAATCACGACTTCAGGGCCGCCGAATCAGACATTTCCGTGTAGTTCCACAGGACTTCAATTTTGAATCGTGGTCGGGACCGCTCGAGCTGCTTCGTGCGAGCCCTGAACCGTCGAAAAGGATTTGACCTTCGAATTGAATTTCACTCGGTCACGCGGTCGACCCTCATTGAATACTGAAGTCAAAAGAGTGACGATCGATGGTTCATTGATTATTATTATTAGCAGAGAAGCATACGCTCTTGCCTCTCAGGGTCGCAGGCCGCTCTTTCGACAGCTCCTCTTTCGGCTCGGGGGCCGTGAAATTTTGTTAGGGCATTCCGAGTTCGAGCTACACTTCTGTGGCCCTGTCAGCGTTGATGCCGGCCGACGTTTCCCATGATGTGAGATACATGTCACGGCAGGTGCAAGGCGTTCGACTGATACAATGCAAAGGTGTGGGAGTGCACTCACCATTCGAACCATTGGTTTCGTCTTCACTCGTTTGGCTCTGGAAGCATACCGTAATGTTTGGATCGTTTCGAGGGTATTTGACTTCGCCGGCGATACGCACGCGATCTGAAAGAGAGGTTATTGAGCCTTCTCCGGGACCTTGGAGTACCGCCTCCGCTACTCTTGCGGAAGACATAGCAAAGACAATTCGGAAGGAGAGTATGCGTCGAGATAAGGATAGGGGGGGGGGATAGGGGGCTCGCGGCAGATTGTGCCTCGATGCATGATGTCTGATACCCAAATATCTCGCCGGTGACAAATGAACAACACATCCCGCCTGCCATGCGTTAGGCGCGCTCTACTCTCGGCCTCCCGGGAGAACCGATTCAGTGGGGAACGACTACTCACAATAAGAGCCATTCCGTTGCCAGCCAGAGAGTCATTGAGAAGCTTCGTTAGAGTTGAGTCTCGGTAAGGAATGTGTCCGTTGCGCTTCTTAGGATCGGCCAACATCGAAATGCAGTTTCCTGGGAGAAGGGGGATACGCGAATAAGACGGAAATTACCGGCAAGATTCCTGAGCTCATGCCTCTATGATATTCTGGGAGCATATCAATGAGTTCATAAGAAGAAGGTTGTCGCACGCTTGTCTGTGACGAGTCCCGAATCGTCCTCAGATCCGTTCCCTACGTATAAATACTCACCGAGGACGAGAAGGCTCTTGTTAATGTTGTTGGCTTCCTTCAGAGTGTTGCCCTGGCTCTTGGTCTTCTTCGTTTTCTCGGATCCAGCGAGATCAACGAAACTAAGCTTCCCCTGATCGAGAAGAAATCATCAGTGTCTCGATAAGGTGTCGGTTTAATCTTCTGTCTACTTTTTGGTATAGAGCCATGCCGATCAATCATATAGTGCTTGGTAGCGAGAAAGGTCTAGAATGGTTCGGATTATGAGTGCCTGAGCGATGTCGTACTTGTTTCCTTATGTAGCAGTTCGGGTCGTCAAAATCCTTCTGTTCAGAGTTGAGGTATACGGTTAGGATTGTGTGCGATCTCGATGAGTGTTCATTCATTTCGTGGGAACGAATCTGTCGATTCTTCCGTCCTGGAACGCAACCGCAAGCAATGAGCACATCATCGAGGTTCGGAAGCGTGAGAACTTCGGTGTAAAGAATGTGCTGTCGATACCCGCAATGAGTTGCGGGCCCAGCTAGACATGGAAGAATCGCAAGCAGCCGCGGGCAACCGCAGCGAGAATGGCGACCCTCCGATTATTCCATAAAACCTCGGTAGATGTACTACGGAAACAAAGGACGGAAATACAAGAAGACGGCGCCTAACTGAGCAGGCTCTGGGCCAAGATTGTAATTGGTGAGCTGACACCCAAATCCTGATTTTGATCTGAGTAACGTCCACGGGCGGCAGATATCGAAGCCATGGGCTTTTGCGCGCGACTTTTTGCCTCCAATATAAGATCCGCGCGCGATGTGCGGACGGATCGGACCCTTACTATCCTTCGGTCGGTTTCGACTCCGGCCCTCGATGGGGAGCTGGAGGGAGCTCAGAATCAATCAGGAAGAGCTCAAGGATTTCTTTATTCATCGCCAGAGCAATCCACAAAAGAGATTCATCACAACAGTTGTCCCGTCACCAAAGCGCGTCGGTTCCATCACCGCCTCCAATGATTTGCATTCCAACCAGCTGGTTGAGATTCGGCAATCGCGCCTGGATCGGTATTTGAGCGCAATAGCAGTTTATCAACAACTCAATAACAGCCACGTAGAAGGTAACGTGAATACTAGCGGTCGAGTACGGATAGAGAATTACGGCTTTCACCACCAAGTCCAGTATTGTCATGTCGATCAACAGACGATGTAGCAGCACGTCTAGTTGTTGAATTAATCTTCGAGTTTGCCACAAATCGACCGGATTTGCGAATAGCACTCGATCCAATATCGGCTCGAGGTAACACATGGAATGGAAGACCAAGCCGAATATGTTCTGTAGGAGTAGGAATATCTTAATGCCCGTCGCCAGATGGATGCCCCTCGAAAATACGACGACCTTGACCATGAAGTCGAACGAGTGCAGCACCACGAACACGATGTGGTAGAGAAGGTTCAGAGCGTACAGGAGCTCGGAACTCAGCGGCCATCTCGGGTACGGTATTCCTAGCGAACTCAGAATTATACTCATTTCGTTGTCTCTCGTCGAGTGACCTCGTCACTTCATCGATTTTCTTCCAATGAGTGCCCCACTGCTCGGGAACTCGGGAGTTCACTTTGTGAATTGATCACGCCTCAATTGGCGATTGGAGAGGCGGATGAACCGCGCGTCCGGACGGACGCATGCGTCTCGAACTCCTTGTTTGCGGGGAGCTCAAGAGCGCTTTATCGAGCCCCTGACGTTGAATCTCTCGGTGGGAGACGATCGAAGAATTCTAATTCAGTCGTTGTTGAGTGACCCACGACTAGACTCACTCACAATCAGTACGAGTTAAGGATACGGCGACGAATTCCACTTGGAGCCACTCATGAAGAACAAAGAGTCAATAAAAGTGATATACGATGCTTCGGAAAATTCATGAGCTCCCGCTAAATGTCGCTGCGCAGACCACCATTCTAATACAACGCGTGAGGCGAATCGATCGCCACGCCGGCTCCGAACGACAAGCTCAAATGTGCGTGTACATGGCGTCTCGTGCCAGCGAGAAGACAAAGGGGCCGCTGAGTTCTCGGGTTGAGGATTTTCGGGATTCGTTGAGGTATTCGTGAGACTCGTCCGCGGATCGGTATGTCTGGATCGATTTCCTCATCGAATTTAATCAATCGGTTATCAGAGAGAAACTCACCTTCCTCGAAGACACCCTGGAGGTCACCCTCGTCTTCGCATTCGACCACAAATAAATTTTCAGCATAGTGGCCTTTGTTCTTGTTCCATCGGAGTTGCAAGGATTTCGACGACGGGTTCAAGAGGTCCAAGACGTGTTCTTTGTATATCTCAAGGTAAGACGCTCGGACCACGTAATCGACTCCCTGAAGGGGGAAGAATCAGCGTTGACGGAAACGGGCGAGAGGTTTTGATATACATGCCGTATAGCTCTCAAGCTCGATCCACTTGACTGTGGGGCATACCTTTTTCTGCCTAAGTTCATTGAAGAGATAAGCAAATGCCATTTGTATGAGTCCGGGGGACGCGCTTTTACTCCCTTCCGACCCTGTCATCGTGTACGTCTTTCCGGATCCTGTCTGGCCATAGGCCATGATGGTGGACGCGAATCTGCGAAAGAGCCATTATCGGATGAGAAAACCGGAGACGGTAGCTCGGTAACTGAAGTTTCCGCCGATCAAGCATGTCGTCGTCGCGCAGTGAGTTTCGTGATTTTGGGAGTTTCTGGATCAGATCGGCTGGACCCAATTACATTGCTCTATATGCGTTTGAACGGCAACGGAATCATCAGGTGAGAGTCTCGTTGATGTATCGATGAGGTCTAGGACGATCGGTAATTGTCTCGGAACCGAGAAGCTCCCGAGTACCTAACACGCAAAGGTGCATCGGAGAGTGCGCCAGCGTGGCGATGAATCATTTATTGGCTTCTTGAATAATCAGAGAATATATGCTTCGAAATGCCACGTCTACCGCTATTAGGGTTTCGATTTTCGGAGATTCTTGCCCCGTCAGTTCAATGCCGACAATGTCCTTTACTCGACCCTTCTGCTTATGGCCGACTGTCTCGTGAGTTGCTCCGTGCCCGCTGGGTGCCGCTCGCGGCGGAATCTCCGTTCTTCCAACGTAGCGATTTCCAAACTCTGGATGGATGAATTAGCTCGGAACGAATACGACCGGAGTCCAGAAATGCTCAACTTGTGATTTCGAAACGTTCGGAGCGCTGATTGAGCTTCGATCGCTAGCGCGCGCCTTCAGGCATCTCGCCCCATGAGAAGGACGATAGCTCGCGGTGGCGGAGTGACCGCAGCTCTGTAAACTTCCCCCTCTATCCCGAAAATTCTATTTGTCACAAGCCTCGATCCTTCAGTGGCGAACTCACCCGTCCAGAGCGGCGTCGCAGAGCCGCTTGACGCCGCAGTATTCGAAAACATCTTCCTGGGTTGCTTCAGGCTCGAAAACGACACTGAAGGTGAAGAGCTTCGTCTGCGTCGTACTGTCTTCATCGACCTGGAACGAATGTGGGGTCACGATAATCAAGATTCATGATCGATAGTTATTCAGATCCAACGCACCAAGTTTTCATTGAACTTCAACTAGAGGTAATTCTCGCCACTCAGGCGGCTTGGCGGAGACGGTAAAACGAGGGTCGAATACGACTGAGCCTGATGAAAGACGTCCCCTCCCCGGGAACGACTCGGGATGGGACTCATTATCGAAATCGAAGTGGCTGCGTGCTTCCATTCCGGGTCCAGGACATTTCGGCGCTGGAAAGACTGGAACCACCCGGCCCCTGGGAAATTAGGCGTCAGGAGAAGTCGGCGCCGAGACATCTGTGCATAGTCCAGCTCCAGAGTGAGGCGCCGAATTTTTCCGGCGCCGGAAGGGCCGGCGTCGAGACCTCCCGCACCCCCATGGGGTTGCGTCTGACTGAGACCCTCTCAGATGGCAGGTCTGGCGTTCCCGCCTCCCTCCCGTCCCTCTTGCCGGTCTTGAACCGCCATGGTCCCCATCTAAATTTAAGGATTGCCTGCCGGCATGACTGCCTGCTAGATCGTCGGTCGGAGCCCATCGACAGCTCATGGAGGGAACTGCAAGTCCGCAGAACGAGGTACTCACGAGAATCTGTCCCTCGCCGGGATATTGAAGAGCGTGAGTATCTTTTTTCTTCGACTCGACATCGTTGATGGGCCGGACGCGGACTACGACATTGATGTTATCCGATGAGTCTCCATTGGAGACCGAAGTCTCCGGACTCCCAGCCGTCATCAACGAATCCTGAGATGAAGCCGTTGATGGTCTGCAAATGGAACGGAATCTTTGAATAATTAAAATCTGAGCGGGGCCTGATCTGAGAATGCCTGCCCAGTCCCACCCCGACTACGTCGCGTGTTGTCTAGTTTGAAGCTTCCTCCCCTCAGCCCTCCATTCTCCATACTGTCGTTCCTTCTTGAAGGCTGACCTGGACTTCCATCAGCTCAGTTTGCAGCTCCAGGCACTTCTAGATCAATACATGCTGACGAAATTCGTGTTGTTTGCCCATGTCCCTCCACTACGTCAAGTTCACTAATGCGACCTCTGCCTGAGTGTAATCCGAAATGTTCAGAAATTTGAATTGATCGCTCCGCGGAACACGGAAGAGCCCCGGGTCTCAGTCCCTCTTGGAGTGGAGTCTGTCCAAAATTCGCTTCAACGGAGCAGGGATATGGTCGACGATTCTCTTCGCAACGCCCCCACGATCGGTCATCGAAATTCCGCGATTCTTTAGAAATCATGGAGGAACTCGGATGGAACGTTTCCCTTGCGCAGAAAGGACGCCGGCGGCCTACAGCAGGGGTGCGAGATCCTACAGAAATCAGGGGATTCCCGACAGGATCCCGGGGAGAGTACGCGGCCACTGTTCAGTGAAAGTTTTTGCAGTAAACTCCAGTTTCCGTGACGCTCTGTTTACGAGTCAGAATATCGATAAGAACATTGGACCTCGATTCCGTTCGGCTCAAAGTCAAGGTCCGAGATGGCGTTTCCGGAGGACGGTATTCGACCGCCGTTCTGCTCCATGACTACAACTCTCTCGAAAATATCGAATTGATCGGAACTCGATGCCTCATGCAGCCCCGTGCTTCCGTACTGAAAAACGTCGAATGATACGAATCGCGGTCTCTCCAGCTCCTTTTTTAGGAGCTGATGTGACAGAGAGGGAATCACGCATTCAGAGCGAATGCGTGATTTCCTTAAAAGGGATTCACGCGATTCGCGACCGTACAATGGGACAGGAAACAGATAGAGGCGATGAGAATAGGGAGAGTTCGAATCTTGCTATCCTCCTCGCATCAGTATTCTGGAATAGCTATGCGCGCGATCCCCCGCGCCAAGGGATCCCGCGCGGAAATTCCATCCAAGCTGGAGAGTTGTCTCAGGGACGAGGCTCGTGAGCACGTTTCTTCCCTCGTAGCCCGAACGCCCGATTCGTTGCTGTCAATCAGGTTCCAGAACGCCGAAATCCATCATCGGAGCCTTTGAGACCTGCCTCTCCCGAGCCTAATTCTTGTGGTCATCGTTCACGTTGATACCGATCTGTTTCCCTGTGGGTCCGCGTCACGTCGCTGGCTGTCAATCATCTGCACTGAACGAGCGAGGTGGAAATGCTAAGGTCAAGATCTGGATGCCAAGGGTTCACGGAACACTCCCGTACTGGATTTGACGCACAGGTCGCGACGCGCCAATGATTTAAGGCTCCCGCGCCACTATAGAAACGCTGAATGAGCGAAGCGGAATTTTCGAAGCGAACCCCGTCCAAGACCTTCGAATATCCGGAAATACTCCACGGAAAAGTTCCGAGTGCCCCTTTTCGGAAGATGGCGGTTTTTCCCAATCGAAGAGATACTATAAGGTAACGTGCGTGGACAGCGTCAGAGCCTGGGGTTAGTCAGGAACTTCGTGCGAGTTTCAATGGGCTCAGTGGGTGTCGGAAATGGAACTCGCGCCGCAGAATCCCCCGGACGGCTCTTCGACTGACCCGGTATAGAGAGACAGCTAGACATGGGTATAGCGTCGCACGGAGCGGAAATAAATTCTGATGCGCGATGATTCGAATCATGAACTCTCCGAGCATCGACCCTCGACTCTCCGATGTCACGTATCATGCAGATGTGGATCAAGCGCCGTCCCGGAATGATGTACTTACTCGATTCAATGAGACCGCGTCCAGATGAAACAATCAATGAAGGAGTCAGTCTGAGTGTTATCCTCCTCCCGGGCGAGCGAGCACTATTCCTTCCTCAACCCATGTCAGTCGAGGAAACCTTCGGGCCGAAGTTCACCTCACAATTAGGACGATGGTTTCACATTCGATCTTCGACAGAATGGGAAGCGTCACGAGCGATGACCGACAGCGGCGGCAGAAAACTCGGAATCGAACGCTCCTCCAATTCGCACTTTCCAGGTCAGAATCCGAAAATGGAAATCAGAGAGTGCCTCATCTCGTGATTTGGAAGCCAAAGTCTGCGAAGCGCCACCGACCTGGATCGAGAACGCGTGAGACAACGGGTCCGCCACGCGGGCCGACCGAGGGGGAGGGACTCTCGGAACCGATTGGCGTAAGGCGCAACAATCAATCTGCTGCTCGGGCATTTCCAGCTGGCTCCTAAGGAGGAGAATAATGCCAACAAAGATCAATCGGCTCAAAGAACTTGGCAACAATGAACTTCGTCGCGGAATATAGATTGACGTCCCGAGGTCTTCAATGTTGTTGGAAACCTCCGCGGCAGAACACGACATTGACCGAGTGCGGTATCGACTGCTCCTTCACGTTGAGCAAGCCGACATACAAACAGCTCTCCTTTCCGAATTCTCGTTTCCGCGAGTTCTATCGATTCGAGCTTTCATCGGAATTACCAACAGAGCACAGATTACCTAAGTGTCGTCGCGAGCAATACCTTCGGACAAAGAGTTGGTACACCTCTTGGAATCGGGATTATTGATACAGATTCTCCCGTTCTCGTCGGGGCGCTTCGCATTAGCAGACGGGAGCTCAATCAATTAGTCACAGAAATCGCGGAATCTATCCACGGAGATCAGCTTTATTCGAGAAACTGTTCAGCACAGGGGGTAGTGGCTGCCGAAATTCCAATAACGCGTGTTCCCAGGAACCCATGAGGCCTCGAGGGTCGGAGCGAGGGCACCCCAAACAGGTCACTGGCTCGGATCATGCAAATCGGCTCACAGACACAGACGACGATCTTCGCAGATGTCCCTCACAAGACAATGCGAATCGGCATTTTCTTCTATCCTGTGTGAAGCCTGGCGCGGTGCCGCAGGTCGCTCAGTTGCGGCCCGTGTCTTCGTAGTCATGGTTGTTTCTCTGTCCTCATGATTATGAGGTGAATAGCAATGCTGTTTCGAGTCGGGAGCTCGTTTCGACTTGCTTCCAGAATGCGGGATATTTCCGAAAGGGTCTGGTTCATTACGGCTAGCGTCGGCTCCATCAGCAGCTTCCGTTGACCTTCGAGCGGCTATCCTGTCACCCATTTGACCGCGTCGTTGACTTCGGGATGCCTCCGAAGCCTTCCCCCGTTCGGATATTCGATAGGATCTTCTGAATCGTTTCCGCCTCTAGACGCGCATCCTCTATCGTCGTGATTCCTACGGAGAGACTCGTTGATCCCGATTTTGTCCACGGACACTCCATGAGACCCGCTCCTGTTGTATTCCTTCGCATAGCGTCTCCCCGATTCCCCGTTGTGTTCCGAGTTGGCATCCCCTTCTCCGTCTGGGTTCGTTCTACCTCGTCTTTTGGGGGGCTCTTCGACAGTTTGCTTGCTCTTGACATTTTCCTTACCGTCGGGTTTCTTCATGGTCTCCGGCTTATTTTCAGCTTGTCTAATGGTCATCAGTCATCCTGTTGACTTCGAAGTCGCAGGGCACTTCTCTGATCCCTTTCCCTGCGGCTTTCTGTGGCTTCTTGCTGCCACTGATACGTCTTCTAGTATTAGACTTCTGCAAACCTTCTCGGTCTCAGCTGTGGGATCTCCGCCCTTCCCATCCGCAGTTTCATGCTTTTTCCTCGGAAGGGAACGGGAGGTTTTCGCTTCGAGCCGCCGAGACTCCGGGATCGGAGTAGACGGAGCCTCCTCTCGACTCGGAGATGATTCATCCAGACCTCTGCGAAATACGCGTGGAGCTTTCCGTTCGTTCTTCGCTGGGACATGTGCCTTCCTATTCGAACTCGCCCAGGTCCGGCTGGAATCATTGTGTGGAGCATGGACATCTTCTTTCCTGTTGGAGGGATCCATTCTGTCCCGAGTTGAGCTCACTTGCAGCAGTTCGTACTCACCAGACGCAGAGCTCTTCTGTAAACTGTGTACATATACAGGAGAACAGCGGTGCTCGTGATTCAATCAGACTTTATACTCGCAACCCGAGGAGAGCAGATACAGCCTTTATCTGTGAGTCTCCACAGGAGCGCTCGTGAGATGTGATCACGAAGAGCTTGGCTAGGCGAGGGTAACGTTCCATAGAGCTTCAGATATCGACTCGTCTGTGGGCGGGCCTTGGGCTTCAGAGAGCTGCCCGGCACGGCATGATAGCATTCCTTCACACCGGGGTCTTCATGAGGAACATCACGAAACAATTCCGGGCAGACGCGGAACTTCATTAAGACTCCGGCACGAATGACGTTGACGCGCTCTGACTCCGGCACGAATGACGTTGACGCGCTCTGACTCCTCGCGCTCTGGTAGTGACGTCCTTCTGTATGTCAACTTTATCTCAATAGCTGGTCTTGGTGTGTTTCCCCCGGCTCCAGTCCATGTAAGACCACTTAAGATGAAGGAAAAGTGAATGCCGCCCAGGCATGCCCACGCTCCTCTGGAATTCGGGACGATGTTTGCGTCATCCCTCCGCTGATCTTCCATCTGTAGAAAATTGCGTGAGCCAAGGTATTTGGGAAAAGTTCCATTCCGCTTCCCGAGCCCTAGGAACGCGACTCCCGGTTCGATCCGATGAAACTGAACTCGGTTTGATCCGGAAGACCCTCTCGCGAAGGATACGATGCGAGGGTGAGCTCGCTACAGATCACGAAAGAAAGATCTCGAGCTCAGAAGGAGGCGTCCCATTCACGATCGAAACCGAGAGGAAACGTTCCTGTGTGAGTCGGCGAGATCCCACACGAACAACGTGAATAGAGGAATTCGTCAATAATTCCGCAGAGCACGAGCATGTTTTCGACGAGCTGAACACATCATCAAGGGATCATTCGAATGTCGCGGTCGCCAGGAAGTCCTGCGAAAACAACAACTATATCCGAATGTGCCCTCGATCGAATCGCCATATATCAAGGTCGCGTGATGGACTATATGAATGTTCAACCTCCAGTCGGAATCCATCAGTCGGAATTTCGAATCGTGACGAGACACAAAGTTCTCCGGAAGGGTGGGCCAGATGAGAGATTCTGTGCACGTCACAACTTAATGATTGTGATATATGAGAAGCGGGGTAGAGTTGACTCAGGGAGTCGCCATGTCGAACCCAGGGAGAGCAGGTAAGCACCATAACTTCGTAGGTAGTACTGACCTGCGGGAGACATCGAGCAAATATGTGTCGATTTCTCCGCAATCGAGTTTGTCCGCCACGTTTCAGAGAACTGCCAGTTGATCACAGGATGTGCCTCTCTCCATGAGGATGCTCTATGATGTGCCTCGGCATCTCGGAAAGATTCCGGAATCTCCCGCAGAGCAGATTCGCTATTCAGAAGAAACGAGCTCAACTCTCCGTGTTTCCTCCGTGCACCATTCTTCTACTGGCGCGGTCCCCGACCTGATGGGTTCCGACCCGGGACCGAAATGTAAGGGTCACTCCAAGTCTCTGAACGAGCTGCGTGTCGACCACCAGATCGCATGGCTCTGATTTGTGATCATAGCTTCGATTTCCGCACGCTTTCCAGGTCATTATTCAGATAGCCCGATTCCGATATAGCCGGAGAATCGAGCCCGCTATATTAGGTCGCAGTTCCTGATGACGTGATCTGTTTGAACCAGAGTAAGGAACCCACGTATCCGGTCGACAATTACAACCATTGAGTGCAACAAGGAACGCCCCGCCTGTATTCCACTGGTCTCAATCACCATTCGATGTGAAGTGGATCAGACTTTCTCTGGATGAGATCTTATCGCAGAATCCGCAAGCCGGCTCCCAACAGACTTTGAATTCTCGAAAATCGCCGCATAATTTCCTTAGACTCTCATCCGAATTCCACTTCAATTTCGAGTGCCGGCTCGCGAGGTCATTCCGTGCTCATCGCGAAGCCTCATGCCCTATGCGATCGAAATCCCTGAATCCTCCAGAGTTCCCGAAAATGTTACTGGAGTACCCTTGTGTCTCAGATAAAAGAGACCTTCTGTTCCTCCTAGCCCCATGCTACCCAAGCTCTTATTCATCGGCACAAATGTGACAGTCCTTCATCAAAGTCCTCTGAATGCGGGACTCTCTCGAGAGGAGATTCGTTATGGCTCTCGCCGACGAATCCGCTGTCCAGAACGATCCCGGATCGATTCCGTGGACGGTGTTTGCGACACTTTTACGAGGGCGAGAGCGCATCGGGAATGACGACTTCATTCCACGAGATCGTTTCGCTCCGAGACTCTAGGGCTCATGATGTGTGAAGCTCGATTCTACACAGTTTTCCCTGATTGCGGGTCTCCTGATCGAATTTCAACGGAATCCTTGCAAATTGGAATCTGCAGCGGCGGAGTCTCCGACCCTCCGGTTCTCGAAATTTGAGTATGACGCAGCTCCCACCTGCGAGGGGGGGGGGGGTTCTCTCCGAGACTACCGGAGAAGTTTCCGCTCGACACAGCTCTCCCGGGAGGCCTGAGACAGGGAACTATTCGTGTCAGAGGTACCTCTCTCGTGTCTACGGGGACAGCGGTTGAATCGATGTTCTACATTTTGTATTGACTGAACCGTTCAAAATTGACATGATTAATGGGAACGACCGAGCGACGGACGGCGAATCCCTGAATTTGAATTACGGATCGATTTCGAATTCGGTTTTCTGGTCTTACTGAGGAATTCGCTTGGTCCACGGCGGCATTGTCGCTGAGCGAGATAATTATCCACGATTTTCGGAACGTGGTCGATCTGACAACTCACCGAGCGTTTTCACGATCCATCTTGCCGAAACCGAACCTCATAACTCAGTTCCGCCCGGGATTCTGAGCTGCTCCTGTTTTGATATTTTTCGGCGTGTATGGCAGGAAAGACAGTTAGCACCGGTAATTCGTTCAACACTCAGATCCTCTTCCACCGCGGTCGCCGCTGCTGCCATGGCGATCCCACAAACACGAAACGTTCCCCCGGACTCCTGGCGCCCTCTGCACATAGCCGACAAATCACACGGACCCTGTTCCGGAGATGTTTCTCGTGCGATGAAGCGCGAGATCCACGGAAGGTCGAGCTTCTCGAGGCTACGAAAAGTCTGTATTCTATTCTCGTGATAACCTCGATCCAAGGACCAAGGGTTCCGACGCAGTCTGATCGTCCTGGATAATATATAATATCCGGATAATAAGGCTCACACCCGAGTGGGGACTGGGTAACTATCGATCGGCGTGTTTGGCACTGTCTGGCATAGGGTCGCTTTGAAACGAGTGACGAGTTTCTCCCGTGGAAGTTGGTCGAAAGAATCATGCGAGCCCAGCGGCGACGGAAAGCTCGAAGAAGAGCGGAGAGGAGCCTCTCGGCTGCCTGGAGAATAACAGGTCTCCTACGGCAGAATGGGGCAGCAAGTCCCCCGAGTTGGTAATGCATACTCACTTCGACGCCTCGCGTTCTACGTGAGCGGTCAAAAAATGAAGAGATTGGATGAGAAGAGATCAAAATTCCCGGGGGGGAAGGCCGCTCCTTACACGGATGCGTCTTGGAGAGAAACATCAAACACATCATGAGATAACAGACATAGCACCAAAAGACTGCTCGACGAGAATGAATCATATACCAATTACGTCTGAAATCATTCCGCCTGACCGAAGAACATCATCACCGAGAGACGTCGGGGTCTCTCAATGCCGACACCATCGCCTGAAAGAGCGATTGCCGCGAAAGGTGAACTACCGCACCGAGACGCTCGAGGCGTCCAGGAGCAGCTCGACTCAAGATTCTCGTTCAGGGGAAGTCAACTGGAGAGTCAGCAGCGCATCCGAGGAGGAGGCGATCGAGCGCCTCGTAGATCCCATTCCATAATTTTTAGCACCTATGTTCCTCTTTTTTGTCCCAATGGAACCGAGAAGGGGAAAAACAAGGCAGAACAGCGGGCGGGATATCATCTCGTCCCATTTGTGATCGGAAGCTCGGAAGAAGTATTGGGGATCGCCGCACGCGACTCGCTTGAGCGAATCGGCAAGAGGGTGTAACGTAGCATTGGGGACCCACTCCTGGGTCGAAAAGTTCTCGAAGCCAAATATTGTTGTTCGTATACTCTGAGGGAACGCGGGAATAAAGACGGCTATCCCATCGGAGCGAACGTCGCTCAGGGATATCGATCTTCTACCTTGAGATCTAAAGTTACACTACCTGCCATCGTCCCGGAGTACCAATAAATTGAAAGACTTCGACACAATGAATTTCAGCGTTCGATCATTCTTGGAACCTCGAGCTTTCCGAATGAAGTAGTGATGGTTTCTGGATGCTATCCTTAATTGGTGTTTCGGACTATTCCTGACATTCAACTCGACGAGTTTTTTTCTTTCCAGGCGCTACTTGGGTAAGACCGAGAAGGACTGTCGCAGAGGCCTGAAGCACGCGGGAGCTCCAGTGAATAATGAGCGAGGATAATCCAGGACCTATTCGTCACCATTGGAGCTATTTCAGCCCAGAATTAAGAAATTCGTCCATCCGACGATCAAGTCACGACTCACAGGAGCTCCTCCGCACAAGTTCCGAATCGACTGGCGCTTCGATCTCAAAAATTGAGTCCGGAGGCCAATCTCATGAACTGAGTTCGCAGATATGTACAATGGGACAGGTCCCTCCAATTCCAGTCGATAATTCCCCTGAACTTTTTAGGGCAGATCGCGGAGTCCCTGGGACCTCCCTCCGAGAGTGATCCCAAACTCGGCAAGTGTCGTATCTTCTAGAATTCGGGTTTATGTACAATCTTTCGGTACTCTCAAAACAGAGATCCGAACTAATTCCTCCTCGAATGAATGGCTCCTGCGCCGAACTCCGGAGTCTTCCGAATCGGCTAGTGCCCCAGAAGCTTCATCGGCCGCTGACTGTGAACGATAATCGTGCGCGCCGGGATCCTGGATGGGGAAGAGAACAGGCCTCCAGGGCTTGTTCGCTGCATCATTTGCAGATGTGTGACATAACGAATCATATCTCCAAATCCCGGCCATTCCTCTGAAGTCGCAAATTTGGGAGGGTACGCCTAACCGTCCTCGGCAGTTGATATGCGACGCAATACAACTCTGAATGTTATCTCGACGAGGCTTTGCCTAGAGAGTCAACATCCCGAGCCACGGTGGTCATTAGGGATCTCCTATCAGCTCCGTAAGCTCGTCCGACGCGTATGCTATCCCGGAATTTGCGCTTGGCGTTTTTCTCGTAGACTCATCGCATCCTCACTCGAGTCCCTCAGTGCAAGATCTAGCCGCGCTCCCCTAACGCTTGCTCCCAATAACCTGATTACCCTTCGCCAGTCTATAACGAGCGTTGAAACCAGGATGGACCGCCAGACAACGTGTTCTCGCTGACCTAAGTAATTCCGGGTCGCGAATCTCGCTCAATCATACGACGGAAGGACTAGAATAATTTAGGAATTGAATGTTCCTATCGTGATTGTCGGACACCAAGGAAGAAATGCGCCCACTGGAGTTCCCCACCTCCTCTGCATCTTAATAGGCTCTGTCAAAGGTGAATTATTACTTCCTGGCTCTCGGCTCGCCTCAATGGCCCCGTTCACGATACAAACGGAGAATTATTTGTCACGCGTGATTCGCGATGCTCGGAATGCGGCAGGTACACTCCCGGTCAAGGAAAAATCCGGGGTCACTCAGGCTCAACCTGGGACCACCCGTCGCTCTGTACACTCGCTTTTTCCCGAAGTCCCTCAGCGGAGAGTCATTTCAGCTCCTCGGTCCAGTGAGAGACTTTTCGCCCCCCAACTGAGCGCACAAGCCGCTTCGAAGATGTCATTTGCTCTTACCGATCTCTATCAGAGCAATTAATTACTAGTTCGTCGCAGCCAATCCCGTCCCTTGGCATTCGTTGTAATTCGAGCTTCCGAGCCAATCAAATTCTTCCCGAATAAGTTGTCTTCTCGTGAACCGGAGTCCCGGCTGGCTTCCTCAGGCGGATAGCGTTCCGGCTCCGCATCTCGGGAGCTCCGTGCACTTTAAATCCACCAGGAGACGTGCTGTCAGGACACCCCCTGCGTCCCAGAGCCTTCATTGAGCCGGACTTCGGAGAGTAATCATGCGTCAGCGCTGGGGAAAAATCCTAGGGCGATTCCAGAAAAAATAGGAGCTACCCCTCAGACTTCCCGAATTTTTCACCGGGATCGCTCTATGATTCCGTCTGCCGTATTTGCCACAGTAGCGGCGCGAGAGGGTGTCGCGAACGCTATTGCTCCCTCGTGCAAGCCCGATCCATACCTGGGCCTCACGCCTCCCCTGGGAATCTCGATTTCCCAACGAGGAACATCGGCTTGCCGCTGGGATGATACCCGGGACCCTCCGGAACCCTCCGACGATGGCGACGACACTATAGACAACGATTACTAGAATGGCTGTACGATTATAAAACCGGGGGACGACGGGAGCACCCCACGAGACGAGTGACATCGCCAGAAATAATAATATAATAGAAAATAAACCATCCTCGAGATTGAAGTTTTGTCCTTCCACTTCAGAACAGCCGCCACGAAGTTATCGACTCGGGAATGTGATAATGCAACTCTGAGGATTCCCGGAGTCCCCACGAGCGAATGGGAAAGAATCGGTATACCTCCTCGCAGAAGCCATATACAAGTCCAGTTATTAAGTTTTCGAATCCAGCGGCGCCAGCATTTGCGGGATCGATTCTAAGAGTGTCCCTGTATGTGTCCTGAAGCCGTAGACTAATGCCACGGTCATCGGATCGTGGACCCTGTGGGGTCGATGATATCCAACAGCGCAACCTTCGGAAACCCTTCCCGGGGGCAATTTCTCAGATTCTCTTCCCGCTCGCCATCCGCCGTCCTCTAAGAGACTTCTGGAAGAAGGCGGACTTCCCGAATAAGCTTTTGCGAGGTCATGTCGACCGAGGACGAGTGATTAAAATGTCTATCCCCGGGCCTTCGGCCGAGTAGTCGTTCTGATCCAGGATCATCAATCAGAGGGTCTTTGGTGCTCCTACTCCATGCTATCGGTTGAATCGGCGGCCTGCCAGCCGTCTCCCGTTTTATCCGGCACCGAAGCCTTTCCGAGGTTTTACAGTCTCCATCAGGCTTCGGAAATCTTCAATTTCCTGACGCTGACCGCATGGAATATTTTCGGCTCGACGTCGAGCGAGACTTCCACGTAGCGCTTGATGGAGAAAAGGGTATGAGGAGGGTCGGATTCGTTCTCTTCCGCGGCGGATGAATAGCAGATTCGCAACTCCGACGGGAGTTTATAATCGGGCTGGAGGCTCTGTTGTGCGAAATTCTTCGACGGTGGGGCTAGAATTCCAACTCGATCAAGGTCGATTCTCCGAGCGAGCCACGGAAGGGCTCGGCACGGCTGACCTCGCACGGCTACTACTAGATACATACGTATTGAGCTGAGTTCGGAGGATCTGAATTTCAAGCAACCTCGGAGCAGAGCTATTCGTCTAATTCGACGCAGCAAAAAAAAGAAGAGGAGAAAAGAGAATAATGGCTTCGAGCATCTGAGTAAGTGAAGTCTCGTTTGCGCCTAGCGAAGGTGTTCGTGTGCAATCGTTTTCTCCTCCTCCCGTCCACTCGGCGTAAGCCTGGGAATATCATCTCCATTACGCATTCATTTGCATAGGCTGCGATCGCTCTCCTCGTTCGGCTCGGAAGTCCGATCCCTCCGCTCGTTTCGACGTCAGACCGGAGTCCCGAGATCGTATATCAAAGCGTACTTGGGCGATATATCTCACTCGTTATCTTTCTCTTCCGATCTCGAGCCTCCGAAAGTACCGAAAGTTTGAGTGGCGCCCGGGGGGAATGACCTAAAGGTCAGCTTAGAAGTTTTGCTTGCATTGCAGCTCCTGCAGGTTGCAGAGAATTCTGAAAAGTCCTCGAATCATGAACCAGTTAGAAATTCATTCCCTCAATGAAGGATGTATTCATTCATGTCGAGCAGAGAACGTTTTCCTTCGATGAGAGTGTCGAACACGGCCTAGAAAAGCGTTCAGTCTGCTTTGTCTTACCGTGGAGAATAGAATTTCCTGGATTGGGACGCAACCATTGCAAGAGAGCCTCAGAATCGCGCTCCGCATCCCAAGAGTACGACTGACTGAGTATGCCGGTGTATCCCGCCAGGTATATTTTTAGCAATCATCATAAAGAACAGGTTATGCCTCCATGGCTGATGATATCATCAAATTCTGATGGGGTTATCCCGCTCCCCCGTATCACCACGGATGAGCCGTGCATTTTGCGTCGGGTTTGCCCATGGTTCGCGGAATAGAAAGCTTGGGGGATCGCAATTGAATTTATCTTCAGGAGATTTTTTTCCGTCTCTTCCGGCCCCTCCCTTCAAACATCGACAACAAAGATTCGCTTGCTCGGATCTGAAAGTTCACCCTTCCAGCTTCCATTCGTCTTATGGAGGGTATAAGCGAGTGCACATTTTCAAATTACCGTTTTTGTCGATATGTTCAATCAATTCAGAAACGGGTGGAGCGCGACTCTCGCGATAAGAACAGTACGGGGATACCTCGAGGGACGAGCATGCAGCGCATGGCTCGGCCGCGCCGTGGATGTCGCCAATCAAGGAATCTGCTGCCTGCAAGATGATGTGATTGATTTTCTCCTTCAGGCTCGCAGACGCGAAGGCTCGCATGCCAATATGGACCTGGGCGAGCTCATCCGCTCTTTGGATCTGGATCCGTGATGCGGAGCCATACTTTGACTGAAGAGCTTGTCTTTGAAGCTCAGCTCGAAGATTCTCGGGTGGACTTCTTCCCGTTAAGGGTGGGCGGGACTTCTCAGACCTGCGCAGCAGGTGATGTCTGGAAAATTGGTCCTTTTCTTTATCATTGTAAATGAGTCTTCGGGTTCATAATGCGAGGATGCTCCAGCTTATTGGTGACCGATTGCGCGACACGTAATCGCTCCGAGGTGACTTGTTCCGTGATCTCCGTGGCCCCCCTCCGCAGTTGGACGAATTCCTTCTTCTTGGTGTCAGGCCTGGTGAGACGGCCAGAAGGGAATCTCGTCTCATGACCTATCAAGCTGCCGACTAACTCGAGAATATGAGACAACCTGGGAGAATATTCGCAGGCTATCATACCAGTCCCAATACAGCTCACTTCGGATACTCTTGGTGCGTCTGATAATTTTCTGATTCCTGGATTCCCGCATTTCTTTCCCTGTGAGCTCGGAGCGCAGATGCTTTCTTTCCTGAAAGAGGCGATCGATACGGTCCGTACACTTTCCCCATGGAGCTTATGGTGTATCTCTGGCGCACCGGATGATGAATCTCGCTCCCGTATGTAATCTCCTGTCCCCATTCGCGTAAGAGGAAACTTTGTCCGAGCTCTACATATGATTCAGAGCGAGAGCTCTCGACCTTAGAGAAGGAGCCGCCAACGGTAAAGCAGCCTGTAAAGCTGCACTCGCTTCTATCCCGGACGTCTCCATTGTTTCTCGAGCCTCGAGAAAAATGAAACTCCGTGTCGCACCGGAGTTTCATTTTTCGTCGGAGGCAGAGATCGGTGGAAACGAAGAATGCTACTCCGGAGAATACTGAAAGACATTCCTATAAATCTCCCATCTCGGACGCCGAGCATCAGCGTTTTTCACCATGCAAGCGACAGCACCCGTTTCTCCAGATCCTCATTTGACTGCGTAGATGCACGTACAGGGGTGCGCCGGTCGAGTCCAGAACTGAACCTCAATGATCGCGGCGCATTCCCGTGGAGGGAACGAGTTTTGACCGATGCAGCAAGGACGCGAGGACCCTCTCGATATGGATCGAGACCCTCTCGTCCGGTCCTTCTGTCCTAGAAAATCTACTCCTCGCCGAGGATTCTGCATGAATATCTCTGTTCATACGCCGAGGACACTCATTCCTTTTGTCAAGCAGTGCCTTGGCCCGAGAGTTTTGAAGTGCGGCCGAATGTCAGCTGTCTCATTTTAGGAGGTACTCAGCCGTGTTTCTTGAGACGCAGGTGCGGGCGCCGCGTGCGTGACCGTCTTTATTCCGAGGACCACGGTCCCTACGTTCCCACGGCTTCCGAATCGTCGATGCTGTCCATTTCGTAGTGGGAGACATACGAACGAGTGGCGACCCTCCCTTAGATCGTTCCGTCCAAAACTCGATTCCTCTATAACTCTATACCCTCAACTGACTCCGAACCTCGTCCCTCAGAAGGAGTTCGTCACAGCATCAAACCAGGAATTCGGTGGTACGGAATTTGTATAAGCCCCGAATAATGAGTCGCAGTCCACTTTACTAAAGAATGGCGGTCGGACGCAAAGTACTCGACTTACAGCCTCGTCGAAGGGAATCAACTTCTGAGCTTGTCCGTCGCGAGAACAGAAAACCGAGGATCGTTTTCGGCGAGCTCCGCCCGAAATTTGCGAGACAGGTATCATCTTGACCGCATATTCAGCATGATCGATTCTTTTTAGCGAAGCCCCTGAGAACTTCGAGCTGGAGCGAGTTCGCAAGAGAATTGTACGATAGTCGTTCCTACTCTGAGACCTTTAAGGTAGCATCTCAGGCTAGCAGCAGGACTCATCAGGCAAGAAGAAATCATATACACTTCTTCTCTTGAGAAACGATGAACCCGGTCCTTTCGGCCGACAGAGTCCCCCATAAAAGGAGCTGGTCCTTGGTGGAGTTTCCATCGAGCGACCAATTATTCCTCGGACGGCTGATCGTTCTCCTGGACGTGAAACACGTGGAGCAGACTCTCAGCTCATTCTGAAGGGAAGTAGAATCCTAACTCGTCTAACCCAATTCACCGGCGGACACGCGAATGACGCTCCTCACGCCGTACGCCACAGAGGTCAAGGAAAAACCGGAAGTGATCCTTTTCCGAAAAGGGTTGATTGGAGCGCTTCCTTGGACATACTTATAGCCGACCCGGAATCATAATCATCGATGATGAAGATCGGGATTAAAGACATCGGATACCATCGCCCCTCCCGCTGTCTCCCTACCACTCGGGAATCATCATTCGTAGTCAGCGTGTGGTTCTCAGGGAGAATTACCGAACACAGCGTCGAATATTCACGACTTGGGCAGGGGTACCTCCTGTGGTAGGTACATAGGTTGTTGCCCCTGTTTCCGATTTGGCTGTCTCCGATTTTACTGGGAGAGTTCATCCGGGGAAATCAGGGTTCTTTCCTGATTTTGGATAGGAATCAGATTGAAACATCTCGGATCCGATATTAAGCTAGATTGGAGTGCCACTCGTCGGTATAGTTTCAGAATTGGAAGTTCCATATCACAGCCCTGCGGTGAGCGAGCAGGAATCGAGCGTCACCAAGGGAAGAATCGTGGGGCCGCGGAAAATGAGAAACATGAAGCGAGTGCTAGGAGGGGAGGAAGCTCCGCCATGACTCGGAATCCAGAAACTGGCGGAGGCAATACAAGAAGCTTACAGGAAAGTCCGCCTTAGCCGCACTCAAAGCTGATTACCGAGCTCGCTCCTCACTCTCCTTGATCCTCCTCTCCCTGCCGCCTCCGCCGTCGCTGCTTCCTCAGCTACCTCCTCTCACCCGTCAGTATGCGTCTGCGCCTCGATAGCGAATTGGAAGTTAGAATGAGGCTTCCGGCTTTTTGAGGAGCTCCCACCATGCAACTCGGGCATTATTCCGAGACTTCGTCCGTCGCAGACACAGAGATGAACGAGCGGGGCCTTCTATCTTCTGAAGGCTGGGGTCGCGGGACCGTTCGTTCATTCGCCAGTCGGTGAGTCGGGACGCGGTCGGACGGTCCCCACGTCCAGACAGACAGACAGACAGACAGACGGCCGACAGTTGGGAGCGGAGCCGAAAAAGAATTTATCACCCTCACCTCGCACCGGAGAAGGCTTTCGAGAAAAACCCGTTCGTCTGCGGATCCTAGCCGGCAACCCCGCTCTGAGCCGCTGCGCAGGGCTCACAATCAGTCAATCAGTCGGTCCTCCGTTCCCCGGGATCTTCCGCTAGCTCCCGGGGTTTGTATTGCATCTGTTCGTTCAGTTTCCGGTGACCTCGACCCGTTCTCTGATATGGAAGGAAGTGGAACCAACGAACCTAAACCACGAGACATGTTCTACTCGGCACCGTCGCAGTCGACCGAGCTCATTATAATTGAAGGGTCGTCCCCAGGATGTCATCTTCTAGGATGCGTTGCAAACCACCATACTTTTCCTCGTTGGAGACCCAAGGAGCAGGGACCGTCTGCCGCGTATCAAGGGCGTTAATTGAGTCGTTCAGACGCTTTTGGATAGCTGCAACGAGTGAGAGCGGACAAAAGGACCGGGAACGACTACATGATATATCATGTGTTATGATTCTAATCAGAGTCCCCCATGAAGGGGAGATCCGGTCTCCTATCTGAAGCGGATGTGAAAGACTCGTCCCGCCACTGTTCATGTCCTCGGCCGCTTGACCTCTCGAAGAGAGTTCTTCAGAACAATCCGACCGTTTCTCACACGCAAGCCAGCAATAGAATTCATCCAAGGTTGTACAGGACTCGATTGTCGACGGCCCCCTTGTTGCCCCTCAACCCCCTGGAAAATCCTCCCTGATCCCCAGAGGGCATCGGGAAAGAGCCCTCTCCGAAACTGGACCTTCGTAGAGGTCGCGCGAGCGACCGAAGCACGAAAGCGTGACATTGGTTTTTGCCGGTCACAGGAGAGAATCAAATATTCTGTCGATGTATACCGAGGGTGAGCGTCTATCGGAGGGAACAGGGGGGAGCCGAGAAATCGATGTTTCCACAATCGTCCCAGTAGGTTCGTTTTGGCAACGCGACGAATCCATTGGCCAACGGTTGGAGAAGCGCCAGTCGACCGAAATGGAATCGTTGGTGTATGGAGCACATTAGAGTTGCCCTGCACTCTCAATGATGACACGCCTTCTGGAGAATCTCCAACGCGGCTTGCTCTCAAGTAGAGCTCAAGGAATCCGATGCTGATTATTTTTTAATGAGATTTCCCGACCACAGAGATCACGTGAGCTCTTTGCCCCTTCCCCCAGCTTCCAGCCTCCCGGAAAAGAGCAAAACGTGAGGAGGGACCTCATACAGCGCAATGACCGAGGGAAGGGCACTCGGGTCCCGAGTGAGCTCATCGAGCGGTACAGCAACACCTCGACAAGAGGTGGTGAAACGTTTCCTGGAGGGGTTCCGAGACGGAGGGCTCAAATGAGGCGGCACGGAGCTCCTCTAGGTAGGCCACCGAGCCTGATCTATTTGTGGACTCAGTGTGCGATAGATTCACTTGAGGGATTCTCGGAGCTATACAGCGTTGACTTGTATTAGCTCGAATGTGCTCGGAATAATTAGAATCGACGCCTCCCACCGCAACAACGCGGAGGTGTTCGAGTATTTAATGCGAATGCGATCGCCATCGACGTGAATGCTGCCGGAGGACATTCGCTGAACGTGCGCATGGAAACCGTATCATTCCGGATGCCACCGCCGCGATTGTGGGTCTTTGAATTCCAATGGGAAAATGTCTCCTTTCCCCGAGGAACCTTAATGTATCCTACGCTCGATATTTCCATTCCCTCCGTTCACGGATCCTGCTCGCGAAACCAAGATCTCTGTTGTCATGATTCTAGCTAAGATGAGCGAACCCGGACTTTTTTTCTGCGATTGGATTCTTCCTGCGGTTTTTGAAGCTCAAAACTCCCGCGAGATTCCTTGAAAAGATTCCCTATGGGGGAATCAACCTGTAACTGACGACACGATTGACCTCGAGGACTCATACGGAGTGTTCGACCGACGGAACTCTATCCGTCGGTGTCCTATCCGTTCGAGGACTAAGCGAATTCGGCTCCTCCCGGTCGAGGCATGCAACCAAGGGATAGCAGTTCCGGAGGTTCCCAAGAGTTGGTGATAATTCGTTCGGGAACGAGCCGACGCTGTCGTCGAAGTTCGTTTTCATTCCATCCGCCAGTGTAGATCTCCTTTTTCGCTCCAACTTGACGTTTGACGTTTCACGTGCTTCGGAGCACGTACTTCCACGAACGGAAGACAGAACAGCAAGTCCCCTCACGGAGCAGAGATGAAGCACGTTGGAATAACTTCGAATTATCGGCGAATTCGCCCTGCGGTCCTGTCTCCTTCTCCAGGCGCCCATCCCATACACCCTGCGACGAAAAAGTGAACGGGCGCTTGTCAGCTCCTTGATTCGCACTCAAGTATTCCAGAATCCGATCACGGCGAAGGGAGAAAACTTATTCGACAAATACACATCTCCCGAATCTGTCCGAGGAGGACGATACTTCCCGCTCGTTCCTCGTCGATTTCGTCGAACCCATCCGAGATTGTCCTCGGTACTACATGCTACACTTCTTATGTGGTCCCTCCGACCGGACCAAGGCGTTTCATGTCCTTCCACTACTTCGGGATGGAGCTGCAGTGAGATTGATAAATACTTAAGGGACTTTTTTCTGTGGATGCGGCCGCCGCGCCGCCGGTGGCCCGTCAGATCGAATGTAGGTACGAATCATGGGATTGTTAGTAAGTAGCCGACTGATTGATAGGCTCTGCTCGCCGCCCTTGTTCTCTGCTGGAGAAAATTGGATTCGCAGAATAAAAAATGAAGCTGCGAACACCCTTATCGTGTCTGCTGGTCTTGCTGCTGAAGTAGCCCTGACTGTCATGGTTTTTGAGGGCATCTAGGAAGACTAGTGGTTCCGGATACCACGTATCCTCTACCTCTGCAATGGATCCACTATAGAGACGGCGGCCTAATTCTGAAAAATACCTCGTCTGAGACTCCGGTCCGTTGTAGACGGAACAACTTTCCGGGAAACGCTCTCTCTGATAGACGGCACCTGTTTTGGAACAGCCGATTCTCTCATGCATCTCTATCGAGATTGGAACAAAACCCCTTGATTGGCTTCTCTTGAGAAGTTCACCATGCGCTTCACGATTTATCCACGGGGATACTTTTTTTCTCTTCGATTCTAAGTCGCAGTCTATCGGAGGTCTCGAATATACCTGGATGGCCGTCAACCTCGACGATGAGAGCATGACCCGCCGACGCGCGGCGGTTCCACGGACCGGCCGGGCAAGCGAGCGCTTTCGCAGCCAGTCACCTGAGCCAGCGCAGGTGGCTAACTTCCGCGCACTGTTGCTCGCCGCCGAAGATCGATGTGTACAGCGGGAGGAACCTCGATCAGAACGCTTTGAAGTTTCACTCGGACCTGATGGAACATCTGCCCGTGCCTTCCATCGGCAGATGCGTCTGCACGGCCGCCTGCCTGCACGTTCATCGGTTTAGCTAGAAATTGGGTCTCACCGAAGCGGCTCCGTTCCGGACTTATGCTCGAAGACCCCTCCACGAGAAGAATCTCTCGATTCGCATTGACCGCAAAACTCGTTATCGCTACATTTCCCTGCGGACCGACATCGGACCATGAACGAACTCGGTCCGGGAACATCTTCCGCTACTCCTAAGTCGATCGCTCCCCTGGTGTTTTGAGGCTCCCTCCACTCGCGGAGGAAGCTCCCTAAATTCCCTGCATAGGTTCGCGCGCCGAAGAAATCGAGGCGGTCATCAAGCTTGGGAAATCTCTCGGAAGGTCATCTGTCAGGAATCAAGTGTCAGGCTCTTTCCGCCCGGCTAGCCGGGATTGAATTACGGGTAATCGATTCTCGTTCGACTATTACGCGGATATCGTGCGGCATCGTCGTGGTAGTCAGCTGAGAGAGCAGTTCATTCTGTTCCGCGAGTTTCTCGTTCCGGGCCACCGCATGAAGTAAGAACATGACGCAGAGTACAGATCCGTCAAAATCCATCGAGGACATTGACCCTCAAGATGCGAGAACACCGCTCCCGAAGGGAATTCCGGAGCTCCTGACCGGGGCGATTCCCTCGACCGTGTGGGGCGATCATCGATTTGGTTCGAGTATTCGGATCGCTTTCTTGGACTCATTCGGCGGATTAGGAACGACGGAAACTGGGTTCGTGATGTCATCTCCAATTAAATCTCTTCCTGTCAGTCTTGGACTGGAGCGCCGATCCGGCTTACACTAGGTACTGAATAATTCATTAGAATCCCTGAAAGAATCGAACCGATAACCACCTCTGCGGTAACCTCTCGCAACGGAACCGACTCGGGGCAACAAGAGAGGTTCTGTGCCACCTCCCATCGGGGGCGCATCTGGCGCATTAGTTTGTCGCCTTTCTCAATCCAATGTCTGCGCTGCGACCCTCCGGTGCGACCTTGTCGCAGCGGAGGCGGTAGGTGGTCGTAAGGAGGGTCATAAACTACGCTTCGAACCTTGCGGAAACGCCCGATACCCAACACGTGAGTCCTCGTGGACCGTCTGAAACTTCCTGAAAGTTTGGGGAGTCTCACATCACGAGCCTTGCGAAATATAGCGCCTGTGAGTCGCGATGGACACTCGAGAGTGGGGCCGCTATATACTCCTGGCTTGATTCACGACTCGGTGAGAGTCGATTGAGCTCCGAGAGGAAGTTTCCCAATGCTCCTGGGAATCATGACACACGATCGGTGTCACGTGAGCTCCCCCGCAGTTGTGGCAGTCGACGACAGAGAATAAATGCGCGGAGAGCGACGACGCGTATCTCACGACGTACTTTCTGTATTGGTGTCGGAGCTGGAGCGCGACAGCAATGTACACAGCCCGTCCCGGCCACAGCTGATGTGGTGGGAAACGAAGCTCGATATTCTCAACTTATGTTTATTGATTAATTATTATACATGAAATGTATATGGAAAGATAAGAATTCGCTCGCGGGAACTCCTTTCCAGAGACGGCCGTTGCTGCAGTGATTGATTGTTCAATGAGAAATCGATCAGGAAGGCTCCTAGCCATCATATGGGAGACGTTTTCAGCTCGGCAGATGACTTACCTGGAGCGTCAGAGTGGGCTCGCTGCGCTCCAACGGGGAGACTGGGGGCGGTTTGTTCCTTTGCCAACTCAGAAATCGGAGGGACCGAACGTGAGGTACCGGAATTTCATTGGGATATCTCAGCGAAGGACCAATTATTTGCTAAGTGGCGAGGAAACTTACTGTCGCCTGACGTGACAATAAGAAAGATGTCTGAGAAACCCTGCGAACGGTAACGAACGGAGTATCGACTCTCCTGACACTTTCGTGACGACCTGATTCAGTTGCTTTAGCCGATCTCAACCATGACATGAGCTGTATACACGCACCCAGTTAAGGAAGTGTCGTGTCGGTGGGAACATCCTGATAGATGAGCCGTGTTATCTGTTTACATCGTTGGAGATTCCGCTTGTTCTGGCTTCTGTGACGTACTCCGAGGCTTATTAGCAGCCCTGGAGCTTGGGAGAGAAAATAGCGAGGAGAGAGGAGCCGGCTCGCAGGTGGGGGAAATCACTCCCGAACGTCGGCGCCTGCAGGCTCCGCTCGACATTATTATCTTAATATCCACTGATGCACCGAGCTTGCCCGCCTTCACGGCTAGATCAAGCCTCGGAGTTTGTCCGAGTATCGGCGTATCGAGCGATACCGTTCGAACTTCATTATTCAGGGAATCAATCGAGAGCTCCAGTTCTACGGAGGGGCTAGAGAGACGACTACGGTCCTCGTGCTTCGGAGAATCGCCCGATTCATCTAAAGAGTGGAACAGCTTACACAAAACAGAAACGACATCCCCGGTGTGGTGCCTGAACTCCGCACATTTTATCCTGCTCCACATGGAGCTTCCGTCGCCATCTGCCCGACGAGGAGAGGCTTGGGTGAACCTCCGGAATATTTTGGAATCTGCCGAAGGAATCGAGGTAGAGGGAGCGACTGTGCGCGGTGTATCCACGCAGCTAATTTCCGGGTGAGTTCTCCGGGATATCGATCCCGACCACCCTCGAGAACCTTTGGCGGTTCAGAATGCTAGCTCGGTTTTTGAGATGAGCACGGGGACTCTCGGCTCGAAATTCTCGGCAGGCGTTCCGCTTCCATCAATGTCTCAATCCGAAAAGACCATCTAGAAAACATTGAATTCCAGCATCGAATCGATGACCTTGAACTCGGCACTCGCTCCGAAGCCTCAAATTATTTTTGCTTACTATAACAATGATATTTCGGCCGTTTCGGGGATCTCAGAGGTCCACGACATCAGCAAGCCTTTCATTAGCGTATTTTTATCGGAGACTTCATTCTTCTTCTCGTGAACCGTTCCCAGCTGGGTGGCCCGGGAGCCATCAATGCGGCCGAACTTCTACCCTCTCTCGACTCCTGGCCGCTGCTACTGCTGTTGTTGTCACCGTGAATACATAAATAAAACGTTGCAAGCTGCTTGAGGCTTAATTGGTTTAATATTTCACGCCAGCTCCAAGCAGTTAGTAGCCTGGTGTGGCGACCGGAATCCTGACCCTCGAGACCTCTATGAAGGAGCAAGAAGCCCGTAACCGATTCGACTCAGCGTCCTTGGGATTTTTTCAGGACTTGCTCGATTAGTTCCATTCTTCTGTTTTGCGATATCGGCCATCGACTGCGAATCGGATACGAGGATTGTAACAGGACTTAAAACGCACGGAAATCGATGGGTCTCCGGTCGAACATTCTGTTCTTTTTGGGAAGTAAACTGCCGAATCCTCTTATCATCGAATTTAAACGATCATGGTACTGCGAATGAAAAGCTCTTATAGAGAGATACAATCCTTGCATGCTTCGCTTCCCATCACTCTGATTCCCTTCCTGAACTTGAAACGTGCTCGCGATTTTTTGTTCAAAGTTAGAATCGGGCTGATGGAATTTTCCAGTCGATGTTTTTCCATGGAGGGATTTCCTTCCCTCGACGTTTGGAATGCGACGCCGCACGGAGGCTCCAAATCTGGTGAGACTCGCTGCCGTGCTGTCTCTTCTAAACATTACACCGACGTTATTTCCAATCTTCCGATTCTTGCCGCTTGGAAGTATCCAGCGGTCTCCACAGGTCGTTTGGGTCGTACGGCAACGTTGAAAATCAGGGAATGCTTTCGTCTCGGATTTTTCAGCTGTCTCTTTTCGCGAGTCCCCACGTTTCAACCTTTCACAGGGCTTATCCGGCTCGTTCTCTGTCAGGCTTCTTCTCTCGTATAGATTCCGACAGAATATCCGTGGGCCATCGAATCTGCGGCGACCGCTCTCCTCCTGGTTCGGTATTCCCGGGAGCTACAAGCGGATTTCAAGCTCGCGGGCGATGGGAATCGTGTCGGAGATCACCTACCAGCGAGTGCCCCACACGCTATTTCGACAGGGCACAAGCGCGCCCGCATACCGGAGAAAATCGGACATACAGCGGAAGCGCACGGATGAGCCGCAGCGACACCACTCCCAATGCGGGAAATCATTCGGGGAATGATATGCATCATTCCCCGAACACTTTCGAACGTTTATCTCCGCAATCCGTCTTCGGGATGTTTTCCGTACCCGGCCCTTCATTCAAGTCCCTGAATGTATTGCACCTGTATCGCTCCCGCCTCCGATGTTTTCGTTCATGGATTCCTGACGAAGAAGCATATCCTGTTTCGGATTCCGGGTTTTTCAAGGAGTCTCTAGGTCTCAAAACTTATGCCTGTGTTTCTTGTACATTCGGCTATCTCTCCTTATTTTATCAAAACTTCGAAGCCAATCGGTATCTTTCCTCTGTGGCCCGGGATCGCGGAGAGCTCGGGGTCAAGGCTGACGAGATCCTGGCCCCCGACCGCGAGCTCTGGAGTCTCGTCACTCGCCGTCCGGGCAGCGTATGTAATCTCTTGTCGGCTACCCCGTCCAGAAATTGCTTAGGCGGGATTCGGAAGACTTCGAGAGCCAGAATACTTCACATTCTCACTCACCAGTTTCATTTTTCGACATCTCATCAAGGGCTCGGAGGGGCTTCGCGTCCGAAGTTAGCCCAAGGAATTGTCCAGCCTCGGTTGTCGATCGAGATAGGCTCCTCCGTGAGTAGCTCTAAAGTATCCTCCATCGTATGCGTGACTCGATGATAGCTCCAGGGAGCTTATCCAACAGCTCTGTTGTATCATTAGTTAAGCGAATCAAGAACAGGGACCTGAGCCAGAGAACTCCGCAGAGTCCATCCCCACGTCGAACCGGCGGAGCGAGCGGCGTGAGTCCCGATGTGAGCCGCCGGCCACAGTGTAGGCGTCTACAAGTCCATGCGTTTGACGCCCACCCTTGACTCCGAGTGCAGGGAAAAAATTGTGAAACGTGAAACGTCTATCGGTTATTGGTTTCACTTCTTTCCTTATGAACCGGGATTTACCGCTCGGGTACAATAATCTCGGAAGCTTCCGATGCGAACAGAAACGCGGAGACGCCTTCAAAAGGAACTACAACGTTGTGGGAGGGTGATCCGTTTCTCGTTTCGTCGAGCCAGACGAGTCTCCGTAGAATTCTCGTCCGGAGGCTCGATCGGGACCTTATTCGGAAGGAATGAGTAAGGGCCGAGTCATCGTCTGAGCTTCTCTAATGCGATGGGAAGTCAACGCGTGAGCGAGTTTCCTTCAAGAAGGATTAGGATAAGGCAGGTCTCCTGAGACTCTTCATCAATCAGCCTCTGTCGGTTCATCTTTCGCTTCGAATAAACTCTCAGCATGCATCATGCACAAACATTGATTGACGCATGAGGCTTTGGCTATCTAGTGCTTGAGAACTCATCTGGGAATTAGTCTCTCCTGCCCGATATCTACCATTTCATTGATCGAGTTAAGAAGCCATGAATGAGATCGAATTCCCTTTATTCCTCCGGATATAACTTCTTCTTTCTCTAATTATTCCGTACGAAATTTAAATGCCAACGAAGTATTAGCGAAAAAAACAGAAGGGCGTAGAAATTGCCTGGGATCGACTCACAATGGCGTGAGTCCAGGCTCTCGTCCCTCATTGACGAGCTTGAAACCCAACCTCGACCGAAGCTCGACCATCGTGCTTTGCCTGCGCCGACCTTGATTTTATTCATATGAACTTTCCAGAGGCTTGTGTCGATGCTGTGAATTAGCCGTTCTCCCCGCTGAGGTATCTGCTGTCTCCCGGATACCTTTGCGCGGCAACCTAATGAAACTCTGCGGATGGCGCCCAGATGGAGAAGGAGGAACAGGAGAGAGAACGCGAGTTCAGAAGGCGAGGGCTGGGATAAATTTCCGTGACGGCGTGGGCCGCGGCGGCGTGACAGAGTTGCCGGTAAACGAAGAGTTCCGAGTCAAGCCTCGAGAGCGATTCTCGGACCGCGGAGGCAGCAGTCGACCGTATTAAGCCAGTCTCCGCTTGGGATCGTCGTGGCGAAGTATATTCTCGACAACAAGGACGACATCGCAGTTGAGAGAGCAGCTTTGTTTGGCGCAGAAGAGCCGTCCGCTGAAATTATTTTCAACTCCTGCCTCCACCACTGTTAAGCTTCTAGCATCCGCTCGGCTTGTTGGCTAACCTTAGCCGACCTCAGTGCGAGCACTGCAGTGGTCAGCCTCTTTGTGTGGGCGTCTGGGTGAGCGTGAATGCGGGGAGGGGCGTATGTTCCGTCTCCGCATGGAACAAAGCAAACAGGATTAGAAAAAGTTTGCGTTAGTCCGCTTCACCCCTGACGCCGCAGCGTAGACGCAGGCATCGCTGTCGCGAAAAGGGTGTGGGCCCTCGCAGGAGCAGGTTACTCGGGAAGCCGCGCACGAGAACACGTCGGGAGAAGCATCCGACAAGGTGCGGCACTGAATGCCGGAAAAATCGAGAAGTTCATGGCAATGGCGTTGGACAAGAAAAGAAAAGGAATAGATGAGGCGGCATGAGTCAGCAACTTCAGTACGTACACTCTTTGCACCGAAACGCTTTTTAGAGCCTGTTTTTTTCCGGCGGGTGATGCCTTCGTGTAGCAAGCTGCCCGCTCATCTCTCGGTCGGCGTTGAGGCTCAATTTTTCCTCGACCGCAGCGAGAGCAGACAAAATTGGATTTCTCAAGTCTTGCTGGCTCACTCGGAACTGGGCTCAGGAACTTCCGCATACCAATGAATCGGGAAATAGACGGATGATCTAGATCCCGACGACATTTTTCGGAAAACTTCTTCGCAGAACTGCCTTGCTCGAGAGAATCATGCCTCCGAGGACCGATGAACAGGACAGGGAGGAATCGGATCCTGATTGACCTTCGCAAGGATTAGGCCCGACGGATGCGTCGGAGCCGTCATTTGGATCCCGCCGGAGCTTGATCGACCCGCTGCCCACCATTCGTGAGATGAGAGTCAGGCAAGCGTTCGAGTGGCTGACCTATTAACTCTCGAGCTGACCAGTTTTCCACCCCAACTGTGGCGCCGAGCCACAGAGGCTTTGGCTCATCGGGTGCCGTCGACTGACTGACTGACCGACCGACCGGGACACCGACTAATTCCCGGCCGACTGCTCGTTCGTCTCGCTGAATCGTTGGTTCCACGTTCCACTGCACGGCTGGCCGAACGTCGGCTAACCCCCAATCAGTGTGACTCGGCGACTATCGGCCAGACGCTTCGCCGGACCGAGTACTTCAGAGAACGAGAACCCGATATCGTAGGCGGACGTCCGACAAGGAAAACTAAACGATCAATTCAAAAAAAAACGCGCATTTCCGCCCAAATTGTGGAGCTCACGGAGGATGACGGACCCGGAGGGAGGACGAGCAGGAGCCGGACGGGCCAACAGTGAGTGCACGTGGCAGCAAAATTGTCCCATACGAGCCAGCGCGGCAGTCATGCAAAAATGGAGAGTGGGGGGGGGGTGGAAAATAATTACGAAGCTTAGAACAGCAGAACGGGAAGACTTTCCGGAGAGAGAAAGGGACAGCATTGAAATCGCGCAAGGAGGGTGTTGGCGGGCGGGCGGAATGGCCAGAAAGCGAGGAGCTAGAGCTCTCCGGCCGCCGCTCCGCGCACAGAACAGCGGGCGCGACTGCTTGGCACCCCTCCCACTCCTGAGCAAGCAGCTGACTGCGAGCTGCGCTGCTCATCATTCCGTGTGCTGTAAAACGTCTCGTGCGGAATGCGTTTGAAAGAGGAAATTTTCCTTTTTCCTTCCCTGCAGCGCTCATGGAATGATCTCCCTCGTTTTCCCGGAATTCGTTTCGCAAGATTCCGTATCCTCTCCAACACCCGCTTTGTCCCCCACCACTGAGTACTTGACGGCGCCGCCGACGTCGTCATTGGCTTCATAATGATCCTACGGTACCATCTGGAGGCTCTCATGAACGTCAGGAGGGCAGCGACGTTCAATCGATTCGATCGGATCATCGAGATGACATCATAAGAGATCTCACTTTCGGGCGGAACGGCGACTTCGACTCCGGGACCAGATCGTGTTGGTCGGTGGTCGCGAAGTTGCCCGCGGCGTCCCGAAGTCTCTCGCCGACGGTTCGCTTGGCGTCGACGACGAAAGGGATCGCGAGCCACTCCTCTGATCATTTTACAGCTGGCACCCTCAGAATCAGCGTCGAGCGCAGCGACTCCGCCACTGTCGACCAGCAACTCGCCGATAGATTGAGCGATCGAGCCAGCGAGCGACGGACCCACAGACAAACCGACCGACCGGTGGTGGTAGAAGAACCTTGAAAGGGGTCCCGGTGATTCTAGGCCGCTCGCTATGAGGGCTCGCGGGGCTCACGGGGTGCGCGAGGGGACAGTGAACGATAGTGGCGCCCTCCAGCTGTCCCCGCAGAATCGAGCTCCTTGCCAGGGGGCGTGCCTATCAGTCGCCCAGAGAGCATTGGAGCCCGTCGGCAGTTTTCGGGCTGTTTTTGAGCAAAATTCGCGAGTTTTTTCATAGCGGTGGCCGTGGACAAGATCGGATTAACCCGCTGAGGTGTCGGGCAAGCCAGCCAGGGTAAGTTGGAGAATTCATCGAGCCTCATGCTGCCTGACCGTCGACTAGGGCGTAGTACGTACTTGTAGAGAGACCATGTGTTGGGGAAGGGACAGAGTCTGTCTTGCCTGGCTGCCTTTCCAGCCAGAAGCTGCGGTCGCTGATGAAGAGGGAAACCAGAATTTATCTTCCGTGAAGCGTTTTCTCGATTCTCGCGCGTCTGCCGACGACATATGGCCGCCCGTTTCGTAATGTCATGACGTAGATCGAACCGGCAAGGCAGCCGGCGTGAGTTCTGACCCGGAGGAAGCGTGTCAGGGTGACACCCTCCTATTAAAGCCATTATCGCGAGTTTAATATCTGTAGCTTCTGTCGGCAGTGGTAACCTGTAGATAGTCCATGGACCGAGAGATTAAAAGTTCATCTTTGATGAATGGGCCCACGAGAAGTCGCCGGCGCAGCCTGTCAGCCTTTGTGTCTGTCTGTCCACCCGTCCGTCCCACCGTCGGTACGCCCGTCGACACGTCGCGTCGATGCTGTTATTTTCCTCAGCGTTAAGGCTTCTATCCGACGTGATTTCCTCCTGCAGGCTCGGCAGCTTCGAGATCGAACATTCGGAGGATTTATAGAATTCGTTGGAGATCAGGCATCGACCGTTTTCGAAGCCGTTGTTTCTAGCTCGGATGTCGTTTCCGATCCGTCGACGTCGTCGCACGACGACGCCCTAATCATGCTGTTCTTGATGTCTCCGCTATCGTATGCAGTCGTTCTCTTAACGAGTCGAGTATTAATTCATGCAGGGGTCGAACTTTCGTTGTTCCGATGGGCCGTGTTGAGTGGCAAGGAGCACCGACCAATCAGCTGGGCGTTCCCGATTGGAACAAAATGTATGCCGCATACATTCGGCATGCTGCTTCGAGCAACGTTCAACATAGATGTATAGAGGGGGAGAGAGAGACAGACGGACAGACGGAATGACCGACGGACTGACCGACAGCCGCACAGTAGGCTGATGTGGACGAAACTATGTGGGTTCACTCCTTCCTCGATGATTCTGTTGCTGAATGTTGTCTGTGCCTAGATTTGTGTACAATCACGCCTAATATATACTTTCGTATGTTTGGCATCACGGGAATCGACTTCTACACCCCCTCGCCCCCCGGCTGCCCCTACCGAGGAGAGAAAGTCGAGCAGACCGGAAACTTTCTGCTTGGGAGAAAATCAATCCAGCGAGGTTGTTGTGGGTGATCATGATGATTGCCGAAAGCACTACGAAAACAAAGGCTCTTCAAGTGTTGCTAAGGCGACCGTCTTCTTCTCGGACGAAACGACGGCAATGCGTCGCATCCTTGTTTAACAATCTAAGGAGAGAATGTCTCTGTCGAGATGAAAGTCCCTAGCGAATGGTCTTCTCGTTCCTTCTCTCGTTCGGTCGTCCGTCGTCCCACGGTTCTCCCCCCCCCCTGCCACATGCGTGGCTTTTCGGGCTTTTGCGCGGACAATACCGTCACCATCATCGTGACTGCTATTATCAAACAGCTGGAGCGTCTATCGATAGGAAGTCCTGAGTCTCTACCTCCGGACGGCTGTTCTTGGAAACCCGCCTAAACGTAAATTTCTCCTCTCGTGAGTTGGTCAATAAATCACTCAGTCGGGTCAGTGGAACGGCTAGAAGGATGGAAATGTTTCTTTCCAGTGTTTTTTTCCGGCAACTGCTGGTACATGTTCTTCATGATCGGCCAGCCACCTGCAACCAGCCAATGTCGAAAGAGCAGTCGTTGGGCTGGATGGACGAAGAACAAGCAGATTTCCGAGTTGACCGTCGCATGCAGAAGGATGCGACAAGGAGCACCTCGATTTTTTTTCCGTTACCGACGCGGCGTCGTTGTGGCCGCTGACTTCAGTGCTCCGCTTTTCCGTGATCCCACACAATGATTTCCGCTCTCGTTGATTTCTCCTCTCGTTTCTGAATGCCACGCCTCCGTTCCTCTGAAGGTCAACATACTCGACCATAAGCAAGACGAATGGAGCCGAAAGCTCGAGACAACAGTGAGCACAGACTCGACGAATGCACATTCCGACGAAAGCCAGAACGAACAGATGGGATCAGAGACGGGTGAGCAAGCAGCAACATGATTCAACTTTTAGGACGAGTCGCTGGCTCGCCTCGTCTCAAGAGCGCAACAAACCGACCGAGCGTCGGCGTCGTCGCAGCCAAAGAAGTGTATAAGCCTTTCGCCTTGAACTCGAGCCGGACAAGCCCTCTGACTGCTTATCCGTATTTTGATGGTCCACTGCACCGGTATACTCGGAGTTGAGCAAAGGGAAGTCTTCCTTGTGGAGAATCACACCGATCGGACCTGGGCAGGCAGTTGGGAAACATTTCCCGTGGTCGGCCGAAACTTGAAACTTTGGAGAATCGTCGAGGAGCTCTCGACGGGAATATTCTGCTGAGCTCGGAGTACGTCAAACCGGCTGAGGGTCATGTTCTGCAGGCTAGAACTCTTCCATCCGGCCCGACTTCATTCCAGGAAGGGACACCTGCCCATCTTCAGTCCCTGTTTTGAATAGATTGTCTGCGAGGGAGCCAGCGGAACTAGGGGGGGAACGCTTCCCCAGGATTGGATGAGCAACTCGGCGAATAAGTCACCAGACGCGGTACGCTCGTCACCCAAATGACCGGGCGGGAAATGCGAGGAGCAGATACAAATGATTGCAGTCAGTTGAGGAATAGAAAAGGATGTCGAGTTCCGGTGCTAATTGGCTTTCGGCCGATTCCATCGAAGACCGATGACTACCGTCCGCCCACGTGGAACTCGCGATCCTGTATCCGCCACTCGTTCCGAGGCTGACAACGCCAACAGTGGCCGAGACGACGTCCGAAACGCCTTTCACGACGCTGAATCCTGTCTGGAAACTCTATTGACGAGCAATCTGTCACGTTTCCTCGTCCCGTGTTCTATCAGCGAGCGGGCTGCGCGCTCGCGACGGTGTGCGTGTTTGTGCCGAACGACAAGCCCGCCGGCCCTGCAGTCAACCACTGATGTTGAATGTCGTCGTGGAGGCAATTTCTTGAATAATTCACAACCGCGGAATGGAACGAGCAGCTCTAACCAGCGCAGTTTTCGTGTTCTCCCCATCGCTCTATTCTCCCGTGTCCTTGAATCATTCCTGGATGAGCAGGGCGGAGGAGAGTTTTCACGCTAATTTTTTACCACAACAACGAAAAACGCTCGCATACCGTGGCAGTGTAAATGCGAAATCCTGATTCGCGTGTTTTCTCGGTCGACGTCCTTCGCCGTGATTCAGCTGCGGGGGAGTCATTTTCTCGACTGACCCTGCACTGACTCCGTGCTCCTGTCGGCCTGCGAACGATCTAAACCTCCTAAAGAAAGTTGCCTGCGTCGACTTGATGGTAGACGATAACTCGTATTTGAGATCGTTAGAGCTCCGACATCACACCCTGATGTTCAAGCGGAATCAAATATGACGGGTTCTCTCTCGGGTTCTTCAGCCTCGCAGGAAAGGTTGTCGTCATGGACGACGGAGGGAGAGCCGGGTCGCGATCTCCTTCCTTTTGGACTCCGTATGAACGTATCAGTGATCCAGAGCATGAAATCGACCTCACCGAAGCCTGATCTCGGTCGCGCTAGCAGGTACCGAAATGTTGTTTTTCGAGATACGAGTGGGAAAGGATAAGAAGCGACGCCCGAGTTTCGCTCGGCTCTCTCTGTCGGCGGCCCTGATATATATATTGAGTTTTCGAAATACGGGGATCAGGCTACCTGGAACCTGGAACGCAATTGTCAGCAGTCTCAGACGGCGTAGAAGTACCGAGGAACTCCGAACTCACCTCGGGGCAAACCGTCTCTCGGGTCCGTCTCCCTTTGTCTCTCCTGCACGCCGCTGCTCATTCCTCCCGAGAATTCACTTCCTAATTAGCAGCTAGTCGAGTGCAACCTGGGACCGCAATTGGCGAGGAGAGCTCCAGCTATGCGTCGCTCACTCGAGCTCCCTGGAGTCAGACGTAAAATCAGCTGTGCCTTGCGCACGGGCTGTCCAGTAATTTTAGAAGGAGTAGAGATCTCACTCAGTCAGAGTGGCCGTTGGGAATTCGCACTCCCCTTCTCGACTTTTCCAGAATAGATGATCTGCTAGAGCTGCTCACTTATTCACCGGAGTAACATGAAACTCGTGTCCTCGGGTTCATCGGTTGCGCCTCTCCCAAGGCTCTGTTCGATGGGAATATCGATCTCTGGCATTCCCTCCGAGACCTAACTTCCTCTACGGAGGATACAGGAAGACAAGAAAATGAATATTGTATTCATCCACAACAATAGAGCGGATGAAAGCTTCGCTCGGAGCAATTCGATCAGGATTCCGTATCCCCTTAAATGACATTCCTCGACCCACGGAGTGAGGGCGGATTCGGGATCAGATAGGAAATATTCGTTCACCTTCCACGGGAGCACCAGCCGGACTTTCCAGCTCTTCATTGCACGGAAGCCGTCGGCTTGTTTGGTGCCCATGACGTGGGTGACGTACGGAAAATGGTTGAGGTCAGGCGTGTATTCCAGGGAGCAGTGTGCTGGTCCTGAGCTTGCGGAATAATCACGTCGGAGACACAAACGCCATTAGGCTTTGTTTGAATGGCGTGGGGTCGAGGAGGTCTCTTGTCGCGCCACATTGGCCTTTTCCTTATCGCACATGACCGAGCCGCCCACGCGTCACATCGTTTGCGTCCCACGGTCAACGCAACTGGCCCGTCACGTTTCTGATGATAAATACGTAGTGATTGAAATGACCGTTCCTGGGCGAGCGTCGGCATCGGGAGTTGTTTGCGGGCAAGATGGTGCAGAGCGCTCACACGCTTGAGGAAGGGTTCCAGGGCGTTCGCGCCTCCAGATGAATTCCTCAAAACCTATTCCATTCTCGTCCGACCCAGAAAGGGGGGAAGGAGCTCGCGAGCGAGTAACGGGGCTCCGGAGCCGCCGCGACACATCCTCAGGATGGAAGCGAGGAGAACAGTCGTCTTGACAGAAACAACGCAAACGTGGCGATTCCGGAACCTGAACGCACCAAGCGCTCATTCATAGAAGCTCGTTGCTTCCGCCCGGAAATGAAATGCAGGCCTTGCCCGCGATTATTCGTATCATGCCGTGCGCAGAACAATACGGCAGCTGCAGGGTAACAGCGGAGCTGGCAGAGCTTGATTCAGCATCTGCCTCGAGAAGCACCGGCCTGCTCAGCGGGTCAATCAAATAACGAGCAGATCCATCAATCCCTCGATGAGCAGCTCGCACTGTAGCCTATTTCTTCACCCGAACTCCGGTGAGCTGCGTTCTGCGTCGGAACTCGACTTTCCGGTGGGAGGGGTGCGGGGGAGGGGAATCCGTAGCCTTCGATCACGCATCGATTGGGAGAAAAAGAGATAAGGATCAGCGAGAGCAGGCACTTTCTCTCGACTAACTATTCTCCCAAGATTTCCTAGGGGTTCCATTATTTCTGTGGATCTTTCCCGCTCTCGTTGTGGCTAGTAGCTCTCAGGAGGACGTAAAAACGGCTTAATGGTGTACCAACAACGGAGACTGCGGCGTCGTCGTCACCTCCCAGCGTCGGCAGCACTTCTTCATCACGTAACGCGCGTGTGTATGTATGTATGGTCGATGTGTTCAAGAACCTCGGAGAGCAACTCTCTCGGTGACCCTGACCACCGAGCCGCCACCTCTACCGGACGGATGGAGTCTGAACTCTTTTCGGAACTCGTCCGGAAAGAACAAAGTTCCCGTCAACGCTGGGCGAACTCGACAGGAAACGCGAGAGGAACGCTATTCTGAGTGAGAAGGTCGTCGCAGGACGAGATACGACTGACTGAGATCACTCGATGGGATCGTCGCAATCGTCGAGTAGATCTCTCGATGGCCCTTCTATTTCTTCTGCTCGGTCTGCGCGCGAAAAGCGAGAACCTTCGGTCTAGCGAACTGGAATCGAGCAGGCAAGGCCAGAAAACAGAGCCTGAAGGCCAAGTCCGATGCGCGAGATCTCCGGAATAGAGATAAATGCTATCATCGTTTCCTCGAGGAACGAGAAACAGACCCTGACGAAGGATAAAATGAGAGGAACAGCCGCGGGAGGAGACCGCGGTAGAAGGTTCTTTACATCTTTCGCGATGGTGCCGCCGACGTTGCAGCTCGTCAGCTGACTGTCTGAGGGGGGAAAAGAGCGCTTTCGAAACAGGGAAAAAAACGAGGTGTCGGGAAACTTTTAGCTCTTCCTTCGCTTCCGGCTCCTGACGTCGCGATTGATCCTCCTCGGCAAGGGCCGTCTGCAGCGCATCTACGCACCTATCCAGCCATCCACGAGCGTGCCTCCGTCGGCACGTCAAATGACGCGTGTTTCCCGCGCTCGATATAATTATTTGTCAACGGAGCATCGACGCTCAACGCTTCCTAATGAATTCCCTCATGGTTCGGGCTCGTCTCCGAGCCCTGATCGATTGTCGTCGCGACGACGTCTTCACACGCAATGTCTTCGCTCTCAGAAGTCGGGAAAAATAAAATATTCAGCGACGGATGATAGAGGTATCATTCGTGGGAAATAAATGCCTGTTGGCGAAAGCGTGGCCTTGGCCGAACGGTACGAAGTCTCTCCCGCCAGGGCGAAGATCCGACAGAAAGCCGGGGATCCCGATGAGGGGAATTCTGGTCTTGATTTCCGCTTTCGTCGGTCCCATCCTTCCATTATTTGGCGTCCGATCCATCGGACCAACCATCGGCATCGGTCCAGGCTTCCATTGAGATTCGGAGACCGTGCCGCACTCTCTCGCTCAGTCAGACAGACAGAGAGGGAAATGTGTGAGAGTTCTTTTTAATTTTCGATCGACTCAATGAGCGAGCTGTTCTCTTTCTAATGAGTTCGCATGGACGATTGGATCGGCTCTCCAAACTTGGAGGGAAAGAAGAACTTCCATCCCAATAGACGTGGCTCTGCGTGGATAACGACCGTTTAATGGTCTCCAACAGTTCGCGTGGAGCAACTGCCGACGCTTGAGGAGACTGCGGGACTGGAGGCAGGAATCGTAGCGATGGAATGAGCAAGATCCCTGGAACAGGGAGGAGACGAGGCCAAGCCGGGAGGAGCCGATGGAGGACGCGTGCCGCTCCCGAGCTTTGCATTGCATCCGGAATTCATCATTCATGAGTAGGCGGGAAGAGTCCCGGACTCCTCTCTGTCCTTGCTACCAAGGAAACGACAGTTTGGGCGAAATGGAACTCGGTGGCAATCGACGGCGTCCACGCAGACTTCTCAGTCAGGCAGTTGAGTCCGCTTGAAGAAACATGGGACCCGCCACATCGATCCTTGACCACTCCTCATTCCGATATACAAAAATGTATGTTTTAAATTTTTGTACATGTTGTCGAGAATTTACCGATCTGTACTGAAGTCCGTACGCGGATCGACATTGGACTCGCCGCATTCTTCGGATGCCCCGCGGGTTCTTTCCGACAACTCTCGGAGAAAACCCACCGCCAAGTCTTTCGCTGGAAATTGAATAAGTACTCCCTTGAGATATTCGTGTATTCGCGCCGTCGTGTCGAATCATGATGTCCATACGACGCTAACGGTGCGGTGCATTGATGGGCCCTCCTTGCTCTCTCGAATCTCCGACTCTCAACGTCACTCCTGACATGAGGCTTCAAGAGGATCGAAAAACGAGCTCTGACAATCGACAAGGAAAACAAGGAAAACGAAGAGCGACGGTCGGAACATGGAATCGAGCAGAGAAGAAAGGGGAAATCTTTGCGATCGTTTTGTTTATTCTTGGTTCCGTCGAACTCATCCATCCCTGTTCAGCTCCTGTCGTCTTCACGGTACGCCTCTGATCTCTTCTTCTCGGTCGAGGCTCATCGCGGCCGTATCCTTTCCTGCCGTGTCGTTTTCTTTCCGGTGATGAGGAGCCGATGTTTTGTGGCAGACAGTAGCCTTTCCGATGCCGCCGGTCACATTGATGTCATCATTTTTGGCCTCTGTGCAACCTCCTGTCCCATTGTGGGCTTTTTTCCGCGTTGCTCTCATTCCCGATGGCCGTCTTTCAGCCTCCTTTTCCGCTGGAAGTCGAAGAATTCCCTTGGACTGCTCAGAGTGAGTCACGATAGCCGAAATTCAAGCCACATCGATTCCGTTCTCATCGATCAGTGCATCCCGAAATGAGGAGAGGAGAACCCCAAAAAAGTGGGAGCGTTGAGGAGGGTAGAGGGAAAGGCGGGGGGTTTAGGGGGCACCGAGGTCCAGAACCGGATGCTGCTCGACATGCGACCGTTTGGTGCACCCACGGTGCGATCTCCGCCCAAAATGCCGCTGCGAGAGAACTCCTCCATCCGCAAGGTTTCGTGAGAGACCCGCTGTTCATGGAGGGTCCGAAGTCAATTATACTCGTGTCAAACCTTTTCCGGTTGATCGACAGGATCGTTACTGCGGTTGAAAACGGCTGGGGGAGTCGCTTCCATCTGACGAGTCGGACAGCCTCGATAAAAATAGAAGCCCCTGAGCCTGCGTCTTACACTTTACCAGCTCGCATGCCCGCCCGCCCCTCTTCCGTCAACCATCTAGCCTAGCCGACCGGCCAGAATGTCGTGGTGCCCATTAAACGTAGTTTGGTTGGGTGGGGTCGAAGCAAGGCAGGTGGAACAGCAAGCATGATTCCGTGATCTATCTATATCCAGCAGGACTTCTCGACTCGTTCATTGGCCTGCTGGATGGATGGCTGACTGGATCGCTGGGGTCAGCAAGCCGAGACTCAAAACGGGGAGGAAACTCAGCCGCCGGAATCCAGTCCGAGCTTGCCGCGCCACTAGACGGCCGAGCTTTATAGAACGTCGCCCTTGATGGAAAGTCTTCCTCGAGGGCCGAGCGGCCTCCTGCCGGCTCCAAGGACTGGCGGCGGAAGTCGAGATTTCGGACTCATCGTTTCCCGGCGTGGGATGGCTCGAGAAGAGAGCGTGGCGTTCCGGAGACATTCTCATCTTGTCCAGAAATATGAGATCAGCTGAATCGGAGATTAGGTAGACGGAATCTGGGAGAGCGGGGAAAAAATCGGCGCAGACCCGAGAGTTAGACTCCGGTGCCTCGAACCATCCCGGAGACGCGACGCAATTAGTTCCATTGCGAAAACGGGTAAGACTAGATTGCCTAAACCAGACGTTTGTGTACACGCTCGCGTATCCGAGAGGATTATGAGCGTCGCAAGAGGCCAGGATTCGAGGGGATTACCGAGCAGCATGAATTCGAAACGTTGTGCTTCTACATACGAGCTGTTTATGATGCGCTAGAAAACAACTCATTGTTTACATGCGCTTGGAAAAACACCTACTCCTCGTTCAGACATATAAGCAAGACCGAAATCCCGGTAGCTGAGACTCTGGCCGATTCTCCGGGAGACTTTCTGATTCCTTCCGAGATTTTTCCCCATCACAATCTCTCCGGACAAGGGGGCTGACAACCAACGAAGGATGAATCGTATCTCAGTGACGCGTCTTGGGGGGAAGTGCCGTCGCGGCTGAATCAGAGACATCACTTCGGTTCCCCGAAAACCTTTTCCGGGAGCTGATCCTCCATCCGCCGTGGAGTCTTCTTATCCCAGTGGCATAGATTCCGTCAGAGTTCGCACCACCTCGCATCATCCACGGTCCTTATGCTCCTGAGTCAGTCCACTGGGACGGTGAAGCGAAGCACGAGAGAGAGCTTGACGGTATAATATACCATTTTTTTCTTCTCCTATGTAAACGCAAAGTTCCTCCTTGCGTTATTCCTTTTTCCGTGCTGTCGTTTCAAGGAACGCGCGCGCCCACCATCGCGTAAGTTTTGTCGGGTATTCAGCTCGTGCCGTATATGGAATTTTGGTCCCTCATGGCGAAAAATTCATGGACCCCGATGGAAAGAGCAGATGCCGCACTGCATACAATACAACAATCAACATGCTCGCAGCTGCTTGTTTATTATTCTAGCTGATGCCGAACAACACGCAGCTTCGGAATGGGAAATATCTAATCGAGTCGATGGCTCCGGAGCCATCGGGATGGATACAGGGATCGGTTACGGGCTTGTTTATAATTAAGAGGAAACGCCGTCAATGTCCCGAGGGGTGGAGGCGAGAGAAAATCATTCGCTCCTATTCTCCGGAGCCCCCAAACTCTCACTGGGGGAGCAGACTCTGAAATATACGAATCCTATTATACTCTTTGGGTTCCCGAAGCGTACGCTCTCTATATAGTTCGATGATGGGCGGGAATTGGGTGAGAAAAATAGGCCGCGGTGTATTCTCGGACCAATGACCCAATTCCTCCGATGTCGAGCGCGTCTTGGTGAAATACTGATCCGCGGTTGATAGAAACAGCGACGAGTTGTAATTAAAACAAGCCGGACGGACAAAGGATCGCTTGTTTCGGCGATCTCGGCGGAAGCCAGTCATGTCCGAGATCTTCTCGCACTCATTGTGAGGCTGATTCTCCCGCGGGTAACAAGAGGATCGACCGACGAGACGGCCGGACAGTTGAGCTTGCAAGCGAGCGGCCGAGCGAGAAAACAGTACCGCCTGTTGTTGCAAGAGTCCTTGTTCGACAACGTCGGGATGAATCGTCGTCTCAGCCCTGTAGCCGCTCATCGTTGCTCAAAGGTCTCTCGGTCGGTCGGTGTCTCTCTTTTTTGCGAAAGAGGAGCCCGCCCGCCATAACTGTCTGCTGCACAGTCCGTCTTGCTTATTTTCCCTCTTCTTCATTCTTCTCTGGCTCGTGCATCACTGAACGGAGACTTTCCTCGTCTCATTCATTGTCCGACGTCGGCTCGTCCGAAAAACTTTTCTGCGGCTCGCGTTCATGATCCTGAATACACCGAATCGTCGCCACTCGCTTGCAGTCGTTCTACAAGTCGCGCGGATATGTTTTGTGCTCGTGACGATCGCCTCCAGCGAGTTAAGCAATCGCTCTGACACTTCACGAGGCGACCGACGGATCGCTCTGATTGACGGTCTCTCGGCAACTCTCGGTCAGAGCCAGAACTCTCCGCCCGCTCACTCCGAGCGGGGGCAGGAACTCGCAGCGAACGTTTCTAAAGACTTCCAGAAGGTCCGGATCCCTCAGCGATCATTTTGCGAATTCTCCTGGGCCCGGAAGGAACGAGACTGCGACCGATTCCAGTGTGTGCAGTCAAATCCCTGCAACATTCCCAAGTCTATATGAGCTCGGAGGACTGCGTTTCTCGTCCCGGTCGCGAGAAGCATGAATGTACTCTTTCTGTCCAAAGCGAGCCAAGGCCGCGACATCTGGTGAGCGGCTGCAGGCTGCTCCGTCAGACCCTAAACACGTACGAGTATTATTGGTAATGCCCGTCCGTTCTCGCGGCTTCGCCGGTCCTTCCCGCGAACACTACCGCAGAGGAAAAGCCTTTCAGCCACTCAGTCAGTTACCTTCGGGCTCGTGAGCTGGAGTTTGTCGGGCTCCTTCGTCAGCAAATTCTCCGTCTGATAGACAGTGGCAGAAGGAGCGTTATCAATCAAGCTTCCGTGTTCTAACTTCTGGACCGTGTCTGGAGAGCCTCCCTCCATCGAATCGAGGATTTATTCATGTTGCGGGAGAGCTTTCAGCCTCCATCACACAGCTGACCTCTCTTGATCTTCTGGTCTTGATAGTTCTGCTGCAGCTCTTCCGACTCGGTCGGGACACCGCTCGTCTCCGGCTTGCGCCTATCTTTCTCTCTAGTCTGACGTGACGGGAAGCCGCTTCTCCAAACGCCCTCCGACAGAAGAATGAGATGCGATCGAGGAACAGAGCCGGCATCCCGTCAACTAGGGACAAGGCAAAAAACCCGGACTGGCGTTTGACTCTCCCTGATACTCACTCGCTATTCCCGATGGTCGGTGGGCCGGTCCGTCCGTCCGTCCGTCCGTCCGTCCGTCCGTCTGCGGCCGTCAACGGTCTGCCGAAGAAAGAAACGGACAACGATCCCCACTCGAGGAGCGAGAATAGCTGAGCCCGAGATGCCTGTCGCTGCTTCGCCGCCATTCATATCCTCCTCACGCTTCAGAGTCCTACTCCCGCGGCTCCGTCGAGTCACAGACGCTCAGTCAGCTCCCTCGAGAGATCGCGACCTCGTTTTTCCCTATTCTTTATTTTTTCTCTCATTCTCCCCTTGTTGACCGTACCACACTCGCGAGACATGAATGGGTACCCTGGTCGCACGCTCGCGAGATGATGAAGTCGGAGAGACAAAAAGAGGCTTGCAAGATCTGCCACTTCTATGGAGAGCCGTTTATTGAAGTCTCTCCCCCTAACGCGTCACGTCCAAATGAAGGGCAAATCTCCATAAGTCTTAAGTTGAGGAGGCGGAGCAAAGAGATGGACTGGAATGAGTAAAGTAGATTTGGAGGGATCGCTCACGAGCAGCACATCATCGCGCCGCTAGAGTCGAGGAATTCCATTGTGAGTCAATCGAAAATATTGGTTCAGAAGTGGGGGAAAAGAGCCCAACCATCACTCTCTAACGTTAGAGCCGACTCACCATCGATTGCTTGAGCTCCAGATACGCGATAAGCCATCCGTGTGAGTGAACGAGCGAGCGATCGAGCAAACGACCCACCTGCTGAGAAGCCCGCTCGAGCGGGAACTTGGGGAAATAAGACGGGAAATGGAGAAAACCGAGCACTGGCTGAAAGAATCTCGGCTTCCGATTTCCCCCTCCTCCCCGATCGGTTCTACTGTTTTCAAGGGCAGGAAGCTATTGTACTCGGATCTTTCACCAAGTCGATTCTCACGCTCTCCACTCGATATTTCACCCAACATCCAAGGAATCGGCAGCTTGCGAATACATATGTTTCTGTTTGCGATTAATACCGCTCGCTCGACTCACCCGCAGCAAGGCAGAACTCGTCAAGTCCTTGCTTGCGCCTGGCTCTCTGTTCTCGGGGTGAAGCATTGCGAGTGCAAACTCACCAGGCGCCCCTACCCGTGTGATACGTGCAGCGATCATGCCCTTCGATGCTGATATTGGAAGTCACGGATGTACCGGAACAAATTCACGAACGAATGAAGGGACAAGACCGAAGCCTCCGATTGCGTTTAGGGATTTTCAGAACAGCCTCAGGAAAAACCGTCCGCGAGGAGTATCATCGATAACTCCAGGCGGCAGACGGGAGAGTCTGTGCTGCTACTCATGCATGAGATCACCGGCTTCGACCAGCAGCCTCTCCGCGCACCAGTCCCTCGGTTCAGGATCGACCATGGTTAAAATGGAATCTCGACCACGGCAAATGATGGCTGCACTTCTTTGTTGTGACCGTCTTCCGCGAAGTCTTCTGCGGCGCGGCGCCGTCTTCCAAGTCGATCGATAACAACAATTATGACCGAATGTGCAGACAACAACGCTCACGCCAGAGAAACGATTGCCATCGAGTGGGAACGGCGCTCTGAGTGAGTGAGGGAGACGGAGGGGAAGAGGGGACTCGTAGACGCAGTCTCCGCTAGCCGTAGAGGGAGAGAGCCGCTCGCGCAACCACGCGAGCCCAGATGAATATCTGGAAGAATTTCCGGCATCTGCGGCCCTTCGAATGGCGCCGGCGGATCAGCTGTGGCACCACGGGTAGCAGATGTACATATTCGGGTGCTCGATCGGGGGCACGTCCACTCTGCTCGAGAGGTCGTCGATTCGACTCCGAAGGCGTGACACTATCTCGTTCGTGAAGTGGACACAGCCTTTGTTTCCTAGAACGCCTATATACACCGCCATAGCTCGAGGAAACGCACATCCAAAATCAATGCGTCTTGCCTTCAGCTGTGCTCCGAGAATCTCTCCGCAGCGATCCCCCTGGAATTCCGGTGACAGCGATCTGGAGCGGTGCAATTTTGAGAATCGACTGCAGTCTGAGAGCGGATCGCAGAATGGGGAGCGGGGAAAAATAATCAGAAACATAGCCAGAGGCAGAGAAAAGACGACAGGAGCAGACGCTCCGAAGAGAGAGAATAATTCTGCACGAAGAATCCCGCCTAATCTGTGAGGAACAAAAAAAACTTCAAAGAGTTGGATCGTCCGGGGACGTTGAAGTCAGCTGTTCCTGGATGGAGCATCCGGGTGCCAGTCCAATAACAGGGCAAACACGACATAGGGCACAGCGGAACCCAGTAGAGGGGGAGAAAAATGGGAATTCACCTGTTGATGCATGCCACGAGCACACCGACGCGTCAGAGCGTTGACTAGTCAGGAATCCGCTCGCTCCAGGGAAATCTCTATTTCCTCTCGATCGAATCTATTCATCAAACCGGAACGCCGGGAGAGGTTATTGGGCCGTTTAACTCTTCTGCCACTACCGTTCCTGCGAATCCTCTATCGGCTGCCGGTGATGTCTGTCTGAGCGATGACCGGTGGCCTGTCCTCCCCAACGGACGGGTTGTCCGTACTTCTCACTTCTCAGATCGTTTCTCGTCGCAGGACCAGCAACTCGTCCTGATCGAGACTCCCGCTCTGAGGGAAATTACTCTCGAACTCCTCGTGACGTCCTGGGTACAAATCACTGTTTTCGAAAAATCTGGAAAAAGACCTGCTCTCCCCACAACCCGAATGAGCAGTTCCACAAGTAGCCGGCAGAGCAGTCATTCAGCGAACTATTCGATGAGCAAACGCACGGGGGAGCGGGCGAGTCAGTCATTCCATGCGTGCGAAGGGGTGGGTCCTCATTGTTCTGATCAGGCAATCTGAATGCGATTCCCTCAGGCCCTTACAGCACGGTTTGCGGTTAGGGGTATCGAAGCAATAATATGGTGTGCACGAGGTATCAGGAGAGCGACTAGAAGCGGAAGGGAGATGAAAGAGTGAGCACCGCCGGCGAGATGATCGCAGAGTGATCGAGCTCCGGCAATGTTGGTTGGGCGGTAGCGTATCCAGCATCGGAAATAAGGCCCGATGCACAATCCCTATCTCCGCGCTGATACCTTCACTCTCTATAGCCCCGTTCATCACCCTATTCCCCTGAATCGCGTTGTTTTCCCCTCATCTTCCTCCAACTATCCTCGCGCCCTAGAGGACCGTTCTAGCCAGGAATTAGCGCAACGCCCACGTGAGAAACGGCCCTGTTTCGCACAGGACTGTTGGGGCTTTCATACAAATTAGCTCGAGTGCTTTGATCCTTGCCTGCCTTTCCGCCCTTGTAAATAGTGTTTCAATCATCTCCGTAGGGAACGCGAGCGGCCGCGGAGGCTCGACCTTGCCGCAGCCGCCCCCAAATCGTCATACGATTCGACGAGCACAGTTTCGAGGGCGGCGACATCTTTGCTCGTCGTCCACGTGGCTGCTCTCGTCGTGAGTCACGCGATAAGGCATCGGCTCCATGGCCCACTCTCACCTTACCTCCGTTACCGACTCCACCGGCGACGTCAGGGCCGGCGGCGCAGGCACTCCGTGCGACGATGGGGCTCGCGCCGAAAATTCAGGCGGCCGAGCGACTGCCCAGTTAGCCGACGGCAGAGCTACCCACCCACCAGTCTACTGGCAGTTGTAGTAGTGGTACCAGTCGTCGACGTCGTCGACGTTGTAGTACCCGTACACAGAAGGTGGAGCTGTCCATTATACTACTCCTAGATTCAAACATCCTTGACATCGCTAACGCCCTCGAGAACGGCAGCAGCGTTCGCTAGCCGCCCAGCCAAGCTCACCAACTGCATCAACGGCCTTGGTCAGCTTCGACGAGTGGGCGTCCCTCTTCCCCCCATCATCTTTTCCTCGCTCCTGGTTCCCGTCTGTCGATTCCTCCCTCCATTATCTCCCGGGATGTCGTGATAGTCAAGGCACTCTTGGCCCCAGGCAAGCCTACATCCTCATTTGCGAACCGGGAGGAAATCGCGCCGATATTGCACCTACAAGTGGGTTTCGCAACGTGGACGATGGTCTTTTTGTTGCCTACTGCGTCACAGTGTTAGCCGGAATATCCTTCTATGGGAGTACACTTTGAAAAGGAGAAGAATTCAAAGCTTTTCAAGGACGAGACGAGCTATTCTAGCAAGCGACCGCCTTTCTCCTAAGGGGAGCGAAGGACCATATATTCCGAAAGGGAAAGCTGAATTCCAGATTGATAGGGGGCAGCGTGCAGAGTCGTCGCTTGGTTGCGGGATTTCTCCCCCGGGGTTCGGCTGGTAGAAGAAAGGCGGGAAAGCTCACAATCGAAGCAAGATTCGACAAATGTGGATGGTCTTGGCATGGAGTACGCAAGACGACAGCCACAGTGCATAGATGGCATTGTTTCTCTTGTATTGTTGTATCGCCGCTCCAGGCAGCTCGAGTCGTCGACACAATGCCGACTGCAGCTCCGGGCAGGATGAGGGAAGAGGGAACCAAGACACCGGACCCGTCCCCTCGATATTTTATACTATCTCTTATCTCCGAATAATTGGAGTCCCGTGATGGTTGATATTGGCAGTTTTCCGGCGTGGACAACATCGACGCCGTACTCGAACCCTCAAACCACCAGACGAGTGGTCTCGAATTTCGCGCCGGGTATCGAATATATCGGTGAGGAAGAGGCTGCGTGCAGAATACGGGACAGCTGGAGAGGAGCGGGCAAGAGTGAACTTCATTGATGAGTCGAGACCTCGGGATGGGTCAAGGGGAGGAGGCTATCAAAAAGTTTAAAGTTTTGCGAGGTGGTCCACCGCAATGGGAATCGCGACGGTTCGATGCCGTCGAATGACAGGGAAGGAGGGCCCCCTCGAGGACGACATTGAAGAGCTACGCAGCATTGCTACGTGACCTGAAAGTGGCGATTAGTTTATTAAAACCATCATTTGGATGCGTTACACGAAAGTCAAAATACGGCTCTATTTTGAGTCACTCCCTCTGAGCGTTCCGTTCTATTCCGTCGCCGTCTTCATCTCCGTTGTATCGCTGCCGAGGGAGTACGGATGGCAGCTTGCCAAAATACTCATCCCTGCCGCCCTCCGAAAATGACACGGCGTGCAAGACACCGTTTCTGGAAGTCGTCGGACTGGATTCTTGCATGAGAATATCACACCGAGCTATTTTTAGCCTAACGAAACAATATTAGGGCAGCCTCCCTCGTGCGTAACGACCGCACCGCTGGAACCGCGACGAAATTCCTCGGCGTACGGTTCGGCATGAAATGTCATGCTGTTCGTTGCATTTCGGGGCAACCTCTAGAATTGAAGTGGCGATCGGAGGTGGGAAACGAGTCGAGGCCGTATCCTGGACGGAGATTTGTAACGCTCCAACATTTCGAATCGGAGTCCACTCTTCGTGGTCACCGTTTCTGGATCAGTGAGCAGATTGGCCCTCGCCCGAGGCGGTCGAGCAGGCAGGGAGAGAGGAGAGGCTCGATCGAGGCCCAAGTCGACATTTTTATTTAGGTTATCACAAAGAACGCCTATTTGAACTGTGCGAGAGACTGGTCGTCCTCCGTTCGCGCGAGTCGGGCGATTTTCTCATCAACAGCGCTTACCCCACGAGAGCCTACACTCCGATCAATCCCATTGTTTGGAGTTCGCTCCCTCGCTGTTGTTTTTGTGGGATTTCCGAGGGGATTCGCGTCGGCACGGCGCATAACGTCCTTGACATCGACCCCGGCGAGCGCAGCGTTTGCTTTGCGACAACGACGGTACTGTCTGTCTGACTGTCTGTCTGGAGTCCTCGACAACGACCGGAAAAACGTTCGCCAAAGCGCTCTCGGAGGATTCCACAACATTTGCAGCGGGCAAGAGATAGTAGTTCTCGCAGCAATTCACACTAGCGAGGATTCTGCGTCTCTGCCGTGAATTGAGATGAGGAAACGCAACCTTGGATTTAAGCTGACTGAGAAGCAGAGGCCAGGCTCGTTCGCAACGGTCTCAGCAAGGGCATAAAATGAGTTGCTATTCCCAGTCTGACCCATGAGCTCCTTCGCATTCATGTGCTGGGCTCGCGAGGAAAAGAGCAAAGATGGGAGGACAGACGAGTCTCGAGCGGGCGAACTCGACACCAGGGGACGTGGAGACCGATGATTGATGGAAACGATTCCGGCGACGGATTCTCCTCGACCTTCACGGGAGAAGCCAATTATCCAGAATGGAAGCACGGATGAAGAGGATCCTGGCCTTCTCGCGGCATAATGATCGAAAGGGTGCCGGTGCCTCCGGCAGTGATTCCTGGAGGAGATTTCACTCGATCGCGAAAAAGGAAATATTAGCTCGGCTCCGTCGGCTCGTCTCCACGAGCGTCCATTTGCATAGGCTCGTTTATAAGGGGCGCATGTCACCGTCGTTCGTGCCGACCTTCTGGCGGTCTCCAGCATCGGAACTCAGTTACAGTTGATGGAAAAAAGACAATTCGCGCAGCCCTCTGCAACGAAAGTCGCCATTCACATTTTTCGTCCCAAGATCACATCCTCAGATCTCGCCGTGAGGGGTGGGGGATGCCGTGCGGGATTTCGACAATCCTCCTTAACCGTTGTTCGCGAACAATCCATAATCTGGAGAAATCGACCTCTCACTTACAACCTCTTACAGCAGCTTGTTAGTGAAACAAGCTTGAATGCAGTAGCTGAGCACGATCGGTCTCATGGAGTCTTCGAGTGCTCGACACCTGGCGTGGACTTCTCCTGCGAACCAATTACGTGAAACGACTCGGATGACGACGTCGATAATAACATCAACCTCGTTTATATGCCCGGTCTCTTTTCCCCTGCCCGCCTGGCCGGCTGAAAAAAGTGGATGAGTCGCTCGGTGGGTGGGTGTATCGGGCGCACGAACGAGTGCATTGGTCGGTCGGACGGTTGCTCCGACGGTTGGCTGACTAGTGTTTGGCAGCGGGTGCATTAGCGATAATACCCTGGGAGGTAACGGCAATCCGGACATGTCCAATGCGAGTTTGGAGTTACCAGAGGAAGCCGTATGTGAAGATTGTTTCAGTCGGGATCTTTTCTGGCCCATCAACCCGTACCCCGCTCCTGCCTCGTCAACATTTTGAATTGAGTTATGCTCAGCGGCCTTTTCTCATCATCCTCTGCTCCCTCACACGCTCTCTTCATGTACATACATAAACATAGTGTCGGGACAGCCGCGTTGAGGTTTGAGGCCCGGGATCCTTCGCCGGTAGGTTTCTTCAAAAGCAGAGCCGTGATGGCTTTTGAGACGCCCGTCGTGTCATGAATCCTCGTTAAACCGCCAGCAAAGTATCCCAGCTCCCAGTGAACCTGGGTAGTCGTACGTTCCGGCTCTGGCAATATTGTGAACGCCGAGGACGACAGCCGTCGGAAGATCGGGAAGTGAAAGAAACAATGAAGACGACGATCTCGGACACAAATTCAGTGGGGCTTAGTTTCTTTGTGCGAGGTACTCTTGTTATAATCGACCTATATACGTGAGTGGGACGCCCACAGTTATGCGAACGACGCCGACGTGCAGGTACAGTCATTGCATAACCGCGTATGGCGCGTGTCCTTGCGTGCACGGATTACGAACGTCCTTCAAACGCTTCGATGCAGTTTGTCAATGAGGTCGCGTTCTCCGTCGGGTTCCTATGGGGTTCCCTTCAGTCGAATACCTGTGTATGCTCCGGAGCTTCCCGGGGAAACAAAAGCATCCTCCTGTGATCTCCGAAGGATCCCATCCCAGAGATGCTGGATTCTGGTGAATCGATCTGCGACTGGCCCTCGATCCGGGACGAAAGCAGATCGGTTTCTTGTCGTTTCAATCCCGAACCTTGCCGAATCTTTAACTCGGGCCGATTACGCCCCTGCCGTGAGTATGTCATCCGACCTGGGGATCACGGTCGCTGCTGTCCCGGAGTGGGCCGCTCCGATCGGCCTTGATCAAGTTAGATTTTTATTTACCTATATGGGGGACTACATAAAGGCTTTTAACGCGCTGTTGATTTCGAGTATAAAATGACCATTACTCGGTGGTCCTTGTTCGTGCGGAGAGGGCGTGAAGAGCGTTCGGGACGACAAAGGCGGCAGCAGCGGCTCCAAACGGATCTGCTCCGCTTGCGGCCTATCTTGTCGCTCTTCCATCAGGCTCCCACCCCCCTCGGCGGCCGCTTCATTCGGTCGAGATGACGAGAGACCGCAGCTGGTCGCTCGCTCTCCTGGTTGGTTGGTTGGTTGGTTGGTTACCTTCGGTCAGCCAGCCCGGAACTTACAACGACCGTCCGTGTCAGATTTATCTCCAGCTTCGGAGTTCAGATCGCGCGGGTGAAACATTCAGATAATTGGGAATTCACGTCATCAGCGCCGACGTCGGACCGATCGTTCCTCCGTTTGAATTAAGGGCATACCCTTCTGGACTAGTCGCTGCATGGATGCTAAAGATTGATCGCCTGAGAGGGGAATCCTCAAGCTTTGACCCTGAGAGCCTCGTCACCAGGGATCGGAAATATTGGATGGGAATTCGCGCCTGGGAGAAAGTCGAGAAATGATTCACTCGCGGGCAAATTGGCGAAAAGGCAATCTGCGGAAATAGGCAGCCAGGGGACCCGGACTGAGCTCGGGAAGTCTACGGATGAGCAGAGCCTAAGACGAGACATTCACTTATTTCCTGGAGAAACCACACGGAAAAGTAGCCGAAGCCGAAAATAGTGTCTATAGGAAAGCGATATCGCATCTGGCGCCAAACCGGACTCGGCAGGTTAGCCTGGACCTCTTCTCCGACCGTGAGATCCTCGTCGACCTCCAGAGGGAACTCTTGGTCGTCTCTAGACCAGGCTCGAAAGGATCTCAGACGTCGGCGAGCGTCTCCGAGTGAGAACGATAGTCGGGATACGCGATTCAATGAGGGGCAAAAAGAACGTTCGATTTTCTCGATTATTCCGAGTCTCGGGTGTCAGGTGGTGATCGTTTTTCCGAGAAATTGGAGCCATCCTTCTCTCGCTAACTTCATTCGTGACTGATTTTCTTCAGAACGCTCTTTCCATTAATTCTTTCCGAAGCCCTTCCCGAGCTCTTTGTTCGACCCTTATATTAGTATTTAGTATCTCGCTCATTAAACGTTACGCTGGACGCCCGAAAGCTGGAAAGAGGTAGAAGATCAAGATTAAAGAAACTGACGTCTCTCTCGTTCGCGAGGAACATTCGTTTCGCCTGGAAGTGCCCTCGAATCGAAACAAAGGATGGAGGAAAGCGAGACATCGCCTCTGAGCCCGACCTGGTCTCTGGGTCGTCCGTTGAATTCGAATTGCTATCCACGTACCACGTTTGTGCTCACAGCGACTCTGAGCGTCTGCTGCCTTTTACGACGACAGAGAGGCTCGAGTAGGTCTTATTGGCGAAGAGCTTGCGCCTCCAGGAAACGCAACATCCTGGAATAGAAACCTGCACAAGGAGAAAGGAACGGAGCCTACATTCTTGGAAATTTCCTCGGGACAAAGAACCGATCCTATCTCCTTGCCGCACCCACGGTCACCTCATGCGATTTCCGTATGCCGAGTGACTGCTTGGGCACTCGACGTGTCGACATAGGCTCGAGGCGCGTCGGCTCGAGTCCAGTTTCCCTCGAGGGAAAACGTTTAGAAATATTGGAGACCGTCCATTCTCGATCTTGGAACGTAGTCATTCGATCGGACGCTCCGATGATTCCGTACAATGGACAGACTCCGTCTGTTCTCGATTCTTTCAAAGGAACGCCTTTCACTGATCCGGCAGTCTAGGGCCCTGCTCCTACTTGCGTACGCCATCGCTTGCAATTCTCACTCCTCTACCCGCCCACTTCACTCAATCCGCCGGACAGTTAGTCGGTCGGAGCGTCGCTAGATGGTGATATGTAACTCGGCAGAGAGAAAGGCGACAACGAGGACTGGGATCGGACCCATTGAGTAGTCATTAATGGAGGAGTTTCTCGTCTCTCTGCCAAGGAGCAGTCAATGAACGATTCAGCCTGACTTGGTCGAGCCCTCTCTTCAAATCCTCGACGATGCTGCCTTCCTCGGCATGTTGTCCTGCTCAGGATCGCAGATCATCTGCGAACGGTCATTGAGAGCGAGAGTCGAGCAGAGTCTGAATTTCCCAAATTTTACTCCTCAAGATGCTTTGCGAGTTCTCTACGGCTGAATTATTCAGACGCGATGATGGAGCCCATATCGGCATATTTCGCGCGTCTCGGCGGTCATGGCTGAGTCGCTTCGCGACAGAGGCGAGAGGCACTCATTGAAAAATGTCCTTGGGACGTGAGAGCCTTTTCCGCCCTCGTCCCCGTGAGCGATCGTCTGTGTTGTCGCGGGCCGCCGCACCAACATCGCGAGGAAGGAAAAATATGCCATCGAAGATTCCCACAGTAGTCTGTGGTTGCTCGTTCGCGTCAAGGAGAATAACCGCCTGATAGGAAGTTGGAAACGAGGCCGGGATCGTCAGAAGTCGTATGGTACATCATTGGCAAGCCAATGTCAAAGCAGTCCGTGGCTTCGGCTGAACTCGTTGATTCGTGGCGGCAGCAGCGAGAGCCGAAACTTTGCTCTTAGAGCCAAATTCGTGGGATGGCGTGAATCAGATGAGAATTCCCTCCCTCGCGACTACCGACCGTTCCAGAGGAGGGAACCTCCGCTTCTGCCCCGACGATAGGCATCCGGCAGACAGGAAATATGTATGTAGACCGAGTTCCTATCTGGCGACTCAATTCAATCGTATCCCTTCACCGAGAAGGGGAGCTAGCTATGCTCGCATGCCGCACCCCGCTTCATGTTACCGGTCACGGAAACTCTCATGAGTTCGTCGGCACCGTATCTGGGCGTTTGAAAGGCCGGTTGATCGGAAACAAGAGAAGTGTGCGCTTCGAAATGTTTCGATTGAAAACGCCGGAAAACGTCTGACTGACGGAATTGACTACTTGGCTGGAATATTTCGGAGGAAGTGAGTCGAGGGCTCGCGCATTCCGTGCCCTTTCGAATTCATCTGGATGCGGCTGTACCTGGTCCCGGGATTTCGATTCCCAACTGTGCTCGGAGATGGCTCTTTTCCCCGCTGTACTTCCGTCTTCGTCCGCATTTTCCGTCAATTCGAGTAATTTTCTGAGGGACTACGCCGTCGGCAAAAAAAAAGTCAGAAGAAGCGATCCGCCTATTTTTCCACGGAGTTGCCGCTGGATGGGAGCTTCCTGGGAGAAAGTGGGGAGGAAACGCCATCGAAGCAATCCGAATCGAATCCCACCGGAGGCGAGCGGAAGGAGCGCAGACCATCCGACTGCCCATCTCAATGGTCGAACGGACGGTCTGCAAGGCCTTAAGTCAGTTCCTATCGGCCCTACCGCAATTCTGAATCCTATCAATATTGCGCTGTTCGAGGTCGCACTTTGTTGTAGGGCCCCTGCTCGTAGACTGTCGAAAGGGATCGGAGGAAACGGCGCAAACGGCAACTTTTCTCTGAAGTACAAGGAATCCTGCCGGGGAAAATGGCAGTGCTCTCCTATTCGAATCAATTACCACCTTCCGTTCCCTCAGCCTTGGCGATTGTAGACGTTTCCATTGTATACTCTCAGACCGAAGCGGTCCGGCAAATATGCTTCCGTTTTCGTTCGAAATCGTTTCTTCTTCCCTACCTTAAATTTCCCTCGCTCTGGTCGGCTATCAGCCGACGTCGCTTCCATGGAAATTCCCGTGTGCCGGCGATCGCAAGATAGAGGCGGGAGCGGCTGAAGTGATGCGAAGTTTGATAGAGCTCCGGTCTCAGACGACCCGCTCCTTTAATCGCGATGTCCTGATGCTCAGATGAGCACTACAGAATACCTTACACAGAGTACCTACAGACCGACGATCCCGAATCATACCTCTAGGGTCTAGACTATCATCTCACCTGATCATGGGGTGTACGATGAATTCGAGCTCCATGTCCATCGAATTCCCCGCTCGCCGTGAATCCTCTGACCCAGAGTACCATCTCGTTTCTCAGGTAGGACGGGTTGTATAGTAAGCATGGAATCTGAGCACGTTCTGCGTGTCTTACGTCCCGCATCACATTACGGTGTCAGTATGAGCCTATCGGGAGCGGTCTCCTACCACAAGGAAGTCTTACAGCTTATAGGAAAGTAATATTGAGTTCTGTTGTAGGGGGTTTCGATTCGAGAATGTTTACTCCATTCCTAGCAGACCTACACCGGCTTCTTGTTTTCGTCCCTGACGTTGAGAAAGGAACGAGCGCTTCACCCATTCGATAGAGGGGACCGTTTCTTTCCTGTCTCTTCGGCATCGTCCGACAAAAGCCTTCTGTTTCAACCCCCTCTGGTTTCGAGCCAACGAGAACAGGGTTAAGAGCGTGACTCGGTAGGAAACCTGAGAAGTTTTTACTGTGCGAGCAAACAATTAGAGCGCCACTGCTACTCAGTGAGACGTCTCAGACCAGCTCTGAGCTGCACAGCTCGCTGTCACTGCCAAGCGGGAGCAGACTTGGCGAAGTACAGAGAAAAGCTCTCAAAATTCCGGTGTTGGATCGTAAGGCATGGACAGAAAAGGCACGCCGTCGCGTGAATTCTTGTCGGTTTGCAAGTTTCCGAAGAGACGAGAAAATTGAAAAGAAAGAGATGTTTTCGATCCTATGGTTCAACATCCAAGACGATGGGTGTGGGAAAACCCGGAGTATCGAGTCCCTCTGTCGGAGTCGAGACTCGCGTGCCCGCTGTCAACGGAAGTGGCAGACTCCATGCAGACGCGAGACAGCGCCGAGCAAGCTGCGAACGTCGCGTCGGACATTGGTAAGGATAGAGGGGGGGGGGCTGTAGTCGCAATTGTCTCCGCTGTCAACGATGCCTCTTGTGGTGCTTCAAAGTTTAGAATGTTGTCGGTCGCCGTTCCACGAGACGAAACGCTCCCTGCGCTCCCTGTGAGCTGTAGTCGTACTGAGAGAGTAGCAACGGCGCGCGACGGGGATGACGGCAGTGGTCGCGGTCGTCCTAATGGAAGCAGGAACGCTGCCGTCGAGCCGTAGCCGTGACCGTTCTGTCCAGCAAACTCACGCTCGAACGGCCGAGCGTCAATTTTGAGCCGGGACTTGATTAGGGTAAGCTCCCGAGGCGCTCTTCAACACTTTGCGCTGTCATGATGTGTCGAGAGACATCGATCCCGCGAAGGACTGACGTTCCCGACAGAACAGCTGATGAGGTTCGTTGGAGCAGGTCGAAAGCCTAAGATATCTGCGGTCGAAAGCGCGGTATCCCGGCAGATGTCGCCCGGGGCCGCAAGTTCCCGAGCCGAGCCGGGATTCTCCTCGATCCCCTCCCCCCGAGCCGGTTATCGCCGAGTCTCGCGGACTGAGCTCGATTCGGCACGCAAGGGAGTCCCCATGGGTTGTCGAAGACTTCTCAGACGTACAATCGTGAGGACATTGGCCGGCCTGCTACCGGAGTGTCGAAATGACGGATCAGTGGACACATCGGAATTGAGGATGCGAGAACTCCTTTAGAAAACTTCGAGAGCGGTCGCCGTATCGGACAATCCGCCACAGTCACGGTATTGCCGAAACAGGCTCCGTCCGCTCGCTCACTTATGATTCTAGAATGCACAACCGAGAGCGGAGGGGTTCGACTGGAGCTCGGTGGTCCGACCGCTCGCCCGGAGGAAGACATGAATATTCCAACGAGCGGATGACTTCTCGGCCCGTAAAAACGTGTCGTAACTCCGCGCTATGATATGAGCTTCCGGCGAACGGAGCGGATCGAGGAGCTCAGGGGGAGGAGCAGAATGGAATGAGCCTCGCTTGTTCCTTAAACAGTCTTTGAGCGCTTCGACGCTGCCGTCCACGTTGGTGCGGCTACAGCAGGCGCTGCCTTCGAGACAATGACTGAGTATTTTGGAAACTCCAGACGGGAACATTCGAACGTCCCACGGTGCCGTTAATTGTGTTGGAATAGGCAGCGAGCGACGGAGTGAATGGAGGGATGAGCAAACGAACGAACGAGCGAACGAACAATCACGCCGGGGACTCCGGTCCACTGCAGTCGCAAAGCGTGCACGAGTCTCGCAGTCGACAGTGTTTCAGCGAAAACGGCGCGACGCACGCCGAAAACTAGAGGAACAGGAACGGGACTTCACCGACGACAACCGGAAGCGAGAGTTGTAGTGCTCGTGGCAACAATAGCAACAACCGCTCTTGGATAGGTGATTTCGTTGTGTTTGGAGTCTTGAATCAGAATCGAGAACTCGGGGCCATCGGAAACACATGTAAAAAGTTTCAAAGAGACTGTCTACAACAGACGACGCGACCCACGCGAGCAGCGGTATGTCTGGCAATACAGCGTTTCTTTCTCTGTGTGCTCGTTCGCCCGTCTGCCGAGCCGTTTTTCTCCGTTCTTCTGGCCATCTGCTCGACTCGTTCGAAACGTGCGTCACAACGAACGGCGTGCGGAGCAAATGGCCGCGCGCTCCGGTATTGAGTGGAAGCCATTTAGTAAAAACGAGAGGCACGATGCAGGCTTGTCGGCCCATCGAGGAGATAGACGATAGACGAGGACGCTTGGGAGAACATTTTCAGGCGTGGAGAACCTTTAGCGAGTGGCGGGAAGAGCTCTACGATGCATTATATCGTGGGTTTTGCGGCCGCCTGCGCTCATTTGGATTTCGTTTCCCTTTCATTGTTCCCGCTGGAAGAATAAGACCAGGGATCGGAACCCCTCGTTCCCGATTCTGTTTCTCGGGCCGAGCGTCGGATTCCGTCCAGGCAGACCACTGGACTTCAGACGTCCGGAATCCTCGTTTTATCCGCAGAGAATTTTCTTACACGACATTGCTCTGCGAGCTCGGCCCCCATGTCGTTAGGCTCACAGGCTTGGAGACAGGGAAGGTCCATCCATTCTTTCGGTCCTGGGCCTGAATACCGAACGGCACCAGAGCTTTTCGCGTGTGCTCGTCTGACCCTTATTATTGCAACCGCAGTGATCGGTGTCTTTCGTCGTAGACCTTCCGATGCGGTCGAATCTTCTAACCGAGGGCTTGGAAACCGGGCTCGTGCCATAGGGCTCGAGCACGCGCACACTTGTTCAGCGACTGTGAGACTCGTCTGTTGTAGTTTTCTTCCCATTGTCCGAGAAGAGGGATTCTCCTGTCATTAGTCTACCGGAGAGAGAACTCGTATATCAAGAACGTCTCGGGCTCCGCCGCGCCGTTGAGACCACTGGTGCTCGTCGTGCTGATAACGTTGTCACCGTCGTTGCAACCGTGTGCATTCAGCGAGGGAATTAAACGGGTTAAATGACGCGTTCGCATGGCAGATCTCGGTCGCGGGTTAACAACCAGCGGTTTGCGTCCGAGTGGAGAACGTCGTATCTCCCCGTTCCGCTTTCCGTGGCCCGGTTTTCGCTCTTGACAATCAACCTCCGTACACCCCCCTTACGCTCATCAAAGTCGACAGATACACCTTTGTGCGAGAATTCGATGCGATGTTTGAAGGACCCATTTTATACGAATCTGCCGGAGGCTTTCCGATCAGCCACCGGCAGCGGAAACTGCAAGTCCTAAAGCAAACGACATAATGATTTACTGTCGCATACGGCGTACGGCTAGCGCCTGCATGTTTCATGTCGTATTGCTCCTCCGTTCTCTTCAGAAGCCGAACGCTCTGTTTGTTCCGTGACGCCGTGCGTCGACTGTGCACCGACCGAATCGCGCACCTACCCACCCTCTCCACCTAATGCCCCAATTCCATATCCGTCCCAAAACTCAGCCCGCTGCTCCGATTCGACCTCATTCATAAGATTCCGATCGAACACAAGCACAAGCATTCCATTAATCGCAAAATCGACTAGCCTGGACTTAATCTGGATGCGTTCATTCATTCACAGGGCGTTCTCCCCGCACTGCACTTGCCTGCCTGATCGCACAGGCGGTTCCTCCAGCAGCCAGTTCGCCAAACGAGCAGCTGAGGGCAACCCGATCGACCCGCGAACAGCCTTGCTAAGAAAAGGGGGGCCGCTACTCCAAGCATGGCCTCGCAGGGGGTCCCAGTTCCGGCCGATCTCGAACTCGAAAACGGCAATTCTCCTGTCGACAATTCGCCCGACTCGAACCCCTCACAATCTTCCCCACCAGCCGTGGCGGCTAACCCTTCCGCGCCAACTTTGGACAACGACCGCACGCCGGCCGCTGGCGAAGGGATCAGTTTCGCCGACGAACTGCGTCAGATCGAGGCAACGGTCGGAGCCCAACACCACCACGGTGGCGATGACAGCGGCGCCAGCGGCGATTCATCACCGAATTCAGGAGGACCGGCAGGAGATTCGAAAGGAACCGATGACAACCGGAATGTTCGAGGAGAGCCCGTCGACGTAAACGAGAACGTTTCACCAATCGAGCAGCGGGCACCAGACCTGAAGAAAGTACCTTCTGAGGAATCGGACTCACTTTCGCCGTCCACTGCCTCTTGTACAGAGTCGACCAGTGTCGATAGTCAGAGGGTGAAGGCGGACGGAGGGAACGGAGACGACCTTACGCCGAAACAAGAAACCCGTCCGAGCGAGAGCAAGAAACAACATACGCGCGCCCCTTCCATGACAGTTAGTGATGTGGAAAAAATCGACAGTGAGAAACGAAATGGGAACGGCAGGGTGAGCATGACCGAAAAGTCCGAGAGCCTCGAAGTACAGCCGAGCTCTTCGAGGGAGCCGTCCCTCGACGCAGACATCCCGAACAACGTTGTCGCTGAGCACGAAGCGCCGTCTCCAGCGCCGTCTTCCCACAACGTAAACGTCAACGCCAGCAACAATAACAATATCAGCGGTGACGGCGGTAGCAGCAACCAAAACAACAACATGAGCAATCACGAAAACAACAACGGGGACCGCGCGAACAACAACGAAGAGGAATCCGCGGGCCAGGCGGGACCCCCGGCGCCGGTGGTGACCGCTTCGTCTACAGCGGCTCCGGATCGGAAAGAGAGCATCATTTCCCTAAGTGACCTTCCGCTCCCCGATTTGACCGACGACGAGGCTTCGAAAGCTCGACGAGATTCGCGTGATCAGGAGAATCCAAATATGGGGCCGGAGATTACCTTCCGGAAAGCCAGTAGCGCCGCCGGGGATGGTTCCAGACGAGAGTCCCGGGCTGGCGAAGTAGGAGGAGCTCTTGAAGACGGGGGTGCGGTCACTACGTTGCTTTCCAGCTCTGCCGCAATCGTCGAGAGCGTGGCCATAGACAATGCTGCCGTGGACCAGCCCACCACGGCGGGGACGACGGCGACGGTTGCAGATTCCGAGGGGTCCCCGACCAGCGCCACCAGTGCTCTGGCACAATTGCTCTCGAGTTCAACTCTAATAGCCGAATCGGTAGCGCTTCCCGAACCTGTGGCGGAAGACATTGTGGCTGCGGCGGTAGCCGCCGTCGCCACGAGCGCCGACGACGAGGTTGACGGCGTCGACGGCATCCAGCCGGGACACCCCGCATCCGAAGGTGCCATTTCAGCTCTGCTGAGAAACACCGCTTTGTTAGCTGAGAGTGTAGTCGTACCTGAAGCTCTAGAAAAAGAGGACAGCGAACCGCAGTCAACGCAGAAGAGCGACGTATCGAGAGACGTCACCGAGACAGCTCAACGAATCGTTGAGCGCACGTGCGATGCGGCCGCTGACCAAGCGGCCTCGATTCTGGCGTCTGACGCTGCAGCGCCGATTCCTGAACCAGAATACGATTTCGGCGAAGCCCTGGAGAACTTGCGAGACATAACACCCATACCGGACGAAGGGTCAACAGTGCCACCGACGAAAATACCCGACGGCGACACGAAAGGCGAATTGAGCAACTGTGATGAAAAACACAATGGAGTGAGCTGTGATAGGAGCGAGGAACTAGACGAAAGTACAAACCAGGGAGTCGGCGGTGCGCAGGGTTCGGACCGCGAGGAGCATCAACGCCGTCCGTCGGATTCAGGGTCGATCGGCATTTCGTCCAGGAGAACGTCGGCGGTGAAGGTGGCAGGCGCATCCGCCATCGACGAAGACGTCGCCGAACCGCTTGCGACTACTTCGGACGGGAAACGCAAGTCTAGTGGTAAGGGCTTGAGCTCCGGCGACGGCTTCGCTCCGCATGCGGCTTTCCACCCACAGATCACACAGAGTTTAACCCTATCCGTGGCTTAGAATATGAGATTTCTTATTTTTTAATTTTCCCGAACTCGTAGCAGGCATGACAGATTCTTTCACCATTATCTCTTACAGGAGCACTATCCAGCATGTTCTCGACCTTGGGAAGCTCCATATCCAATGCAGGACAGGCGCTCTCGGCCAAAATCGCAGAAGTCGGTGACGACGTCCAGAGAAAATCACAGGAAATCGGTGACAAGGTCGAGCAGGCTGCGGCTTCGACATCCGACAAGCTTCAACAAAGAGTCGCCGACATCGAGAACCAAACCCAGAGAGCCGCTGAGGATCTGAAGCAAGCCGGTGGCGATTTCGCTACGTCAGTCAAACAGTCCACGTGCGACGCCGCTGATTCCGTCAAGCAATCCGTGTCCGACGCCAAAGACACGCTCGCAGAGAAATCAGCTGAGCTCGCCGATAGTGTCCAACAAAAAATTCAGGAAGCGGAGACTGCCGCCAAGGGAACCGCGGCCGAGGCTGCGAGGGCCGCCACAGACGCAGTCGCCAGCGCTTCAGGAGCTGCCACAGAAGCCGCAGAGAGTGTCAAGAAAGCCGCGAAGGAATCCGCCGAGGAGTGCGAGGACGCGGTGAAACTCGTGGCCGAGACGGCCAAAGCCACGGTGGCCGAGGCAATCGCCGGAGCACAGGAAGTGGCTGGAAAGGTCGCCGAGGGAGGAAAGAACGCGGCAGAAAGCCTTAAACAACAGCTTGATGAAAAAGTTAGCAGAATCACAGACGAGGGTCAGGAACTGGCCACGAACACTGCAACGTCTGTTGGGCAAACGGCTGACAAAGCCGCAGCTGTCGTTGCAGGGGCAGTGCGGGAAGTCGATAAGAAGCTACAGGACTTAAAGGACACCGTGAGTGAGAAGGAGGAGAGTACAAAGCAACAGGACAAAGTTGATGACCAGAAGGGATCCGCCAAGGCTCATCAGGCAGCCACAGCGGATGGAGCGGGAGAAGCGGAGCCAGAAAAGAAGGAGGGAGAGGGAGTGGGGATTTCCCAGGAAACCACGAGGGACGCAGCTCCCGAAGTCCCGACTTCAGCCAATGTCGGTGAGTCTGTGGGCGACCACGTCGAGAATAGTGCCACGGCAGCTGCTCCGGAGAGCTCCGGGAGCAAAGCCGTTGACACCGTCGATATCAAATCGATCGCAATAGAGCCGAATAAAACAGCTGATGACGGTGAAAAACAAAAAGCTGCTGATGTCAAGGATGCCGTTGCGGAGAAAATCGAAGATATTCAGGAGGGGACGGTTGAGATTGCGGACGACAAGAAATCTGACGCCTCCACCGCGAGTGGAGCGCGAGAAATAGGAAACAAGGGACAACACGATGACGGAGGAAAGCCCCGATCATCGTCTGGAGATATTGTTCCGACTGGAGTGGGAGATAAGGCTAGCGCCGGACAAGACGGTGGGGCATCCGTCGCTCCCGAAAAAACTTCAGGCGCATGTGCTGCGAAACGGGAAAGTCTGCGTCCGGAGCCAGAAGCCGACCAAGCTCACGGTCTTGAGGATGACGGGAAGAAGCCGAAGGCTGCCAGCTACGTTGCTGTTGCGGAAACAATGGAATCTGCCAAAGAGACCATCAGCGAGACTTCGATAACGCCTGGAAATCTAGATCACCCCAAAACGAGCGACTCCAGAGGAACCCCCGATGCGGGACAGGTAGCCGTCGTGGGAGACCCTGCGGAGACTCCTCGAAAAATGTCTGTCGTCAAAGACGGCGCGGACTCTTCGCAGGTATCACTGACCGCCGCCGCATCCGCCGCGAAAATCGGGGATTCCCTTGCTGATGTCGCTCAGACTCGGGAATCGGAGATCGTCGCATCCGACGCCGAACCCCAAACGGAGGACATCGGAGCGACGCTCGAAGGTCAAAGAGTCACCAGATCCGATAGTGTTGCATCACAACCCACAGTAGATTGTGGTCGTAAACAGAGCAAATGCGAAGTTGATTCTGATCTTGAGGCGTCGGTGAGGCATCAGCTGTACACTGGGCCCGAAGAACTAACTCGCGCCGACACCGGGTCGAAGAGCACCGATAACTCGGAGGCTCTCCCACGGAAATCGGTGGACGAAGCTATACTGGTTCCAAGTCATGCTCCCAGCCTGACGGCCGGAGCCACCGATTCGGCTTCTGCCGTCGCTAGGAACGATTCTTCGACAACTGTTCCACCTGTGAGTAATTATTTCTCGAATCTCCGAAAGGTCTCGCGTCTTGAATTTCCAGTCAGCGGAAGAGCTCACTCCTGACATTCTTCCTCTCAATCCCGTACCTCAGGTCGAAGCCAGCACAAACAATGTGGGTACCGGCGCTGCTGAGGAGGGTACGCTGCTCAAGAGATCCGCAGAGTTGTCATCCCTCAACAGACCCCTTCAAACTTCACCGAATCAACCCACGGCTTCGTCGCAGAACGAGGAAATGGTGAGTGAAGTTTTCGCAGTTCCCATCGGGTTTTTCCTGGCGGCGATACCTACCCGTTGCTCGTTATTGCTCTTCGCTCTCTCGATCTATCTACCTTTCCGAAGCACTCCACTCGCACGCAGTTTCGAGTGGGCTTGAATTACGCTTCTCCGCACTACTTGCAGAAAACTGATTCCGCACCGGGCGTCGTCGACGAGACAGAGTTACAGGCAGATTCCGATGCAACAGTGGAGACTGAAGTCGGTTCTCAGGTTAGCGTCGCTCAGGATGGAATGCAGGCGTCTCAAAGCGAAGGAGAGCTGGAGAACGAGTCCGAACCCGCGGACAGCGATGCTGATCGTCGTGGCTCCGTCGAAACTCAAATCGAGCAAACATCTGCAAAGGAATCGAGGGACTCGGCGATTCTAGAGAAAGACGTGGATTCGACGAAGGAAGAATCTGGGCTTGATCGAGACATGGACGACGCTGCTGGACCCGGAGGATGCCAAGCCGCTACTTCTTCTTCGGATGTCGACGAGGCAGGCGACGGCACCACAAGCACTGCTGAGGAAGCTTCTGCCGACCGAGCACGAGCGGCCCCTGCAGAAAATTCGCCGGAAACTAAAGCGGCAGCGGAGCCGGACTCGATGGTGGGAGACGCTAATGAGTCGACAGCACAAGGTGCCGAAGAGGAGGCGACAGCCAACGACGCCGAGTGCGGGGAAAGAAAAATAGAAGCAGAAGGTGCAGCAGAAGAATCCGCCAAACAATCACTCTCTACCGAGGAGGAAGCGGCGGCAGGGTCTGAAACGCTTGACAAAGAATCTGCCGCCGAGACCTCTGTCGAGGAAGCTGAGGAGGCTCTCGATCACACCGCGGCAGGCGAGAAACCCGGGGACTCAGAAGGCCCGGGCACGGACGAACTCCCAAACGCTGATCAAGCCGAAGGGAGGCGGCGGCCCTCTGAGGAAGCGGCTGGAGACCCGGAAGGTGATGTTGAAAAAGTTGAGAGTGTCGCCGATCAGCTGACCTCGGACCAGCCGGCTGAAGAGGGAGCCGCAGCCCAAGAGTGTCCTTCCGCAGCCGAAGCTGAAGTCGATTCCGGACTGGCGGCAGATGCTCCGGCAGAAACTGCAGACGCGATTGAGGATTCCGCTGTCGAGACGAAAGACGAGGTTCCGGCCGACGAAGGCGGTGAAGGAGCTGGAGTAGCTGCCGGAGTAGAGGAAGAATCAATTGAGCCCGCGACAGAGACAGGAATCGGAGTAGCAGAAGATTCGGATCAACCCGAGCCCGATACTGCGTCCGTTCCAACGGAAGGAAGAGCTGAAGTTGGAGACGACGAAGTTGGGCCCGAAGCGTCAGAGAAGACCGCGGAATCTGGAGCAGTCAAGACTGCCGGAGGGGCCGTGGATGTCGACGGCGAAGAAAAGACCGAAGCGGAGGAGAGACCAGTCGCTGTCGACGAGCCAGTCGCCGGAGAGTCAGAGACCGAAGCCGACCCGCCAGCCTCAGGAGAACTAGGGGCCGAGGTCGAACCAGCGGAGGGTACAGCTGCAGAAGAGGATATGACGGCAGCCGAGACTGAAGCTGGGGCTGAAGAAGAAACCTCAACCGCTGCCGCCGCCGAAGACGCAGAACAAGTCACAGAAGACATCATCACAGCCGATAGTGCGGCTGAAACGTCGGCGACAGAGAGAGCTGAAGATGAATCAGAGAAAAAAGATGCCGAACACGACAAATCCGAAGAGAAGAGCGATAAAAAGAAATGGATGCTGCCAAGAGCCCGAAACCCAAGAGGAAAGCTCGCTCACCTGAGAAGAAGGTAAAAATCTCTCTAGACCTCCGTCCATTGAATCCTATCCTGAGGGGGTCGTCAAAGAATGGTGTCAGCAGATTCACACGTGTATGATGGAGAGTAGGAAAGCTCGTGTCTCACTCACAGATTGATTCGCGCTCGCATTTCACGAATTACGATTCATCGCCTTCCGAATTCTTGCCCGCTGACTCTGGAGAAGACTGTTCTTCTGCGTGATGGGAATTTCCGTCCCAGATCTCACTCGCGCGCTTAGCACCGACTTCTCGGATGAACTCTCTATTTCGAATTTCCGGGACACATAGATCCATTGTGCCAGAACTTTGAATGCATGAGACGAAATACATGTTGGGCTGGAGGCGCGGAGAACTAATGGCAGTAAATATTTAGGTGAAGAAAGCCCCAAAAGCGGACGATGCCAAGGTCTCAACAGTGGCCGCCAAGAAGTCGATGGATAACAAGAGACCATCGTCGCCGAAAAAAAGCCCCGTGAAGAAGGCTGATGACTCCAAATCGACCAAGGTGAGTGCATCCCATCCGAGGCGGTGTTGACGCCCCAACTGGACAGCCGTGTCTTTCAGACGAGGCGTGATTACGCATTCAAACAATATTCAGTTGAGTCCCACGCTCCGCAGAGCTCATCGAAACCCGGATCACCGAAGAAGATCACCAAAAAACGTGCCACATCGGCATCAGTCGAGAAGAAAGACAAGAGAGAGCACGGAGTTGAAAAAGCCTCCAGAGACATGAGCACTTCGGAGAAGGCCACTGTTAAGAAATCAGCTTCGCCGTTCAGCACCGTCAAGCCTAGGGTCGACTCGCACCTCAAAGAAACTAAAGCCAGCTGTGAGTCAGGTGTCCTTTGGGGCCGAACTTGATCATGGAATTTCGAAGCCGAGCACAGAGAAAGTGAAGATTTTAATTTCCTGCAGCTATTCGCCGGGAACTCGTTCTCAAGTTGGATCCTTCGCGCGCGAGCGGGGAGAGCAAGAGCGAAGTTAACACTCCCATGAACCGCCCTCAGTCTCCCACGAAGAAAAAGCGATCCAAGGAAGCACCTGAAATAGGTGCCACCAAGAAGAAAACCGTTCCATCCAAACGCGCGAAAAGCGCCGCTCCGTCCGCATACAGACGTTTCATGCAGCAGGTCAGAAATCTCCGGATGGAACGAATACAGTCTTGAGTTCCACAATTATTAAATTCGTGAATTTCGATTTCTCTCTTGCTCCGAATCTCGACTAAGGACAGAGATCAGCGACTTCATTTCTTGGTGAATCAGGGGGCACCTCCGTGGGGCTCCCTCCGCTGAAATAGAGCGGGGTAATGGGTTCTGGCTAGTTTAAACTCTCCGTATCATCATCGCGTTTCTTTCCAGACTAATTCAGAAACGGTCTCTTCGATGCCCACCAAAACGAAGATGAAGAAATCTCCCAGCGCCGATCTCGACGCTGTCAAAAAGTCTAAGCTTCATGGCAAGAGCAACAAAACGGCAGCGAGCAAAGAGAACTCGGACGCTCTTACCGGAATGCCCAAATCCACATCATGTAACTCGGATCTTGCCACAAAAGTCAACGTAAACTCAACAACCGTCAACACGACCTCAGCGAAAAGAACTAAGTCTCCCAGCAAACAGGTCGTCCGTCCCCCCTGGACTAACTACTTTAGCTAAGCGATGACATCCTTCAAAGACGCAGTACCACCAGCTATATTGTAACTCTAACTTTTTTCTAACCACAATCTTCTACACTACTACGACCGCCGCCATCACACAAGACAGCCGAAAAACCACGACAACGGTCATGAATGAGAATTCAATCAAAGAGTATCCAACAATGACAACGAGCAGCTTGAGCGTCGATGCCGGTATCATTTCAACCGGAGACCTTTTCGGATTTCCGGTGTTTTCGACAAAGTTCGTACAGCTTACCAAGAAAATCAAAACGACCTCGAACGAGACGAGGACATAATCATACTTAGCTAAGTCCATGATTGAGACTATTCTGTCCGGAAGGACAATTTTCGAATTCTCTTTCTCCTCCTGACTCTCCCCCTCATCGAGAATCTACATGTTAACGATTGATGATTGCCAAAGGCATTCACTCAATTTGTAGCTTGGCCGGCCTCGCCTACAATCAGATGATGATCCGAATGATGAGCTCTTGGATGATATTGCTTCTATCCGTCTCTTTCCCGGATTTCCTTTGTTTTCTCTTTTGAGGACAAGGATCGACCCGGAGGAACATTTCATCAAGTACAACGCTTTATCGGATCGCACCAGCCCTCCAGGAGGAAATCCCCTCTACGAGTTGCTACCTGTCGCTCGGCCGGGGCGACCGAAAGCTTCCGCATATATTGGAGAGAGCTTCGTGTAATGGGTGGGAGATGGTGATCGACGACCGCATCCGACTGTCGGATAGGATAACGCTCGGATGGTCGGAACACTCTGTTGGTTTTGATGACTCCCCTAGTTTAGGATTGAGAACAATCCCTAGGTGCACCCCGAGCTCATTATCCTCCTCTAATGAAGGAGAATTCAGAGACGGATGTTCCATAGAAGAATCCAGCTTTCGACGCCTGCGATCGGGCAATGGGTCGGCCTTACGATGCGTTAGGCTGTCGGAATACACCTTGCGGTCTATCGAACTCCTCCGGGACGGTCACGGTTATCCCAGGATCGACAGGTTTTATTGACCACCGTGTTCTTAATATTCGCAAACATGACATATTGAAATGAACTGTCCGAATGACGCAGGATCAGCAGCAAATGCCGCGGAGACTGAAAAAAGATTTCGGCAACGGATCGGAGTCGAACCCCATTTTTCGCGGACTTCGCGCCACGAATCCCAAAGTGTAGGAGTCCGCCTCCTCATGGATGATTTCGGAGGTTGAACCTTCCGGGTAGGACGCTATAGCTTCCACCCACCTGCGTAGTTGCTATGAGCCGCCTCGAATGGGAGTCCTAGCGGTGTTACCCGGCAGCCGTCACAGCAATGCTTTTTATAGAAACGAAATGGAAGATTTACATACTTATGAATACGACTTATGATATAGGGATTTTTGAAGGCCATGGTACCGGGGTAAGTACCCAACATCTACCTAGGAAAAAGAAAGCGATCGATTTCGCAGGAGTCCAAAGCAGCAATGAATTGAAATTCGGATTCAGGCCGCGGGTCGCTGAAGGCGACGCGGTGCCGACGTCGCGACGCCGAAAAGGAGAGCTATCGGTGTCGCTTCGAACATTAAAAGCAGCAGAGTCTATCATTGGAGCATTGCCAGAGAGTTATCTGACTGTTTATCTGCTGAACTGAGAAGACGACCTATGAGGGATGGAGAATGATCGTCGGAGGAGCCCACACCGGCGTGTTTGCCTCGACTTTGGGGAAAACAATTGTGGAGGAGTCACGGATGGATGCGTGGTCCGAGGAAGAAGAAAAACCCACAAACGATGACAGTTGAATCCAATCCTTAATATGCATAGTCAAAATGGAGTTTGAGAGGTTTTCTCAAGTCGCTTAGAGCATTACCTTAAAGTTCCAAACAATTTCTTCCGCAGGCACTGTGGTGCTGTGAGGTATCGAGAGTTTTCTGAAATTCTTTTCATCCATTCCAAAACTTATCTTCCGGGAGGTATTCGAAACCTCCCAATCGAGCAGTAGTTTAGCGCTTCCCAAATGACTACCTTTGTTCTAAGCCGATAATTGAGGTCGAGGAAGCATATATCCATGATCTAATTGAACGGCTAATCGAATCGAGGGAAGCTGATCGAAGATGATTCAGAAATTAATCATCCCAATGATTCGTTCTTGAGTGACCATTTCCTCTATGTTCCCTCAAGATGAGGACCGTTCCCGAGCTCAGAATTTCTCGTTCTCCCTTAAATGAACGGATAGTTCGGCCCTAGAATATCTAATAAATGTCGATTGAGGAACTCTCAAGATACGAAGTGCTTTTACCTGGGGAATATATTCAGAGAGACGCGGGACTGGAGCCTTCCTTCATTTCGCTTTGATCCAGCGTGTTGCGAAGCTATAGAGTCTACTAGAAGAGTAGAAATAAAACATTGTCCGCTCGTTCAATCGTTCGCTCGGACGTCTCTTCCAGGAATTGAACGAGCGAGAGAGAGGAGGGATCGGGGAACTAGGATGGAAAAGTAATAGCAAGTTAAAACGAAGAGAGAGGCCGTTGCCAACTTAACGTGCCCGATGAAGCGATAAGAAGTTTCCATGACTATCCGCCTGTTTGTCTCTTCAAGTGACGAAAGTGAGGAAACAAGGAGGACGATTATTCAGAATCTTCGGATTTCGTATATTCTGAGTCCACGGAGCTACTCGACTCATCTCTTGAGAGCAACTATAATAATAATTATAAATTATTATATCATTATTAATTATTACAAATATTATAATTATTATGATGATGAGCACGTTATCCTCGACCATCGAGGTGGCAGATACCGGCCTTGAGCTAATTTGTGTTAGAAGTACTTGCGAAAGCTTTGGAATCGGAGGGAGATCCACATGGAGAAACTTGTTGTTATGACGGAATGAGACTCATCGTTGTTGAGTGAGTCATGAGTAATGGCCGCCTCACGCGATCTGTCTGTCACATTCATTCCCTTGTTTGCAATCGTTCCGGAAACCGGTTTCTGCACTGGTTTTCCGAGCTGCGCTTTGGTTCGAAGTATTGATGAGATCCTAGATCTGTTGCCGACTATGGATGACCAGACTGCGCTAATTCGAAAACTCGTGCCGTCATACCGCTCCCAAGACGCAAAATTGTGTAGCAAAGAGACCGTGGATGAGAAACTGCAGGAAAAATTCTCGACGCTGCAAAGCAGGGACAGCTTGAGTTTTCACGCTTGGAGTCCAGCGACCCCACAGCGATAATCCCGAGAAACGCATCCACAGCCGATGAATGAGGACAAGTACCGAGCTTTCCGGGACGAGACAGAGCCGGAGGGGGAACGTCTGGATGGATATCTTGACCGAATAATCTGATCCAGTCGATTATTGACTATTCGTCTCCCGGGGAATTTGGGGAAATAAAAGCGAGGGAAGAAGATTTGATGCCCTTCAAGAAGACCTATCAGATGAAAGAGAGCGGCGAAGCGGGGCCGAAGGTAGCCGATCCTTTTCGTCACTCCGAGAGACTTAAGATTACTACAACCAACAAGATTAAGCTTGGCAAATATTTTAAGAGCGGCTGTCCTGAACAGGTCCCCGGTCGACACGTGAATGGACTTGAATAATTTTCTATATATTATGATGAATAAAGTTGCTGGTAGTCATTTGGAAGTTAATCGACCACTGTGTGATCCTTCATCTGCATGCTCCTGTCCCGCGAAATATATAATACAGTGAAACGCTTCGCTATACTGGAGATCAGTCTCAAGGAAAGTTTTCCTGAATGCATAGGGTCTCGATTCCAGGCTCCTAAAGGAACGAAATCTCCTCTGGTCCTCTTGGGAGGGCAGACCGAGTTGCTGTAAGAGAGTATTATAGCTTGCGAGCAAACTGGGAGAGGAATTCTTCATGCTCGATCAGAGGTTTCATTCGCAGATGGCACAGTATCTGTTGAGGAGGTTCCGCCGTCTGACACGGAGGCGGGGGTCAGGTTCCGGAACTCGGGATAATCTGGTCCCATCCGCTCACATAATGCAGTCGAGAAACGGATTCTGATCCGATGACGAGAGCAGCCCGCGCGGAACGGGCACGAATGAATATTATTGGGCTGCTTGACCGAAGATACCGTCAAAGTACTATTCGGACTCCGAATCAATTTATTCCCTACCCCTAAGGGCTGCCCCGAGAGTAACAAACTTCATATAACCGTCCTGAAGAATTAATCCGACGATTCCGACCCGCATCGAGAGGCATCCCTCAGAGTTCGTATCTAAGGGAGCCCAGTCATCATGAAGCCTAGGGAGAGTTTTTTTCCAGTAGTTCGCCGGACCCGGAAGGGAAAATTCTCGGGCATCCGGATCCACGCCGCACTCCTCCGTACGAGGAAATGAGATTCGACGTTGTGAGTTCATCTCGTGGAGTTCACTGACATTGTTCGAGCCGGGTGAACATCAATATTAACGGTCTGTGGATGTACATGGTCGCAAAAAATCCATCGTGAAGGAATTCATTGCTCGACGACGTAATCGCGGAGCTCCATCAAAGCAATGCTGTTCATCAAATCGAAGTGCATCGCGCAGTTTTGGATTCAACGCTCTCGCGGCGTGTAACGGACCACTCTCGGGAACTCCTCCATGTCCCCTGGTATACATACAGCCTCGGCTGCCATGGTAACGTTTCTATGTCGGTGGCCTGCGGAAAATAAGTCGACGGATGTTTTCGGTAGCTAATACGGGCTCAGCTGATTACTGTTCCACATGGAAAAGTTCCTTGGAGGCAAAAAACGTCTCTGCGTCATGTCAGACAAAACCAATCGAGACGAAGGAGGCCAAGATCCAGGTGGTTAAACGTGCGAGCGTCGAGGTGCAGACCCTGACGGACAAGGACAGGACGACTGAGGAGCCCCGGCAGTACGATAAGCCCTCGCTGTACGCTTTTCTCAATCGGGTTACGCCGCTCATGATCCGAGAGCTCGAGCGAAATGCCAAAAGCACCGCGTTCGCCCACCTGCAGCACGAGTCGAAAAAACTTTCCATTGTGCAGCTGGGGCAATTCAGGCAGAACGAGGCATCGGCGAAGTTTGCAGCGCTATGCATCGCCACCGACGGAAACGAGTTGGCGGTAGGCTTCGGGGCGCTCCAACACGACGATTGGTGCGATCACCAAGCGAAGCTCGCGATGTTTCAGCGGAAAGACTCGTCGTCACGAGCCCAGGTTTTCGACATGGACTCTTGCGTGTCCTGCGTGAGCTATAACGATCGGAAACCGATAGTGACATGCGGAATGTACACCGGCGAGGTGCTCTGCTGGGAGTCCGAAGAACAAATACAGGTTCGTGTTTGGATGCCCTATCGACTCGATAACGTGTTGTCGGAATACAGCGCGTCCCTCCGGAACCTTATAGGTGATATACCCGAAAGCACGATCGCGTCGTGCTCTATGCCGCAGACTGTCTTAGATCGATTCCTCGAATGTCTGTTGGTTCTCGGCTCCTGCATGGATCGAATCTTCTAAACTCGTGTGATCACAGCGGCGAGCAAGTTTCCGAAACGCCTCGGTCTGCTGTTCAGCGAGCGAGAACACGATCCCAAGGGAAAACCTTCGCCAGCTCGCTGCTCAGGAGCGAACGACATTTAATGCCGAAAACTTTTCACGATCCTTTTGAGTAACTGCTCAATTTTCGCGCTCTAAAAAGCTTCAAGGCGAAACACGGTGGAAACGCTGGCAGAGGAAGAAAAAGGGGACGAAACGGAAGAATGGAGAAGTCTGACAAGGTTTCCGTTCAAAAATGTCAAAAATTCCATGTGACAGGCAGAGTAGATGGACTTTCGAATTCGCGGACTTTCTCGTACGCTTCCTTGTCGGTTAGTTCTACGTCAAGGCGCCCCTTTGTCCGGAGCAGTCGTCGTACCGTGGCTCGCTTGGTGGGCAAATTTATAACAGCGATGGAGATCCGGGGATTTTATTCCATCGGCTTTCCGCGGCGCGAATGACGCTGGAATTGCATTGCAGGTGGCAAGCCGTCACTCGGGACGCGTAACCAGTTTGCAATGGAGACCCATCTACGAAGGGAAACGTCTACTCTCGGCCGGTATCGACGGTGCGCTCAAACTTTGGAAAATCCGGGACAAGGTGACTAACCCGTCAAATGAGAAATCTTCGCGGCCAAGGCAGACTCTCTGTGGATCAGGGACGATTCAGGATCCCGTAATCCGAGCTCTGAGGCATTGACGTAAATCTCGAGGTTTAAATCTTGCTAAGACGTAACGATTTTCTCCCTCAATAACCAGAGTCTGAACGTTTCTGAGGAGTTTGTGGTGACGACCTGGGATGCTGATGCGAAACTCACATCGCGGGTGGAAGCTGCCGTCGGCGTGACTTGCACAAGTTTTTCTTGCTTCGATGACACGCAGTTCTCGATAGGTCAGTCTCGTCCCGCCTCCCGGCGTCCTACACATATTTGATTTCTTTCCAAGCGAATTCGATTTGAGCTTCCGCATATATAACATTTCCGGATCCCTCACCGAACCCACAGGCACGGAGGGAGGCTACGTTATGGTCGGATCGCTTACGGCCCCCCGAGCGGCTTTCGGCGCGGGGAAAAAGTGCGTTACGATGAGCTACAAACGACACCAAGGCCACGTGACGTCTACATATTTCGCTCCGCACTCCCGGAACGTTTTTCTCACTTCCTCCGTGGACATGGAAGCTCGTATTTATTCACAGCTGCAGCAGGCGCCGGTCATATCCATCGTTCACTCGGAGCAGCTGGTGAAAGCTGTGTGGTCGCCTATGGAGCAGCTACACATCGTGACTGCGACCTGCGCGGGTCTCGTGAACATCTACGATATACGCAAACCATATGTACCGCTTACTCTAATCAATTTGGAGAGTCGATTGACCGACATGGCATTTGTTTCGCACGAACAAATAGCCGTCGCGACGGAAAAAGGCCTCGTCCACCTGCTGCAACTGCCTGAATCCACCATGCGTACCGTGGGAACAGTAGCGGACCTCGACGAGCTTGTGCGGACGCTCCAGAATACAGTTGTTGATTTCGTTTGAACAACGTCATCACTTTTCTGAATCGAGATACTCGCCAAAATCGGAGGAAGAGCCGGAAGCAGGACTTGCGCCTGGACCGTGAGCCGTGAGGCCCCTGTGCACAAAAAAATTACTCTTCCTGTCGGATCGATCCTTTTTATTAGTAAATCCTCTCAGAAGGGATTTTTGTGGAGATTCCAATCCATTCCCCCGGGAAGCTCTGGATGTCTGGCACGTGTATGCTATTTCAAGAAAAAATGAGTCTTTGGTTCTCTGTATTCTCGATGAAATACACAACTATATTGAAGTATCTATTCTGTCGAGTATTGATCTCCATTTAGGTGTTGACTGAGTCCCGAACTCCTGTTTCGCTTCGTTTCCGTATCGTAAACAAGAGTTCACAGAAGAAACACATTGAGTCGGAGAGCGAATTGCCTCCGTAGGAGAGAATCAAGTCCAAGTCGAAAAACGAGTCTAATATCTCGCTCTTGAAATGATTAAGTAACACAAGATTTGACTAGGAATGTCGGTAATGGAACGCGAACTCAGAACCTCAGCGCGGATTTCGGTACCGCGACGCGCAGATGCTGCTTCCGATGCTCAACTCCCTGGATCGCACTGCGATACAGTTTTGCTCGAAACGAAAGCTCAAGAAGGTTTGAATTTTCCGCTCTCCTGAATCCGGCGCACAAGCTTCACGTGGCTGTCGAGACTCTCCGAACAATTCAAAATCTCCGTGAAGCATTTTTCGAGTTGAGTGAACCTGGAAAACGTAACACGCAATGAAGTTCCAATCGAAGAGAGAGGCATTCCTGACTTGCTCCGTTCGAAATCACTCCCTCGGAGCCGATTTCGAGGAGATTTTTTTCTGCATCAATCGGTATTCTGATCGTCGTAACCGTAGATCTCAAAGGAGCGTAGTCAATCTTCATCGGGAATGAGATATTGGTCAGAGAAATGCGGTAGGCTCCGCAAACTGTGATCAGGAGTCGTGGAATAGATCAATGAACTCACCTATGACCCTGGTAACAGCCCTGGTTTATGATATTCTCGATGAGCTGCAGATAATCTGCCCGTCGCTCATCCGTCGGCTGAGTGTCGGCCAATTGTCGGGCAATTATATCAATTAGTACGTGGAGGTCGTTCAGATAGAAGAGGTCGGCGGTTTTGTGCTCAGAAAATAAACAGATCAACATGTTCATCACAGAGTTTGTCGGTCGGGCGCTCAGTTCCGTGTGGTTCAGGATCTGTGGCGAGAGGAAAAAAACGTTCAACTGTAACTGACGCCAAAGCTTCGTGATCATTAGAGATTTCTTCTTACAATACCGACCTTGGTAGGATCGTCCTCCCTATTTATCAGCAGGAGTAACTTTTGCGTGAGGCACTGTAGAGGCTGTTCGGTCTTCAAGAGCTTTTCCATCACGAAATCACTCGCTGTCAAACTTATCGCGAGTAGGACACCCACGCACAGCTCGGCGAGCTCCTGGAAACAGGGAGCACGCATGAAAGGGGTTCACTCACAAACGGTGTCTTCTATTCTAGTGTTCCGGATCTTTCAGAACTCACTTGATCGTCGTCGACAGGTTTCTCAATCCGTTCCAAGAGGAAGTCGATGAACGTTTCGTTGACTTGGCCGTAGACATCGTTCGGTGGCTTTTCTCCGGTACAGAAAATCACCGTTAGGAGCAACAGAGAGTATTTGAATCGCTCAAGGTCGGGTTGTGTCTGGAGATCCCGAGCAAGTTCCATGGGAAGGATGGAGTGGAGAAGGACCGACACAACACAGTAGTCAAGTTCACAACACGTGAGGAATACCTGCAAGATCGAAGAGATCTTTCAGCGGAGATCTTTGTTCACAACCAGCTCGCAGGCGAAACCGCAAAACAACTCAACTTCGGCCTTCCGGGAAAACTGATATGCATTCCGCCATTCCATCAGATAATTATCGTGTCGAGTGCCTTCACTCCGGACTCCCATGCTCGAATGGAATAAAGAAGAGCAAGACGCCTTATCTATCGGTTTGAGGAGCCCTTATCCCTCCGACCTACCCGTAGCATCCAAACACGTAGTGAGTGCCTGGTTTCCATTTGATAATACGCCACCAGCGTGGTGATGTATTCGTAGTTCTCTGAAGCGAGAACTCTCGCGCAAGTTTTTGAGTCTATCTCCACGAGCATTGAGTATAGTTGCTCCAACATCGTGTTGATCGTGTTCTCGTCCTGATGCAGAGGCCAAGAGCGTTGCTGCTCATCATTTTTAGTGAGGTACAAGCCCTTGAACACTTCTGTGAGTCGCTCAAAGTCTGAGGTGGTACTCAGGGTCTCGATCTTCGACATCAAGGCCCGCCATAAATTGGATTGCAACTGAAATGAGCGAGTCAGTCGTATGATTCCCTTTCCTTGAGTTCGAGAAGCCCCACCGCGACCGCGGCACATGATGGCGGGCCCAGAAGCGAATCTCTTACCGTGCTCGGCATTGTTTCCGCCACCTTGTCCAAGACGATCCGGACAACGGTTTTCGACATCTGCGGACTGAGTTTCGTGGCGGCCTGAACTTGATCGACCATTTCTCTTGCCACTTGCTGGGGATCCCACAAATTCTCCGAGAGCCAGTCCGAGTTCAGACGGGACAGGGCCATTTTCTCGCGCAGACACCTGAGGAGCGGGTAAAAAATTGTCACCAAAAATACACTGAAATCCTGACCATAAGGAACGCCTCGGATAGGGAACTTTCCGTATGAGGAAGCCTAGACGGAAGTTTCCCTATGAGCGGGTTCCCTCCTACGGAGAGTTCTCTATGGGCAGAGTTCTCTATACGGAAAGTTCCCTATACGGTGACCATTCTCGCATTTTTCTGTTCTTTAACGGTCGGGATTTTAGGCTTATGGAAATTCATTCAATCGATCTGCACGGTTCGATTCTGCCGCTACCTCGACGGAAAGTGGGCTACGAACAATACAGAGGGCGCCCATCAGAGTGAACAGCTCGACATTCAGAATCACGACGTCCGGCGGGAGCGTAATCGACTGATAGCGGCTTTTGGTGTTGTCAGTACTGATTGGACCGATCAGAACCGGGGAAGAAAGTCCTATGACGCACCCAACCTGATTTCCATGCCCGTCGACCCATCACAGTAGCTCGCGCGACTTCTCAGATCCTGCATCGTACTGACCTGACGGCTTTCTTCTGGAATTCATTGTGGGTTTCTGAAGTCTTTTGTAAGGCGGATAAGGTCCTATCTGCCAACTGAGTGTCCAGCTCAGTAGATTTGAAGACGTAGTTCGAGGGCACGAACCCTGTGAGTCCGTCGGCGGTGATGGCATACAACCAATTCGGGTCCCTCGATAGCTTCTCGATGACAATCAAGCTCTGATCCTGCCGCAGATTCAGAAGTCTATCGTCCTTGGCTTCGTACTCGTAAAGGGCCAATGCTTGGCATACAGTCGACGCCATCCTGGAAAAAATTGGTCTAAGTTCCACCGTCAGATCTTGTCAGAACACATACGGGGAGCACATTTATGATTCTGTTGGGGCACTGCGCCCTCCAAGCGACCGACGACCGCTCTCACAGAAATCTATCGCTGATGGACTCTCGGGACGTCAGCCAGAGTCGGCTGGCGGTACGCGCGCGGTAGAGAGCGGCGGTGTCGGAACTGTCAGATTTCTTCGCTTTCTCTGTATAAGGGGCCTTACGAAATACAGATTACTTACCTCCTTTCCTGAGTTCGTGGAGTTTCTCGTGCCGAATGGCTCCGAGGACTCGCCCCTGGCCACGCAGTGTTATCGCGAGGATCAGCTGGATAAAGTCACGCTCGGTACGGAGAAGCGGCGCGATGTTGTGATTCACGAGACCTTTCCGCTCGAGCACGAAAACACTCGCTCCGGTATCGAATGAGGTTCACCGAAACCTCCTCCTCCTCTGTGTCTGACCAGTAGCACTGACAACCCTCCTCCGCCGTCTAGACATGGAACTCAGTTTCTACGCTAGAACGCTCAGTACGACGTACTCTTGTACGCTTGTACGTATGCTCGAGATAGCGCACAATTTTACGTATTTCAACTCTATGAGGAAAGCCAACATGAAGCACGCGGGGTGAAATTGCAGTAAAATGAAATCTGTCGATGAGAGAGTGTAGAAAATGATGGCGATGATCTTTGAGCAGAATCGGGCGGCTCAGTTGTCCTTTCTCTGATTCGAGTATGCGACCCACAGCCGGCAACGTCGGAGCGCGGTGTATCGCGCCCGAATCATCTTGGATCCGAGTGTAAGGAGGTACGCCGTGCAGAGCTTGCAGGCGTACAAAGCGAATTGAACACTTAGATCAAGCCAACGATGACTTGCTGAACAGAATCTCCGCGGCTGAGACCGACCGCGGAGACGGTTATTTTCCATTCGCCAGAATCCGCGTTTACCCTCGTTTCATATTCACTCATTTTATTATCATTTATTATTATATTATTATTTCAGTTGCAAGCATCGAGAGTTTCAGCTCAACTAATATTTTGTCGCATTCGTCATAGCAATCGAAGGAGTGTCCCCGGCCCCCGCAGGCAACCAGATGATTATCCGTTTTCTCATTCATGTTCAATCTGCTCCGGCCGGAGGGAGATCTCAGAAAGTGGAACCCCCCGCTGGGGGCCGTGGGTACTTCGCCAGTGCTTACGAGGGCAAACGTTCAGCAGCACCAGACCCCGTCACGTGGTCGAGCAAAATCTGGAGACGTCACCTGAGTCATGACTGCTAAGTTTTCCTCATGCGGCGGCGGTCACATTATTCCCGCTGGTGAATCATCGGTATCCATAGCATAGGTAGAATCATATGTCGGAGCGATTTAATGGTTGGTGGATGAATGGCCCAATTGCTCTCGATGATCGTCCATTTATTCATCCCTTCCGCCGAACGTCCGCTCCGACGAAAAATCGCCGCCACCGACTCGAGCCGAAGGTCATGCAAATGATCCCATGATTCCAAACGCAAAAAGTTTTTCACTCGAGTTCGCTCCTACATGTACAGTGCATTGAGAATCAGGAATTTCGGAGTTCTGAGCAAACGACCGCTGCGTATGATGTCGACAGGGCCGCAGAGAGAAATTCTGGGCCCGGGGGAAATTCGGACATGGGCCCCTCTGGATCATGGTCTGTGATCTGTCACTAGAGAATAGATGAAACGAATCGGTCAGAGCAGCAATTTCCTCTCCATGCATCTTTTTAGAAGGGGAAGAATTTAGGACGCAGACAAAATTATTTTACTAAAGCCTGAGCTAGGGGTCCTTCCGGGAAATCTGGGCCGGGGGTAAAAAGTCACCGATACCCCCCCCTCTCGTCGGACCTGGATGTCGGCAGCCGTCGGTCGATCGAAAATCGTTTCCTCTATTGAGCTCTATACTGCCGCGGAGTCCACAGAGCTTCCCCGGCGCGGAGGGAAGCAGCTTGCACGAATAGCTGTGATGGAACTCGAGGAGATTCAAATGAGGAATGGGCGTTATCTCTTCTCGACTTCTGCTGAACAAGTCCATAGAATTTGAATTAGGCCCCAACCTGTAGCAAGACCTCACCGCCCGTAAAGCTTATATCGATTTCATGGGTGGTCAATATTAATCTCACATCCTTATTGCCATTGCTCGTCGACCTTGTGAGCAACGCGGATATTTTTTTCTGATCGTAGCAGTCCTCGGTCACTGTTGTCCAGAAACCGCTCTCAGGAAGCTCGTGTATGGAACAATCTATAAGACTTGCCAGGCGTAAGATTGCGCGTACGTAGCGAGCATGTCTCTCGTTCGGGAACTTTCCTTTCTACGGGAGTTATCCTCCTTATCGGCGAGCATGCGGCCCCTTGCCGGCTACCGTCGGATGTCTCGGATCCACCGCGATCCGACATACCCGGCCATGCGCCGCATACTCGGATTCGAAACTGGAGGAAGGAACCGCCCGACTCCCTCAAACGCTGACCAAGGAGCATCGGCATCATTGTCAATATTCTCCATTCTTCCCACCACTTGCCCGCACGGTTGGGAGCGAAGAGACGCAGCAGACGACAGGCCTTTACTCCTCCGTGTTCAGGTCGCATCGCTCATGGAAACAATCATCGAATCCTGAGCTGTGTTTGTTGATGCCGGGGCCAACAGAAGAAAGCTAGAATATTCCGGGCTCGTCGAGGCTCATTGTGATTATCTCCACTCTGGCAAGCTCAGGAATTCTCGTCGAAGTCCATATTGGTGCCTCTGACGATGTCTTCCCCATCAGTCGATCTCAGTGCATACCGTGATCAGCATTTCAAGGTAGGTTCCCCCGAAGTATCCGAAGCCGGTGGCCAAACTGCGAGCTTCAGCTGGCCGTCAAGGCTTGAAGGTGCGATCTCTTAGGATTCCGGCCCTATCATGACTTGATTGACCACGATATAGAGTTTCTTAGCTGGATCCTACTATTGCTTCGAATTATTTGTCCACGATTCCTGATCAAGCTCCTCTTTTGCAGGGCTCAAGAGCGGAACAAGAGAGACTTCTGCGAACGAGCACCACATTGTACGTGGGAAATCTGTCGTTTTACACAACGGAGGAACAGATTTTCGAGCTGTTCGACAGGTATGGTATCTGACCTACTCCAATCTGACGGAAGTCCCGCATCGTCCCGGGGGCTGCGCTCATCGATCGCTACATTCGTTACCCTTCGTATAATATAGTAACAATAACTGATCACATCCTTGACGTGAGAATTCGGATATTGTAGTGGAATTCGGTTCCGAGGCTGTCTCGCTTAGGTCGGATTCGCTGTCGGGCTGGGAGCGAACGGTTTTGCGAAATATAGAAATTCGATTGCTTCCAGGTGTGGGGATGTGAAGCGCGTCATTATGGGACTCGACCGCTTTCAGAAAACCCCGTGCGGTTTCTGTTTCGTAGAGTACTACGATCGCGCTGACGCCGAAAACGCGATGTGTTGGGTTAACGGAACGAAACTCGACGATCGTATCATAAGAACCGACTGGGACGCCGGTTTCATTGAAGGCCGGCAATACGGACGAGGAAAGTCGGGAGGACAAGTTCGGGACGAATACAGGAACGATTTCGATAGTGGACGAGGGGGTTACGGAAAATTACTGCAACAAAAGGTTGAAGCCAATGTCTAACAAACCGAAGATCAGGTGCCGAATCAAGGCGACATCTCGAGAAACTTGTAAATAAAACTCCACAGCTGTGTATGAGTGTAACAATAATGATAATAAACGTGGAGTTGACCGCAAAGAAACGGTCAGATACGATGACTACGCCTATTCGCTCATCAGCGGGGAGAGCCCAAGATCAAGGCTATCGTCAATCCGATGATCGGCGCCAAGATCGAGAGTATTGAATTTCCATCTTAGTTCGCCCTCGGAAATCCACCAGGCGATTCCCAGAATTGTGATTTTGGACGACACGTTCTCTCTTGTTTGCTTCGTCCGATTCTCGGAGTCATCCAGACAAAAAGTTAGATTTTCCGATTTCTTAGGGAATAGCGCTGACTGCAACAGCGAACCGAATTACCGCGCTATTTCCAGGCACCGAGGTCTCGACGCCGCGAGGATGAGCCGAGGCTTGGATCGGGAATATTCTCTTCGGCGAATCGTCTCTGAACTCGTCTCTGAATCGTATCCGTAATTCGGAGTTCACCCAAGTGTTGCTCGTCGGGGAAATACTTATAGAGTTGAATTTTTTCCTCGGCACCGATGTCCGTTCCCGAAGTCCGCTATTCGTTCTGACGTTCGCGCGGAAAAAATGTTCCTATGTAGATTTCAGCATCCTTACGATTCGGTGTATCTGTGCGGTACCTTCCCCAGCCTGCCGCTCGGGGGACTCCTCGAGAGGACTCGCGACCGCGTAGTTCCAGAGTTGAACTTCACTACATAGTTAAAATGTGAATACTCTGAGACGGTTCAGCGAAATGCGAGATCAGAAAGGCCTCCGACCAGGAAATGGAAAAGCCCTGCCAAAGTGGCGTGCTCTCTAAAGGCGAAGTCCGAATGCTTGAACGATCGGTTATACGCTAAACCTTCCGCCCGTCTCAACGTCAGGCTCTGACCGACAGCATTCGCGAGGCCAGATTCGACTCTCGGGCCGCGCTCTCTCGGTACAGATCTGCTGCTAGGCTTCTGGGACACCATTGAGATCGGGAGCTGAACACAGGAGAGATAGAAGTTCCAGAAGGAGTGCCAACAAGGTGCCACCATTCAGGGGCAACTCCACTACCCCATCGCCGTGCGAACAAGCCACCTAATCAAACGCGCAGGCGCTAAACCATTGGTGGTGAACGATGTCTTGGAAATGAATTCGACCACGAAAATCTAGCCAAACCTCAAGAACATACATCGGAGGCATTTCAGTTCCTTCACTAATAAGAATCGCTAATTCTCTCCGGACTCTCCCATGAGCCATGGTGATAAGGATGATCCATTTATTCATTTTCTCTCGTATTCATTTCACAATCGTACTTCCAACCACCTTCGCCGAAGGAGAATCCGGACTCGGACGGCTCGCGTTCCCGGAGCCACGGCTCGGAGTCAGCTCCGGCGGGCGGCAAACTCGCCGTTTATTTACTATGTACATACGATTCCGTCATCGAAAGTCGTTAATCGGTTGGCAATTGTGTCAGAACCTCAGAGTTTGACGTTTGTGAGGATCCTCTGCAGCGAAGAATCTGAAATTTTCCCGAAGCCAACACCGAGCGCGTCGATAGCGAGAGCCCGAAATGCCGAGGAAGCGTGTCTATGATTATTATTATTATTGCAGTTGAGCTGGCAGCTCGTTGAAGATTTGGTAGTGGTGCTCATCGTCGCCCATGTCAAAAACTGGATCCAGATCACAGCCAAATGCCTACAAAAATCAATTTCTTCGATCAGAATCCTATTTGTAGAACCTTCCCTTTCTCCGTTTGAAGAGAGAACAGAAGCTGAAAGATGAAGCTAATTTCCAGGGAAACCATGGCGGATCACTAATTTTCTCTACTCCCTCCCCCTCCTTAATAAATATCGGATGTCTCCCGACTATACAGCTCTCTCTAGATATCTACAAAAAGAGACGCCTCGATGAGGTGAGCTAAAATGTATGACACGCGGCTTTTAAATGTGTAACCTTCTTTTCAGTTAGTGCAGACGCGCCGAACATCCGTGTCCTTGGGTGCGACGTGCGGTCTACCACGGATGAAAGTATAACGGTAGCGGTAGCATTCCTTCACCAGAGCGATGGACGCTCCGCCGCCGGGATTTTCCGTCGAAGCGGAAGCGAAAGCGATATGTGCGGACGTTCTTGTTTGGCGCCAAGCTTCGTGTGACGTGAAACTCTTGCTATTCTCGAACAGCCATGTCGTACATAGTACAAGTCTTCATCTACATCCGGTGGCTTGGCTGAAGCTCCCGCAGAATATTTCTTCCCGCTGAGTGAGACTAAGTCGAAGAAGAGGAGTGCGCGGACTCTCCGTCGTCATCTGCCAAACTCCCCGAACGATGATTCAGCGGCTGATTGCAATCCCGATTGCGTCCCGATAGCCAAAAGCGTGAGAGCGAATGATCTCGAAAGCCCTCGATATGCGGTCATGCGGGGTGGCTGTAGTTGGCTCAGAGAAGTCACCTCACGGCTCAGCGGACTCGCAACTATCGAATGGGAATTAATCAGAGACCCGAGTACTTCGGCACTTACATTTCGCTTTGATCGAAAGGAGCGCTCAGACGAAACAGGAAATTTTGGTCTGGTCGGTACAAAATCTTAACGACTACGACCACGATAACAACAGGTATCGGTCGCGAAGGGCTTCAGTTTTGCCCTTGCAGGGGAGAGTCGCTGCCCTTTGCCAGTTCCGTCGCTTGCCACATATTCCACTTCACTGTTCCCAGTACTGTCTTGGAATTGGCACTTTCGCTCCGAAAGAAGCTGCGGTTTCAAAGCCTGCGATACGGAATACGTCGCGTCTACAGCGTTCCATTCCGCACAGCCGTTGCGAATTTAATTTTCACGAGATCCGGGTCCACAGAAGATCTTGAACGATGAGATTATCTCAAGAACCCACGGTCGACCACATGAAAAGATCATTTTAGAGTCTGCACCGGCTTGTTCCAAAGCCATCGTTGATGATGGACTCTGCACACCTTCGAGACTCTGCGGAAGGGAAATTCTTCCCGCCTCTCGTGTAGACCCATCTTGTCCACAAAAGCTCGGAGTTCATATAAGACTAATGAGTTGGAGTTCTTCGATGCTTGGTCCCGATTTCGACCTCGTGCATTCACTCCCCGGAATCCGTCGACAGATTCGATGCCTGCGCGGAAACGTCCGGAACTTATCCTCCGTGGTCGGGCTCAGGAAAATCGTTGGGGCTTTGGCATGTGGTTTTTGCTCTCGGAGCGAGATACAGGGCATCGGTACGCGGTCGCCTCCGCTGCCCTGGTTGTAGCGCGGATCCTCCTCGAGCGTATAGCTGTAAAAGACACTGCGGAACGTCCGCAACACCGTTTAGAAGAGCGGACGGGGACGTGAAACGGGTGTACGCCGGATCAGCTTCCAGGGGCGTCTGCCTCCCTAGTCTAAGCGAGTTGTCACCAGGTATGGCCGTTCGAAGCTTCCGCCGCGAGGCGACAGTCGACGAAGGAGTGATTGATTAGGCGTACGCCCCGCGCGTGCTCCTACAGCGGTTAACTTTATTGAATGATCCTGATGTTTTCCCTTTCGTACAATGATTTTTCCGGCCCTCGTCGACCTGCGAAACCCGAGACTACGGCGGAGCCCTAGGGTAGAGGCCAAACCGGGGTGCCCGCCTCTGATTGCTTCGGAATCATTTCGATCTGCCGTCTTCCGGTTGCCCGGTGGCGCCGGGGCTCTCGTGACAAGCACTGACGAGCTGTCTCTATCACACGAGAGAACTATGGACATTAATCGGGAAATATCATTCTCCGAGCCGGATCAGACGGCCAGGGATCGACAATCAGTGGGTTAAAAGACCTTCACGCTTAAATCTCAATGAATGCAGACGGTAGAAATCAGTGGGTTCCGTGATTCCGAAGGATTCACTGCCATCAATCGAGGCGAAATCCGAGGCAGACTCCAGGGCTCTGGGAGAATGGAGAATCGGTGGGTGCCGACCAACAGAACTCGCTTGTCATCTACGGTAACCGAATCTGAGCTGCCGGACAGCTTGCCCCGGAATCCTCGCTCGACTGTGGGGATGAAGTCGTCGACCCGCTGTCACTCAAAGGTATCCCGGCTAATCTCTGCCTTCAAGACTTGAGCACCGTCATGAAGATTGGTAGTTTTGGTAGGCGGAATCTGAAGAGCTCCAAGGAATCGGTGATGGATACGATCTTGCATGACAGAACTCCTGATTCTGACAAGAGAGTCTGGCGCTCCAGACAGGCAATCACCGAGGATCAGGAAATGTTGGTCTCTCCGAGCAGAGATCATCGTCGTCAGCGTCCAGCAAGTTCGAGTCGTCTGCTAGTGCTGATGACCGAACTTCAAAACAGGACACTTATCCGCGGCCTGCGGCCTGTTTCATAGCTATCTTCTACGTTAGGAGGAGCGTATGCTCGGGAAAAATCGTGTCTTCACTCCAGAGGGTCGCTGACAATCCATTCCTGTAGGATTGGAGTGAGGTGGGCACCCTCGCTGATTGTTATTGTCGTTCTCTAGTCCTTGATGCCATCACGGCAGCTTTGCATACGGGAACATCTGACCTGATGCTGCTTCAATGATTCGACCGAGAGTTCGAGAGTAGTGAACTCTCGCTCGGGGCTAGAGAATCGAAGTTCAGCCTCGGAGTCCTCGGAGGCAGAGAGATGGCGGTTGACGTCGCGCATTTTGCGGAAGGCTGGATGGAGCTCGAGAGTGATCCAGGTTGGTGAATGAAAAACTTACTGAGGACAGAATTCCTCCGGGAGTGTCTTTGCTGTTCTCCATCAGAATAATTCTCAAGAGATTTCCGCATGGCAAGCCAACGTGTGCTGGGGACACCTTGTCGGCATCCGATCCGCTCCCGGCAGTGGGCTGAGCGCTGGGACCAGATGACGCCGGAGCTGAATATCTGTCGTGTTTATTCCAGGAGTGTTCACGCTTCTCCTCGAGGATTTCGGAGCAGAAGGGGTTCAAGTGGAGGAGATATACGATCTGGACCGTCCAATAGATTCCCCTACAGTTTACGGTTACATTTTCCTCTTCAAGTGGATGGAGGAACGTCGTGCGAGGCGTAAATTCGACTCGGATGGTGAATCGAAGCTCGTCACCGATGAAAACATAGTGAACAACATGTTTTTCGCGCATCAAATAGTTCCCAACTCGTGTGCAACGCATTCCCTACTCAGCATCCTGTTGAATTGTCGCCGAGTGTATCTGGGACCAGCTCTGAGTCGACTAAAATGTGTCACGTTAGGAATGTCACCAGAGAACAAAGGCTACGCCATAGGGAACTCCGCCGAGCTCGCCCGGGCTCACAACTGTCACGCGAAACCTGTCCACGGACCGATTTCGGCTTCCACTCAGAACGCCGGCACGAACATCGGCGGGCGTGCTTCGACGCTCGAAGCGTTCCACTTCGTCTCCTTCGTACCCATCAAGGGGAGACTGTACGAACTGGACGGTCTCAAGAAATATCCAATCGATCACGGACCGTACGAAGAGGACTGGACCAAAAAGTTCCACCAAGTCATCACCGATCGCATTGGGGCTTGCAAAGCCGAATTCCGTTTCAACTTGATGGCCTTGGTGCCGGACAAGCGTATGGCCCTCTCTCAACGCTTGGACGAACTCCTGAGCGATAGAAAAAACGTGGCCGGCGTCATAAGTTCGGTGACGAACTTCAAACTGAAGTCCCGCGCCAACCACATCGACAACCACAACTATGCGAAAGACGCGGATCTCGAACTGCTCGCTGAATTCATCACGGAAGGCCAACAGATACAACCGAAGTACGAACTCTGTTCCGGGAGCGAATATTCGGACGAGGACGACAAGAAAGACATGGAGTTCGCCGACACCGTTCTGTCTCCGAGATCGCTTCGCTGCGAGCGACGGAGCGCCAGTCGTTCCAACCCGAGCAATTGTAGGAAGCGGCGTTCGGACTTCGAAGTCGGTGATCTGAAAGAACGAACGCAGAAAGTTCTGAACCTCACACCGGAAACCTACGACGATGTTCCGGCCATTGATCTCCTGGCAGTGCTCAGAGACATCGACCGCGACATAAATTCCGTCGAGACAATGATCACGGACGAGGAAGATCGGAGAGCCAAGTACATGATCGACGATAATCGACGGACCCACGATTACGACGCTTTCATTTGTACATTCTTGACAATGCTGGCCGAACAGGGTCAACTCACGGGACTCCTCGAAGAGCAGCTGAAACGAAAAGGCGTATTCCTGAAGAGCATGTCGCGGGAGGAAACGAATTCGCGGTCGAAGAAACGCGTGACCAGCAGTAGCGGCAGTAGCACTTCAGCCAATTGCAGCAATAACGGCGGCAAAACTCAAACGTCAAACTGTCACAGCGGCAGCAGTAGCAGTGGTAGCAGCAGCAATAATTTCGTCCCGCAGAATCAGAAAAAACAGCCGAAGTCTGCGCAGAAATGAATCTGTGCTCGCATTAGGTGATTGATGAACCCGTCCCTTGAGCTGCTCGTCAGACGCCTCTCAGTCAGTCAGTCATTGTCCCAAAGCGCCTCTCTCGACCGACTACACGGAGTTTGCGCTGTTATCGCTGCAAGTGCAGAAAGAGAACCTCGGAGCTCACCCTGAATTCACGATGTTGCTCTATTTTTGACTGTTATCGATTCAGGACTCGATAGTCCTGAAAGCCTTGCTCACGGAAGTCTCTGCGCACTTTCAAGAGAAACTTTCCCTTCCGACATTGAGCCCCGATGAAAGCTTTAACTAAAGACATTTATCGTCGTACTCGAGCTTACCTGACCCATGTATTGTACATTGAAATGTCGTATCCATAGGAGTTGAGACCGAGCCGATTTCCATGACTCGGTACGCGTCTCTTATCGTCAGCAACAGGGAGGGCATTCAGGAAAATCCGAGCTTCGCACCCAGGAGGATGGAAGAAGCTCTTCAGAGCTCGCTGAAGGGAACGGATAACATCCGCGACTTTTCCGCCCGGGACTTGGTCCTCGAACGATCGAGCTTCCATTGGATTCCGAATCTTCGCCGTAGCCCAGGATGGCTCTTTCTTGTGGGAACGTGATCTCCATACGATGCAGAAAAACAGAGCATCCGATTGGATGATGACATGAGTCGCTAGGGCAGCTGTTGACTCGTGCGGCCGTCCTCCAGGAAGCTATATCCCGCTCGCGGCTAAATGTGGATGTATAAATCCTGTTCAAACGTACAATAACTCTGAATAAATCGCTCAGAGGGGAGGATGTACATGTAAGGAATCGTTGGGTTTTTGTTCGGATCAGCGCTCGAGATAGTTCTCTGTGCAGACATTCAATGATGCCCGCGTATGCTTCGTTAAGAATTTGCCGAAGGAGGCAAAGTGCCATCTCGACCAAACAGAATCTGAACTCATGATCGCTCTTAGCGGATGGTCGAATCTCATGTTAGAGTACTTAAGGGGGTCAATGCAAGCGCGTCAATTTCTTCTCTGGTGGAATGCCCAATCCGATACTTTTCCGATCGATTTCGGGAGTCGTAGAATCGAGCGGATGACCCCGCAAAGTCGCATCCGTAATGCGAAACCCTCAAAGAGTCATGCAGGATTTCCGCCCACAACTTCTTCAGCTGTTCCACGGACCGTCCTTCCTCGGCGGAATTCGAGGGTCCGTGGTGTGGGGTCATACATCGGGCAGCCTCCACCGGACGAATCATTTCCGGCATCGAGTCGAGAAGAATGTGAACGATGAGGTTTATGAATGGAGAGTGGCACTCCACTTCCGTAATCCGTAAGCTCTGGGATTCCGCGCGGTGACGTCCCGCACTGGGCAGTGCCAGTATTCTCACGAGGCATGCAGGCCGCTTTGGCCGCTCGGATATTCGGGGCTAGAGCCAGATGGTCGATGACGGAGCCTCGGCGAGCAAGCAGAAAAATCTTGATTGCCCTTGAAAAAGCTAAAAGAAGACGAATCCCCCCAAGAAATAATGCGATGTTCTCGAGCCAGACTCGAGATCGGTGGCATTCAGCCGGAGCCCATCGATATGTATTTTCCTTCCTGAGAGTAGAGCTGTGCCGGTTCCTCGGAATTCGATAGGGATTCTCCGCTTACCGCGTTCTCTTGAACCACGACTCACGACCGGTACCGACTTGCTTCTGTGCGCGGCTCTTTTTCGAGAAACTTCTAGCTCTTCGATTTATTCCGTGGGCTCTGGACTCGGGAGTCCCGATCATGCTGGTCATAACTCCAGGCGAATATCCTCAAGGAGAAGTAGCGGTACGGCATCAAATCCTGGGGTACCTACGCGAGCGGCGAGGTTGGCTCCACGAGCCGATGAAAAAGGCCGTTGGGAGCGCAGTTGTGTCAGCCGGTCGAGATGACTCACTCTCCCACTCGTTCAAGCGAGCTGATCTGAACAGACCCCGCTTGACGCCGAATGGCAAGACTTCATCCCGCCGGAGGATGGACGCGGCGCGATGAGAACTTTAGGCTCGGCTTCGATCGATGATTTTTTTTCTTTCAATAAAGTGAGCATGGCTCAATACCCGAGATGTACAAACAGTTCGTCGTTGGTGAAAGCCGAAAGCCGAGCATCGAGTTGCGGTCTTAAGGCGATCAGTGATGTCCCTGCGCCGATCAGACGCCATTGGAAGCAACTCCGAGCAGAGACCGTGAATTTTGTCAAATCCTTCGCCTGGAATTTTTAGTCCGGCTGATCTAGATGGGACATGGGTACTTCTGGCATCCGATCTCGCGATACCATGTCCATTCCGGCCCCCTCCGACGGGGAAAGCACGCGGGCGATGGATATGCAATTTTTTCTTAGCCCTCAGGTTCTTTCCGACTGGCTCCTCGGAATTCACAACGAGCTCCGTCTGAGGTCGATTAGAGAGACCGCGACAGCGAGACGGTGTAGACGGAATGACAGTGCGCGAAGGACGGGACCACTCAGAGACGATGCTTTCGGCTCTTTTTTTTTCTTGTCAGAAACGCCGGAAAATGTGAGCCGGACCGAGGGAGAGCAGGAATGGAATGCGAGGATAATTTATTGTGGTTGGCTCTCACACGGGCCTCCGATCGAGATTTGGAAATTTCGCGAAACTCCCAGTCCATGTGTGAGTGTTTACGCCGGTCGGCCATCGGCTCTCCTTCGAAACACGAATCACGACAGAGCTCCAATTTCTTTTTTCGAGCAATCCGGACCCAAGATTTTCTCAGAGATCCCCTCTCGGGTAGAGCGAGAACTCTTGTCAGAGCTCGGAGCGCTGTCTCCGAGGCATTTACCGTAAAACTCGGAGACCCAGTAATAATTTTCGAAATAGTCCGTCGTACCCGGCGGAAGCAGTGGAAGCTTCCGGCGAACCGATCGAGAACTCTCTCGAAACTTGTAGAACATCGGTCGCTTCACATCCTTAGCCTCCTTACCACTCTCGCCACGCCGAAAACAAGATCCTTTTTTTTTGCCTGGCAACATATCTATAAGGAGTTCCTGACCTGAAAAGGGACGTCCTCGATCACGGTTCATCGGGCGAAAGTTCTTTCCGCCCTTCGATTCCCGCGATAAAACGGATTAAGTCATAGAAAGCCCGCGAATTTCGAGGGTGAGCTCTAACCCGGCATATAAAACGAGCGGCGGATGCGCGGAAGCCTCACTCCTGATCGTGGGTGCGAACAAAGTGCTGGTGAAGCTACCGAAGCCTGTCTTTGAACAATCTGCGTTTTCTGCCGAGTTAAGCTCATCAAATCAAGGTACGTAGTTAGCGGATCATGCGATACAAGCGCGATTTCACTTCGGGAGTGCGGAAGGACCGTTCATTTCACTTCGATCGTAAGCGTGGTCGACGTGTGATCGGCGAGGAGCCGGTGCTGGAGCCCTGCTGGTGGATAGGCTGAGCCTCGAATATTCCTGACGTCGTCATGCGGTGCATATAGAATTGTGAATGCCCGGGTTTGAGTTCATGTGGTTTTCATGATGACTCCTCGTCGGCAACGAAGTTCCGGAGACCGGTCGATACCAAAACGGGATGGCGACGGTTTCCCCGAGTCATGCATGCGCGCACCTTGACGCGTGCCGCGTTCTTGCGCAGAAGACCGTGATCTCTGCGAGAACGCGAGGGCTAGGACCCCGCCCCGACCTCTCCGCATCGATCGGTATTTCCCCTCGTTGGACCCCGGCCGTGCTCGCGCGTCGTCGGCTTCCCCTCATGGAAATTGATGCCTAACCTCTGTCTTTCTCTTCTTTTTCCCCAGATGCCTGAAGAAACCCAGGATGTCGAGACCTTCGCCTTCCAGGCTGAGATCGCTCAGTTGATGTCATTGATCATCAACACTTTCTACTCGAACAAAGAAATCTTCCTCCGTGAGCTGATCTCGAACGCATCCGATGCGTTGGACAAGATTCGCTACGAATCGCTCACCGATCCGTCGAAACTCGAAGCTCAGAAGGATCTGAGCATCAGGATCATTCCCGACACCGAGAACAAGACGCTCACCTTGATCGATACCGGTATCGGCATGACCAAGGCAGATCTCATTAACAACCTTGGTACGATCGCCAAGTCCGGTACGAAAGCTTTCATGGAGGCGCTCCAGGCTGGAGCCGACATCTCCATGATCGGTCAGTTCGGTGTGGGTTTCTACTCCGCGTACCTCGTCGCCGACCGTGTCACCGTGACGTCGAAGCACAACGACGACGAGCAGTACACCTGGGAATCGTCCGCCGGAGGTTCGTTCACCATCCGAGTCGACAACTCCGAGCCTCTCGGTCGTGGAACGAAGATCGTTCTCCACCTGAAGGAGGACCAGAACGAGTACTGCGACGAGCGCAAGATCAAGGAAGTCATCAAGAAGCACTCCCAGTTCATCGGTTACCCCATCAAGCTCCTTGTTCAGAAGGAACGCGAAAAGGAGGTCTCTGATGATGAAGCCGATGAGGCCGACGACAAGAAGGAGAAGAAGGAGGGTGACATCGAGGACGTCGGCGAGGATGAGGACGCTGACAAGGAAGGCGGTGACAAGAAAAAGAAGAAGAAAACCATCAAGGAGAAATACACCGAGGACGAAGAGCTCAACAAGACCAAACCGATCTGGATGCGCAACCCCGATGAGATCTCCGAAGAGGAATACGGAGAGTTCTACAAGTCGCTCACCAACGACTGGGAAGACCATTTGGCCGTGAGACACTTCTCCGTCGAGGGTCAACTCGAGTTCCGCGCTCTGCTCTTCATCCCGAAGAGAGCGCCTTTCGACTTGTTCGAGAACAAGAAGCAGAAGAACAACATCAAGCTGTACGTCCGACGAGTGTTCATCATGGACAACTGCGAGGATTTGATTCCCGACTACCTGAACTTCATTCGGGGCGTCGTCGATTCCGAAGATCTCCCGTTGAACATTTCCCGTGAAATGCTCCAGCAAAACAAGATCCTCAAGGTCATCCGCAAGAACCTCGTCAAAAAATGCATCGAAATGTTCGAGACCGTCGCCGAGAAGAAAGATCTGTACAAGAAGTTCTACGAGCAGTTCTCGAAGAACATCAAGCTCGGTATCCACGAGGATTCCCAGAACCGCAAGAAGTTGGCCGATCTCCTTAGGTACTACACTTCCGCCTCGGGCGACGAGACCTGCTCCATCAAGGACTACGTCGGTCGCATGAAGGACAACCAGAAGCACATCTACTTCATCACCGGCGAGTCCCGCGAAGCTGTCGCCAACTCCGCCTTCGTCGAGCGTGTCAAGAAACGTGGCTTCGAGGTCATCTACATGATCGAGCCAATCGATGAGTACTGCATCCAGCAGCTCAAGGAGTACGACGGCAAACAACTGGTGTCGGTCACCAAGGAAGGCCTCGAACTCCCTGAGGATGAGGACGAGAAGAAGAAGTTCGAGGAAGACAAGAAAAAGTACGAGAACCTCTGCAAAATCATGAAGGACATCCTCGACAAGAAGGTTGAAAAGGTCATCGTTTCGAATCGTCTCGTGAGCTCCCCTTGCTGTATCGTTACCTCTCAATACGGTTGGTCGGCGAACATGGAACGCATTATGAAGGCCCAGGCCCTCCGCGACTCATCGACCATGGGTTACATGGCCGCCAAGAAACACCTCGAGATCAATCCGGATCACCCGATCGTCGATCAGCTCCGAGCAAAGGCCGAAGTTGACAAGAACGACAAATCTGTGAAGGATCTTGTCCATCTCTTGTTCGAGACTTCCCTGCTGTGCTCGGGCTTCAATCTCGAAGAGCCCGGACAGCACGCTGGCCGAATTTACCGAATGATTAAGCTCGGACTCGGAATCGACGATGACGGCAGTGACTCCGTCGAGATGACCGAAGACGTCCCGCCCCCTCTCGAAGGCGCCGCTGAAGACGCCGCTCGCATGGAAGAAGTAGATTAAACAACTCGAGGAAAGACCGACAAACATCGAGCATTGATCATGACCAGCGATCATTCCTATGTAAATAAAATCTCATTTATCCATCGCGAATTTCGAAGCCTTCTGTTTCTGTAAAGTCACAAAGTCGATTGGTCGTCGTGAAATGAGTATTAGAACGAAGCTCCAAAGAAATTTGTTACGATAATTGATATAATAGTCAGAATAAAGGAGATTGAAGTCCAAGCTGTCTGTTCTCGACCAGATACGATATGAGAACCTTTGAGGCCCCATCTGACGTTTCTCACCTCGGGGTAGGTTGCTTCTCCTCATCCTTCTACGACGGAGCTCCAAGAATTTCGAAGTTCGCGAAGCTTACCTTAGCCCGGGCCTCTCGCATATTTTGAGTTTTCCTGGAGACTCGGTGGATTGGAATCTGTGTGAGTGACTATTACCGCCCGCAATTCAGCATATCCTCATTAGCAATCGAGTCCGAGCGTCGGACTCCTTCTGTATCTGGCAGGTCATCAGTCCGCTCGGGCTTTGAGTCCTGATTGAAATATTCCTTGGAGTTCAGCGTTGAGTGGAAAGAGCTCTAAAGACGGATTTCGGGAGATTCCCGGTGTAGAACCAGAACGTCGGCGACGCTCATGCTAAGCATGCGATTGACGGAACGAGGCTGCATGATTGCCTGGCTGTGGGGGATTTCATCCCGAGTGAGAGGAGAGTCTAGTCAAAATAACCATGAATAATCAGTCTGCTGTCAGCAACCATCCTTATTTTTTGTCGGCTTCCGTCGCGTACACTCCGTACACGTTTAGATACAGCCCGTGCTTTCTCTCGTCACATCGGCTGCTTCGACCGCGGTGTTCATGGATACAAGTCAATTCGTGAGAAATGATGAGAGAATCTCGACGCAAGTAGCACCAAAACACTGCAGCCACCGCTGGCTGGATCTTCGGCGAGCCGAGAAGGCGTCAGGCGAAGGAGACTTGCAGCTGGTTCACAGACTCGCGGCTTTCCAGGGCCCTCCGTCATGTGCTCCTCCCGGTCGATGAGTCAGTTTTGGCTTGAGATGCAGTTAGATTGGTAACTTGGTTATGATGTCGTTCATTGTTTTCCAATTCGAAGCCGCAAGGCAGGAGTTCATTGCTCAGAAGTCTCCTCATTTCCTCCAGGGCTCAATGACTCATCCTGGGCTGGCCGCTTTGATGGGGGGGTCCTCATGGTGTTATAGACATTGCGGAAACAGGGCCATCGAGTCGAAAGACTCCCGACTCGGAAGTCTGAGCACTTCACTTCACATCACAAACTCTGCTTGGGACCCTCATCAGCTGAGCGGGAGCTTGGTTGCGAAATCTGGTCGCAGCCGAATTACAGCCGAACCGACTTGGTCTTCGTATCAGAAGATGTTTCTTCTGCTACTCCTGAAGGAGATTGTTTTCGCATCATCGAGGGCCTCATACCCTTGCCTTGTTTCAGGATCAGCGAGGTCACGAAAGCGGTCGCCGAAAGGACTGCGAGCGCAAAAATGACGTAAACGAACGCGATGGGTCTGTCGTCGATGAAGGGGCCGACCAGTACAGGGGGCAGCATCGCCCCTATGCAAACGCACATCATGATCATCGCTGAATGGCTCTGACTCAAATGAACGTACTGCTGCAGATGAGTGAACGACGAGGGAAAAAGCGGGGAAGCCCCGAAACCCAGGACCGCGGTACAGATCCAAATCACTTCTGTAGCTGACTCCACGAAGAGGCACATGGCACCGGCCGGAAGAAGCACAAGTGCATGAGAAACGACCAACATACTATGAGGACTCATTTTGAATGAGGCGATCGTTGCAACGACACGACTCGCCGTGAAGAAGGTCCAAAAAACAGCCGATAGGTAGACGCTGTTAGATTTGCTGAAGCCGAGGTGCTGGACGACGAACAGCGCGAGCATAGAAACGTAAGTCTGTTCCAGACTCACGTTCGCGAGAGCGTAGAAGCAAAAGTTCGCAATCATCAGCTGTTGCAACCGTCGAGAGCAACAGGAGTCGTTGGCCTCGGCGTCGCTGACACCGATATTCGACCTGTCCATCACAAAAGAAGCGATGAATAGAATCGCAGCGACGGCGAAGACTCCTCCGACCATCAGATAGGGTATGAAGACTCTCGTTACTTCCGCCGGAAGTGGGATTCCAGTCTCTGGAGGCTCGGCCATCGAGACATTCACTCTGTAATGGGGAGAGCCCTGATCGTTGAGAATTTCGAAAATCCGCCACTTATTATCGTTAAATCGAATCAATCGGGAGTTGAAGACGCTTACGGGATTTCGACTGCTTTTAGGAATGGGGCCGCCAGCAGAGGCGAAGCGACTCCCCCGAATCCGGAGCAGAAATTGAGGAGCTGGAAAATCGGTCCACTCTTCTCCTTCCATATTGCGAAGATCCAGAAGTTCAAGCCCGCCTCGACGAGTCCAATGCCGCCTCCGACGAGGAAAGTGCAGATGTGGCAGGCGGTCAGGCTTCCCAGTAAAGGCGTTGCTCCCTCTCCGATCGCCAGCACTATCAGGGAAAGGATCATCACCTGCTGCATGTTGAAAAACCGGAAAACTGTACCGGCTGAAATGGAATTTCGCATCAGAGGAACTCTTCAAGACCAATCACATAATCGTTTAGCTGCGTTCCCAGAAATAGAGTAACGGAAGGAGCGAACTGGATGCCTCTAGTTAGGAACATACCTAGAAGACATAGCAAGATGGAGCCCAACCCTCGAGTCGTGATGATGAAGGAAACAGTCGTTGAGGTCGTGGAATATCCCTCGCCAAGATCGATGAGCGTCGCTCCAGTCATGCCGTATATGCATCCCTAGGAAAATTTTGAGGATTTCAGCATTGTGGTCCCCATCGGTCCGAGGTGGGTCTAAACTGTCCATCGCTTCCCGAGAGGGCGATCGTCCGGAGCTTGGATGAGGATTCTCCCTCTGTGCAGTTGGCTCGAAAAATTGGAAATTCCAGTCTAAATATAAAATCCTGACACTTTTGACTCACCAAACCGAAGACCAGCAGATGGAGATTCACAGTTTGGAGAATTGCCACCTTGGTGGGACTCGCCTGAGATCTGCGCATCTCTATCTACAGAGCGCGGTTCACACAGGTTCAATCGTCACGCAGGGCTCTCCACGAGGAGGTCCGTGACTTCGCATCCAATGGACCAAAAATTTAGTCGCGACAGAAAAAACCCTCACCAGTGCTGTAAATCTTCAATAGGGATCGCAACGTTACTCTGCGACATGAATGGCGCCTCTTCGACGATGACCAGAAGAAGTACCTTATCGTTACAAGGCACCGATGGCCTGCTATCGTAAAAATGGCGCTTATGATGGCAATGAATGTAGGAGCCACGATCCCTGCGGTCTCTCGTCGGGGGCTATCGTTCCGTAATTATGACGGCGGGGACCGGCGGCGCGACAGCAATCGAATAGACTGCGGAAATACACCGGATGTGCGGAAGATACCGGGACCCCCCAGATCTTTTGTCGCAGGACCACAGAGTTCATTCAACACCGGAGAGGTGAAGGGATCGTTCGGGGAATCGACTTCTACTCAGGCGGTGAAGATATTGATCGTCAGATTCCCTTTCTTCAAAACCATCTCTCATGTGAGACTGTGGGAACCTTTTGAGAGCTCCCCATCTTTCTTCGGCCGACAGCTGAATCGAGGAGGCTCCGTCAATATCATACTCTAAGCCCCGAGAATCACATGTGACCTACGATAATATTAATATCTATGTACGTGCCGATAAGAATGGTATTTCATGTGTCCTCGGCAAGCCATCGGATCCTAGATCTCCGTATCCAACTCATACGACGCAGAAGGATTCGTTATCCGGCTCGTTCTCTAATTTTATTTATTCCGTCGACCAGATTGAGTCGCCTCTCCGGAATTTACAATGCAAAAGTCGCCGAGTCTTCCGTGCGATCGAACCTCGAGCATAGAAGGCGGAGATCACCCTCGAAGCTGACAGAGACTGAGTTCCTGATGTTCGAGCTGAGACCCTGATGGACTCTTCCGTGTTCTCTCAGGAAGGTCGAGGAATCTTTGAGGGTGTTGTTTGCCTGGTCTTCTAAAGTGCTTTCTCAGATATGCCGTCCACTGGCAGCAGGAGCTCGCTGGGTCGTTATTCGCGACGTGTGACGAAAGGGAAAGCCTCGAGTGCTCTATGATGATGCTGAATGAGCAACTATATTGCAGAATGACAGGCTACGGCACTCGCGAGCGCGCTTGACAGAGGATGAGGATCGTCGTCACGCGAGACTGGAGGCTGACCGTTTGCTTTATCTGAGGAGCTGATGAAACGAATGAGCGAAGAGCTGCACGCTCTGAAGGGATTCGATTTCATACTCTCCAGATGCATTCGGAGGAAACTGAAGACGAACGGGTGGAAAGATTGTTTGCAATTAGAACCCGGCGTGTTCAGGTCAGGCGGAGGATACATAGCGATTTGAACCTCACAGCTTTTGGGTATGACTCTGCTACAGACTACAGCACGCACCCTGGTGTGAATATTGGGAGAGTTGATCAGGTATGTGATTCCTGTCGATCACTCAGATTCGCAAAAGGGACCCCAGGTATGTGCTGTGCGGGCAGAAGAGTCTAGTTGCCGGAATTGTTCCCGCCGCCTGAGCCCTCAGCGATATTTATACCTGGGAGTACAAATCAATCCAGACATTTTTTAACAAACATCCGAACGTATAACTCATGCTTCCAAATGACATCAATCGGAGCGACGGAAATCATTCAAGACAACCATGCTCAAATGCCAATTATGCGACAGTCGTTCTAAGGAGTCAACGTCGATTTTGAGAGATGAGAAGAGAGCTTGGAGTGTCGAGCCATGGAGCGCCGATTCACTTCTTGAGTCTTCACCAGATACAAGAAATAGACCACGCTTCGTTTTCATTTTGGTGACCGGGCGCAAAAATAAACGATGGTCTTGTTCGCGGTGGGGGCATCGCCAAAGGGTTCACTGGGGCGCGGCGTAGCGCGCGGGTTGCGCCAGTTATACCCATGTATATCGTGTTTGATTAGCCTATAGGATTACCCATTCATTGACTTGTGATATACTCATTCCCAATTTCTGATTGCTGCGTTCGTGAATTGCATGCTTCGAGATTAAGGCTCTCAGGATGTCTCAGGATATCTAGGGCGCCTGAATCAGACCGGAAACAGCTAACGAAATCCTATAGGCTGATCAAACACGATATACATAGGTATGACAGAGTTCGATGGAGAGCACTCTTCTACGAGGTTCTTCACTTCCAGCTGGGTGCAGATGCTCGATCTTCACAGTAAGCTATTTAGTATAGGCTATTTCAGAATGGGCTTTTTCGTTGCACAGTACATAGTCGATGACCTCGTTCTCCCGAGTGAATTTCCTTTCACATTTTTCGGAGGCACTAACTATCATGAGCCCATTCGGGCTCGCGGAATTCTTCAACAGCCAACCTCTGGAATCTTCCACTTCTGCGAATTGGTTTATGTGAGCATTCATGTCACCCCCAATCACTACGTGCGTCTCCCGCTCGCATCCTTGGTGCAGGTATTCTGTCATGTCCTCAAACAGCTGACCATCTTGTCGTCCTCTCTCGTGAGCGACATATACTGACACGAAAATCCATTCCGATCCTCGTATTACTGTTCTCAAGGCCATGAGGTCTCTTCCCCTCTTTGAGGAAATTACTCGACCTAGATCCACCGGGATGAAAATTCCTACCCCGGCTTTCGCGTGTTGCCTTGTTCCCCCTCGCGGTTGCTCCCGAACCACCCGTACTGAGGAATTTTCGGTGGACATTCTTCATTCATAAGCCATGTTTCATTGGCGAATATTATTCCTTTTTTTCACCGATCCGTCCTTCCTGTCGATATCGGTGGATACGTCCTCGACTAACATAAGCACTTCCGTTTGCTCTTTGTTCTGCCCCCCCCCCGAAAATTCAGAAAACCGATTCTGATTTCATAGTCTTTAACAGCGACATCATTTATTCTTGGGGATTCCTTCTTCCGTCGGCTCCTTGCTCGTGTTCTCGATGCTTGCCTCGAATCCTCCGATGAGGCTCTTGGGGGGTATGGTCGTCAGTTGGGATGGCCCTGTCCCCCTTCTCTTTCCGTATCGCGAATATCCAAAAATTCATCGCGGTCTCGATGAGGCCCACGCCACCCCCCACGAAGAAGGTCGAAATGTGACAGAGACTCAGATTGCCCCACAGGGGAGTCATTCCCATTCCGATCGCTATCGCCAGCGCCGATACAAAAGCCACGTGCTGCATGTTGAAATGCCTGAAAATTGCTCCACCTGCAAGGAGCCACCCCCCTTTATTCTCGTGATACGACGGTGAATGCGGTCATGAGTAATAATCGAGAATTACGGATTCATCTGGTAAGTGAGAGCGAGTCCACGCAGAGTTTCCGTCAAGGTACGAGTATCTAAGCCGTTGAGAACGCGCATGATTCGAGCATCGTTCTGGACATATTTGTTTCGCTTTCCTGGAGCGGCGTGCCCAGCGATGTATCTTTCCAGCTCCGCATCTTTCGACCGCTGAGCATTTCTGATTCCATCGATGAACTTCAACAATCCAGGATGGTGGACCCCAAACTGCCCCTGAAGACTTCTGTGTGCTGCTTCGGTGTAATTATTAGTGCGAGAATCGCCCTGGAGTTTTCGCTGGTACACAGTCCACATAGAGACCGGGGAAGTGGCGTCTCTACGTCCCCAGGATCCGTCGCTCCTGACCTGGAGACGCCCAATATCATTATCTTCGAAGTAATCGAGTACCGGCTTGAGATCCGCGGGTAGTTCGTCGCGGAGGTCTGTCAACGCGCTTTCCATACGATCCGGTCTTATATGTAAAAGCGAGAGCCGAGATCATCCTCGCTTTCAACGCGAAATCGGGCTCATTCCGATATTTCCTGCTCAATCCTTGCGCAGCAACTTGTTTTTTCATATTTCGGACTAGATGAAAGAAACATCCATTTATCTGTGCGACGGAGGAGAACGCTGTGAACGCGTTCATCAAAGCTTTCTCGTAATCCATGGATATAGCTTGCGGATTGAAGTTTCGCTAACCGAGAGTCAGCATGTCTAGCATCTGGAAGTGAGGGAAAATATATATGTACCAGCGTTTGGTGCGCCCTTCGGGCGCGCCCAACGCTGGATCGTTGCGCTGCTGGTGCAGACATTTGCCTTGATCATTTGGTCTCCTGCGACTCCGGAATTTCGATTCAAGTGAGAACAGTCGCTCACCATCTATGATCATGACTCGTCGATTGCCAAGCTCCGATGATTCGTTGTTTTCACTCGCGGGGAAGTGTTTTAGGAACGGCCAGATTGAGTGCGAATGAAGATTAATGAGAGTGATGAAGGATGAGGGGCAATGATTCGTTCGGATCAGTTCCAATAGAAAATTTCCGTTCTTGCGGGAGATTTTGGAGACTACTGATCGGCGACCAAAGCATTTGTACATTACTTTTTATCAATGACCGTATGACGCCTCGGGTGGGTCTATAAAAGGGAATCGAAAAGCATGCATGGCATTCGTCGTTGAGAAGTCAGCTTC